>NC_088113.1:18836485-19137308 GCF_036370855.1 Dromaius novaehollandiae
CTCCAGCTCTCCCACCAGCCCGTGTGCCGACTTCCACCTTCTTCTACTTCCCAAGGGGTTCATTTGCCACAGAGACAGATGAGAAGCTCTAGAAAGGTTTCCCCCTTCCTGACCCTGCTCCAAAGCTTCCCTGACCGAGGTGGATCTCTCCCCAGCTCCAGGAGCATCCCAGGTTTCCAGCAGCTCCACGGCAGCAGTGTTACAGCTCATGCCTAGCCTCCACTGTGGCCCTGACATTTTAATTCTCTTGAGTAGATTACCTGCCTTTCCTTATCTCAATCCTTTCCTTCATCGCAGTGCTGGTTCTTACCCTTGCCTTCCCGCCAGCCTTTCCCCCGATCCCAGGAGCCCCGCAGCAGCCCAGTCCTGCAAAGCCACCCTGCCTGGTGCTGCCCCTTTTGTAGCAGATCCTGCTTCCCACCTGCAGCCTCGTGACCCTCCACCGAGTCCTTGTTTAGGGCTCCTGGCCTTAGAGGGCTCCAGTTTTGGAGCTTAAAAGGGGTAATATGCCTGATGGTATATAACTCCAAAGAAATCAGCGCCGTGCACAAGAAAAAAACCTGCTGTAAGCATGAGCAGACCTGGACGCCTTGGATCTGTAGTGGCTTTATATTCCTTGGGAAAGCTCAACACACACAAACACACACACACAGGTAGAGCACTGCCTGTCGGGTACAGTCATCTCATCAGCTCCCTGCAAAAGGGTGAGACTGGCTTAAAAATAATGAGGTTTGAAAAGGGAATAAAATACATTTTGGGTAACTTTTATCTGCTCCTTGGCTTTGGAGTGGTTTGCAGCTTGGCTCTGGGGACCACTTCAATCCCATTTTCAAGTTCTCCTCTGTACCCTGGAGGGCCAGACATTTACTCGAAGAAATCGAATCAAATCTGAGATTGCCAGAAACCCCGCAAAATGCTGATGGCTTTCAAACCAAAAAAAAAAAAAAAAAAAAAATCGTCACTCCGAACGGAAGCCCAGTCCGGCCTCACAATAAAAATCGCAAGCTGCCAGTGCAGCCCTCCTAGGGAGGCATCCTTGCTGATTAGCGCCGTTGCCTCATTAACATGCAAACCGTCATCTCATTTGCTCCAGCACTGCTTTGATGTTAATTCCAGCGTTTTGGTGCAGTGTGGTGCTGCACTTTGTGTTTGCAGGCTAGCATCCCCCTCTCCTGCATCCCGCTCCCTCTCCGCCTCGGCCCCGGCGCGTGCTGCTCCGCTCGCTCGCCGTGCCGCCGCGCCGGGACCTTCTGCTCCCCGCGCGACCTCCTCGCGCTTCCGTTGCAGCAGCCCTTTCATGCATTTTTTCCAGCTACATGCAGCGTTTTCCCCAGCCCGATGGCTCCTAGCTAGGCGGTACGGTCACAAGGATCGCCTAGTTTGGGGACACGGGGACGAAAGCCCGGCGTCCCGCGCAGCACCGTGGCCGTTCATCCGGCATTTCCAGGCGGAGCAGCAGCTCCGGAGCGGCTGCCATCTGTCTGCAAGCCCCGGAGAAAGGCGCACGCTGGCTGCGCGCGGCAGATGCCCGGCGACTCGGGGGCACGGCGCTGCAGATGGGCCGGACCCACCCGGGGCCGCGCGCCCCGGACGCCCCGCGCCGTGCTCGCCGGAGGCATGCGGTGTCCCGGGGCGGGCTGCGCTCGGGGGGACGCGCTCAGCTGCACGTACGCCCTGTCCCAAGCAGCGCGTCCCCCAAACGCCTCGCGCCCGCTGCCCATCTCCCGCTGGAAACACCGCTTGGGTGCAAGCCCAAGCGACCTGCACAAGAAACCGGTTGTTGCATAAGTCCTAGAAAATTCCCTTTATTCTAAGGAGAGACTGAACGAAACGGGGTGTCTCTGGAGCAGCACGACAAGGACATCAGGCGCATGTCCAGCTAGACGGGGAGGACAGTTTAATGCATTTCATTACTGGTATCTGAGCTATCACGAGAGCCAGACGTGTGACGGGGGCAAGCTGGGGCGGCGAGCGCGGTGAATAGATCCCATTCAGAGCAAGAGGGGACTTAACCTCCCCGCAGACTCAATCACTGACCCACGTCTGCAGTGTGTCTGCCGGCTGCCTGAGGCCGCCGTGGCGGTGAGGGCTCCGAACGACCTCGACGCGTGGGCATCCCCGAGAAGCTCCTCTGGTTTATTGTCTAGGAGATCAATGACTTTAATAATTAGCATCTTACTTACTCATAATTTCTATACTCAATTTGAATCTTAATTAGAGACGGGGAGGGGGATTCCGAAAGCATGATGTAGCAGAACGCCGTGGGTTTCTCCTGGCTGCTCGGGAGAGGAGACCCTCCCCGAGGAGGGCTCCCAAGCCGGAGTCACACGCCGGGAAACGCCAGCTTGGCTTTACGGTTACTGGCCATATCAACCATTTTCTTGCTTCTCCGCGGCAGCCGAAGCCCTGTTTGCTGCCAAGCATGGAGGCCACCCGGGAAGCAGAGGATTTGGGAGGACGTCTTCACGCCGGCCAGGCTGTCTCCCACCACGGCTGCACCCCAGCTACGCTACCTTCTGCAGAGACTTTGCAGGGCGACAAAGTGCTTCTGGCGGGTCCATCAGAAACCGGCTGAGATGAACGTGCTGCCGCCTCCGAGGGCCTCGCTCTGCTGCTGCTTGCACGGGCAGCGCTGAGTCCCTTCGTGGAGGGCAGAACCTCTCCTGACCACGGAGAGCCCCACAGCCGAGCCGCCTACGCCCACTGCCCCGCGGCCCAACCCCACGCCTGGAGAACAGGCGCTGGCCGAAGGACACCACAACTCCAGCACAACACGCCACGTGCCGTCCGGTCCCGCGGGGTCACCCACCGCCTCGGCTTCCCGCTGCCGGAGGGAGGCTGCAAACCCTGCAGCCCGCCCTGGGCTGCACCGGCAGCGGTCAGCAGCCTGCCGCAATCCGGGACGCCGGGCAGGGACCGAGGGGCCGAAATGCCGGCGAGCCGCTCCGCCCGCCCCTCTTTGCCAGGGACGCGCGTCAGGAGAACGTGCAGCGCTCGAAGGCCACCATTTTAATTAAACCGCTTTAACGGGGGCCGGGGCCGGCGCGCACAATGGAGCCGCGCGAGCGCTCGCCTGCCATTGTTGACCGCCTTTTGCTCTCTGTTTGTACAATAACCTATTGAACCTCTCCCGACTGCCATTCAATACCGCATAGATCCTTGCAGGAGGCTTTTTTGGCAGGGAGCGCTGAAGGCCTTGAATCAATTTCACTTTTCCAGCGTGGCTGTTTAATGTATTGATACCAGCTGGAAAAAAAAAAAGGGAAAAAATAAAAAGGAATCGATGTTACTTTTATTTGTCCCGAGCCGAAGCCTTTCGGGGCTGTTCTTTGTGACACCGACACCACGCAGCGCGGGGCTTTTGTCCCACCTTCGCGAGGAAAAGCAAAGGCTGCTAATGTGAAACAAGCTGCTTTTTTTCATCAGTCATGCTTCCCCTTCTTGCAGAGCTTTCGACGCTTTTATAGGAAGACAAAAGTCCGGCGACGGCGCGATGCAGATGGGCACGGGCGCCCACGCGGGGACGAGCATCCTCCGCCGCCGCGGCTCCCCGGCTCGTCCGAGAGCCGAACCGCCGGCGGTCGGATGCTACCGCAGCGAGTCCTGCCGAAGGCAACTCGGAAACAAAGTCATTTCTTATAATTAGGTGCTGCAGCGCAAATCACCTCTTCATTTAGAGCAATTTCTGAAAGACAAAGGAAAACCCACCTGACGGGGTGTGTGCGAAGCGCGCTGCGTGCCCGCAGCCAGGCACAGGCAGCAAAAGCTCCTAAAACTTAGCTGCAAGACGGAGAAAACGGTGGCGGGGCAGAGACGCCCGTGCCATGTCCACGCCTGACCTGCCGCTCCCCGCCGCTCCCCTTCCCCCCGCTGATAAATCAGAGCAGAATTAATTCAGGCGCCGCGTTTTATTTGATAAACGTCAAAATATGTAAATACCGGGCTCTTTTCCTCCAGTCGCTAAAACAAATGGAAAACACATTTATTAGCATAGAGATGAGTTTAATCAAATCAGCGGCGAGTACAAATTAGCCACAGGAAACGTAATGAGCTGGGAATTAATTAGCAGCATAATGGTAATAACTTTGCCTGCTGATTACCTTGCGGCCACGGCTCGCCCCCAGGGCTTTGCACGGGTTCTCCGGCAGCTGATCTCTCCTGCTGCAGGAGCCCCGGGGCTGGAGCGGCGCGGCCGCGACTCCCGTGCAACAGACTGCGGCGGCAGCGAGGGAGAAGCAAAGCCATGTGCGATGCACAGCGCCTTCGCCTCCCCCCAAGCCTGGTGTTGCTTGTGCTATCGCTGCCCCCATTGATGCTCTGCACCGGGGAGCTCCCCTTCCCTCTGCATCCCGGCGCGCGATGGGTGCTGGCCAGAGCCAGGGTGGGGTATCGGGGTCCCCTTTGCGGCCGGGCCCCGGCAGCAGCCGCCTTTGCCCTGGGGATGAGCATCTCGGCGCCGGTCCAGCAGCTTTTAGCGTGATGCCGCGAGCGGGTGATGCTGGATCTGACCGCTCCGAAAATAAATGTGCCGGCACGTCTGGATGGGGGCTGAGGCTGCCTTGGGAAGGGCAGGAGCCGGTGACCCCCGGGACTCAGCTGGCTGCTTGGAGGAGCTGATGTTGCATGAGGAAGGGACAATTGGTGCTGCAGGGGCTTCGCAAAGTGCTGCGCCTGTAAATTAACTGTTTGACACCAGCAGTGATGGAGAGCGGTGGGGGGGCAGGGGCTGCATGGAGGAAAGGGGCAGTTTCTCTTCTTGATTTATTTGTATTCCTTCTGCAGTGCCTCTCCTCCTAACACCTGAGCAGGCCAAAATAGCTCGCGCAGAGCCTTCCAGCGCAGGAGCTAAAAGCACTTCATAAGCCTTAATGAATCAAGCTGTGCAACAGCCCTGGGAGGAATTATTATTCCCAGCGGAGCAGGAAGGTTAAGGGAAAAACGCTCGCTTTTGGGGGCCTGCATTCAGATGCTTCAGCCCATCTCCGCACACCTTCACACACAGCAGCTTGATTTTCAAGTGACGGAGTAGAAACTCGAGCGGTTAAAAAAATAAAGTTAAGTTAAAAAATAAATCAGGCCAGGCACGGAGCTGCTCTGACGGGGATTTGTGGGGGAATTAACCCTGAGCATCCACGTTCGCAAATGTAGTTCAAAGCGATTTCTCCAAATCTCAGGGATGCCGGAAAGTGAGCGCTCTGCTGCCAACCCCCCCGGCACCTGCAGCCCCTTCCTGCCCCTCTGCTTCGGACATTCGGCTCCGGCCTGTTCAAATGCTCCACGAAATCCAGAAGTCTCATCTGAAGGAGGACAATAAGGTGGAGGCCCAAGGCTGGCAAGGACACGGTGATTTTGTTTTTTTCCCGGGGAGTCAGTGTCACCTTGGACTTTTCCCCCCCCCCGTCACGTCACCCGGGCTGTCAGTGGGACCTCGGGAATGAGGCCGGCGGATCCGAGCCGCGATGCTCACCGCACCGCTCCCGCCGCTCTGGGCTGCGCCTCGGCCACGCCAGTTTATCGGGCCATCTAGGTTTGGGCAGACGTTTGATTCGAGCTGTCAAGAGCTGGCGGACTGAAACGGATGCAAACAAGGAGGAAGTCAGCACTTTGAAAAATCTTTCGGTTTCGGATGGGAAGGGGCAGATGGTCTTTCGTTTACTGCAGACAAAAGAGAGACAGAAGGATTTTCACATTTTATAGAGCATGGCTGCGCTAACGGGAAGGTGTCTGCGCTTCTGGGTTTAACTCCAGGAGGGTTCAGAGAAACACGGGTTTCTCCCTCGCTCTCAATGCTGCAACGAATTTGCACCAAAATGAACGTCCTTCCCTCGCACATAAAGAAGCTGCACATTTAGAGCTGGTCTTTGAAGCCGAGATTCAGCTCTTCTGCTTAGGGATCTTGGTGAAATCCATACCTGACCGTCAGATGTGAAAATAAGCAGTTAGGTGTGTAAAGTCCTGTTTAGGCACCCAAGATTTCAAAAGCACTGGGTGCTGCCATCAGTCTGCTTTTCCAGGCCTTTCTGGGGTATTTACCACTGCCTTTAATTCAAGAAGTGTTGGGTCAATGATTCTGCCAACATTTCCCTACCCAATTCGAAGAAACCCGCCAACGGCAGCAGTGCTGACGGCAGCGCGTTGCCTTGGCAGGTGGGTTGGTGGAAGAATTTGACATCTCGACGGTTGTCCCCGAAAAACCTAGCCAGTCCCTGCAAAAGCTGGAGAAAGTCAACGCTGCTGCACTCCAGACGGGGCCTGTTTTGATACAGGGACTGAAATGCCTGCTTCAAAGTACCAAAGCGCATTGCTTTGGTTAAAGATAGCTCCTCTGAATAGCTGCGGTTTTGCCTGTGCAAGTTGATACAAGGGATTTAAGCATGGCTTGTAGTTAAAGAATCGCAATTTTCATTATCACGGTTAAATAATACCTCACCTCGAGGAAAACGGGAGAACACAAGGTCACCCAGCACAGCTGCAGCAGAGCCCGGACCGGAGGTTCCCGTCCCCGGCGCCAGCCTCCCCGGCAGCCTGTGCTTCCTTCTCAAGGCAAAGGGTTTTTATCCTTCAAAGTGCCCCTTCCCTTCGCTACCTGCAGACAAATAGGTTGCTCTGAGACACATGCTACTAGCTGATTTTTGACTCATGAAAACCTGAACCAACACTGATTGCAAAAGAATCAACAGTGATGCTCAAACATGAAACGTTTCTGAGAAGGGCTCTACATCGTATCGAGGTCTGCTTTCGGCCTCAGAGCCAGAGGGCCAGATCCAGCTCTCCTGTATCGCTGCAAGTGCGGAAGGGCAGTCGGGGAGAGCAGAATCCGGCCCAGTACATTCAAGGCTACCTAGTCCCCCAGTAGCCTTTACGAAATCTACCGCTTCAAGCATAAACACAAGGCAATTTTGTTTTCATGCCATTTTCTTGCCAATGCTTTTTCTTAAAAATCTGTACGGCTGTCATATAAAATATGCCTTGGTTTGTTCTAATTTAGATTACGCATATTTGTCCTCAGTGAATGATTGATTAAGTGCTCTGATCTTGACTGCTATGTTAGCAGCAGGGTATCTGTGCAAGAAGATTGGAAATCTCATTGGATAAATTGTGGAGATGAAATCCTAGCTGTTATAGATCTGGTTTTCTTTTTCACAGCCAAGGCAATACTGTCTCCTTTGCAATAACAAACATGCTTTCTAATGTATTCCAGGACAGTGCTGCTCTTGACTTTGTTTCCTCGTGGAGGGGCTTGAAGTTGTCATAATACCATGGCACCAAACTCTTAATGTCAAGGATATCGCTGTGAAGAGGGTACATCAGAGTTCACTGGATCACTTCTGATTTACGCTGATGTAACCGAAAACAAAATGTGTCTCACTGACATCTGCGGAGTTACGCTGAGAAAACCGGCATATAAGCAAAACCAGGGAAAAAGATATCTCTGTGCAGCTCAGCTCATTCAGAGCATCAGGCTTGGCTTAGCAGGGCTGACCGAAATGGCACGGCTCCTCCAGGGCTGGTTACCCCGCCGATTCCCCCCGACACCGCTGGACCTGAGCTGTGTGCAGATACCTGGGTACCGACAAGAACTGGGAGATATTTTCTTGCTTATTTGTAGAATCTCATATGAGATGTTAAAAAATAAGTCAGCCTGCTTTTTGTCGTCTTTTCATTCGTTCGTATTTGTGATCTAGAAGTGACACAACTAAAGGTATTTGAAACATTAAATTAAAAAGAATATGCTCTGTTTTTCTTTAATATGACCTGATTTCTGAAGTTGGTCTATTAATGGAGTTGTCTTTAGAATCCTGTACCACCTAGAAAGAGTAGTAACAAGCCAGACAATTTTCTAAAAAGACACAAAAAGGTTGTGTTTTTTTTTTCTCATTTTCTCTTTCTGAAGCTTTTCTCTGACCTTCTTGGAAGTGTAAAGAAAGCTTTCAAGACCATCAGAATAAATGGGTTGCTCACTGTGATGTTTGCAGCCTTGGAAAAAAGAAAAAAAAAGAAAAGAAAAGCCCCATACCCACCATCTTCCGAATGGGAACAGATGAGGTGCGAGCTCAAGAGAAAATATCCCCAAATTTTAGCACGATGCTGTCACAGTACAGACTGCAAAAGCAGAGGCTTTGCAATACAGCCTGCAAAGCTAAGCAAAAAGGCAGCGATTCCCGGGGAATCGGCGGGATGCAGCACCGTATTTCTTCCCAGGGTGTTCAGTGCTTTGGAAAGGAAGGAGTAAGGGCAGATTGCAGAAATACCACAACGAGGAAATCTATAGCAGAAAAAAGGTGCCTTCTGATGGGACCCGCACGCTGCGCTGCCAGACCGCGAGCGGCTTCGCGAAGGCAACCGGGGCCCGCGGCCACGTGCGCAAGTGCTAAGCTGTGCTAACGACGCCGTGCTGTTATTGGGCCCTAATGCTGCCTCGCGCGGATGTCACCACTGTGTGTGTTGCTGCAGATCAGCCGTAATTACACTTGGATCCCAAGTAATTACCTCGAGACTTGCACTCGGGTTGCGGCGGCGGAAATAACCCCGCGCTCGCCCAGCCCCACACGCGGGGCTTGTGATGCAGTTTAACAGCCAGCTCCGAACACGAGAGCAAAGAGGTGTTTGTCTTGCATTTATGCCATTTTAAATTAAACACGGGTGTTTTCTCATCCGAAAGAAGCAGGGGTCTGCCCGCCGCCAGCCCACCTTTTCCCACTCAAGCGCCTTCCCCTTTGCTTTGCAAAACGAAAAACGCCGAAGCAAAATAAATATTAATAAGCTTCTCCTGGTGCGCGATTGTTCTGACAAAATAACTCGAGCAGGTCTTGCCTGTGCTCTCCTCTGTGCCCTATTTAAGTTTCCGACCGGGAGAAAGCAGCCCCCGAATGCTGCAGGGAGCCCAGGCACCCGGAGCGCCGGCTCGCGACCGCGCGTGTTTCGAGCTTTTCCAGGTCACAGCTGCCAGGCACCTCCTCTTCCCGCTCCGCGCACTGAACACCTGGACAGCTGTAGCAGCGCATTAAGCACGGCTTTCGCTGCCGCTGGCACCCGGACAGCACACAGGACGGGGCAGCCGCTCCCACGTGCAGCTGGCCTCCCCCACGGTAGCAGAGCATGACGCCTTTTTTTTTCATATACTGTCTCAACATACATGAATTTACGTCTTGTTGTGCATTTCCGAACAAGCCAGTGCTTCTGCAAACAGTCTTCTTCCTTCGGGGCGAGTGGCTTATTTTGGTTAGGGAAAGAAAGAGTTTACGGCGCTCTCTGTCTTTTGGCAATGTCTGGATAATCACTGCTCATAATAATGCCATCCCAGATGTTGAAACATCTCCTGTATTAATTTTACCCAGAAGATAATTTCCCTTAGAAATCATGTGCAAATCCCCTGTTCTAATTTAAGAATTAATTCAGTGCACTAAATCTTAGCACTTCATCCTAGAAATATTTGTCAGCGGTTGTTAACCCTTTACAACAACAACAGAAAGCCCAAATGGGAGATTTACAGATTTGCCTAAGCCTGTCTTTTACGCCAGCTCTGTTCGCGTCTAATACACGGTATCGGGAAAAGAGGGTCCCCTTGGACACCTGGAGCCTACCTGCTTGAATCATCTCCTTCTCAGCGAATCACAAAAATAAATTGATTTGTTCTCACACAAACTGTAAGGAAATATAGGGACTAATGCCCGAGTGGCGAACAAACAGTCCCAGGGACTGGAGACCCCCACTCCAGTGCTGGAAAATATGATGATCCCCCATTTTACAGAGCAAGATTTGAAGAATAAAGGGGAGCTGAATGGCTTGTCTGAAGCTGTAGAAGAAATCTGTGACAGTCAGGAACACAGCCCACTTCTTTCGAGTCCTAGGTACATGTCACAGCATCTGGCCATGCCTCCCTGCTTCGGTTATCTCACGCACACACAAATACACATCCATCCTCCACAAGTGTCTTGTGCATTTGATGGGGCTTCTTCATCTGGTTTATACGGGAACCACACCAAAATCGAGACTCTGCGCTCTCCTGCCCTTGCAAGTTGTGACCTTCGCAGTGTACCCTCCTTTATACTGAACACTTTGCCCACGAGGGAAAATAATCAAGAAAATAAAGAGGCTATTTCTATCCTAAATTTCATGCCTTCTGTGTAAGATCAGAGTGAAATCCAGCACACCTTTGGAGAAGCAGCATGATTCAAAAGGCATGAATACTCTGCTGGTACTAGGGCACCTTTGCTTTGCCTTTCTTGTCTTATTTCTAGTGGTATTTGGATCACAAAAGAATTTCAGGTATCAGGACATTTAAGTTAAAAAAATCATGCGAGGAATCGGTCTGCAGGTTCTTACAGTCACATAGCATGCAAATGCACAGAAACCATTTTAGCAAGATCACGCAGCCAACTCTGAAGTGTACATGCAAAACATCAGAGGATCACAGAATTGATTCAGACAGAGTTTTTACATGCATCTACAAATGTTCCTCGATTCATACCATAAAAGCCTGAATTTCTTATGTCTCAGCAATAATATCTAGTTGGCTACTTCATGCCACACATTGTCACGTTTTGGATTGCACGGATTGCAATCCTGGCAATTCTTGTGCTTGTAGCCCTTTGGGACGAACAGTACCTTGTGCATTTTCCAGAGCAGAAGCAGGCCAAGGACCTCCTCCTAAGCAGATTCACTCTGAGTCATCTTTGTTAATTATCCTTAGGTTAATTAGCGGTGGGACATGCCACCATATCCACTCTATCCTTGTAAACTCTGAGATGTTACAGGCAGACCGAGCAGGACCTGTGGTACCTGCGGTAAAGAATAGCGCAATCCAAAAAGGAAAGCAAAGGAGAAAGAACAATGTTGATAACAGCATGGTCTACCCCATTTTCCTTTCTCAGAGTCATCCACTGTTAATAGTAAATAGTGGCTGTGAGCCTGGCTCTAAGAGGATCCTGGAGTACAAAATCTGGCTTCTGGTTTAAAAATTTCTATACAGAAATGTGCTTGGAGAGATAACGTAGTTAAGTCACTGTAGGAATTGGACAAGTTTCCTTCAAGTTGGTCCTCAGACTGAATGCCACCCTGGCATAAAATGGTACAAATTCAAGGAAACTTTTCTGCCTTATACCAGCCAAGACTGCACATAGCTCCCAAGGACAGGAAAAATGAAAGAACTTGATGGTCACCTGTCACATCCCATCTGACCGTATTCAGGATTGCTTTCCAGGCCCTCCTTCGCCGTACCTCAATATCGCACTGGCCTTCTGGCTATCTGTCCTTCCACATCCATTCTGCACATAAAGTCTGCTATCCCGTCCAACAACGACAGGATATGCTGGAATGAGAGAAAACATTTAAAGCTTTTGGCTTTATTCGTGAAAGAAATTCTGTTTCACGCCACCCCACCCCCCTCGCTGGGCACTGCTACTTAGTCTTGTTTGAAAAGTGCTGCTTCTTAGAGTTCACATTTATTCTTTCTCTTTCATTTCAACAAAATAGGCTGGAAATATATTGCTGTTTCCTTCAGATCCTCAAGTAAGGCAGGCTACATTTATGTTGCCTTGAAATTTAGCACACTGACAACTCCAGGATGGATCTGCTGGCCCAGCAACTCACAGTCTCTGTTTCAGTTATTATTCCTCCTGATGAATTCACTGGGCGATCTGTTCCTTGAATGCAAAGCTCTAGGGTCAGGAGAAATGGAAAATGCATTACATGGAGCGTGACATAGTAAGAGTCCCAGAAATGAGTGCACGTTGAGATATGTCCATAGACAGTGGAATAAAGTTGTTCCTTTATCTCCACGTTGCTGCTGGAATTTCCTTCTAAAAACCTGGGTTTGAGCTATAGCCGTACTAATGGCTGTGTACAGTGAAACATCGCTTGTATTTATTACATATGAAGATTAAACAAACTAAAACCATAGCTATATTCTTCTGATTTTGATTAGTGGGGGTTTTCTGCTCCCTGTCCATGGTATTCCTGAACTCCCACATCTCTGAGCATTCCCTTCAGTCAGAGACGGGTCTCTGCAAGGCAACCAGTTTCCCATGGGGAGCTCTTTAGTTCCCTTCTCTTCTTTCGGCTCCCCCTTGGTGGGTTCCCCCTCGCAGGACCACACGACCGAAGCAGGGCCTTTCCTCATGTTGTTATCTCTGGGCAGTTCTCCTTAGCCTTGACATTGCTGCACCCATTCTACATCTGCATCACTAGACATTTTGTATTTATCTACCAAACCTTTGCCTCTCAGCCCATGTTCCTGTTTCGAGATGCAGGCTGCTCTCATTTAGGTTTTGTCAAGGAAATGACAAAAAGACCAGTATCAAATCTGAAATGTTTAGAAAGCCTTCCTCCAGAAGACCAGAACTGACGACATTGTCCTGACAGGAAAGGTAGCTGTAGCTTTGCAACAAAACCTCACATTTTCTGCAACTCCTCAGGATCTCAGTCCCCAAAAGGAACAGTTTGTGATGTCCAAGGTCCTGAATCTGCCACGAAACGTGCAGGCTGGCTCTGCGGGGATTTTCTCCTGTCTCCAGAGTGAGGTAGTATCGTGTTACTGAGTGAATTGTCGTAAGACAAGCAAGACACAGCAATTCTCACCCAACCCACAGCTCTTGTAGAAGACTTTATTTACTGCTTGCGTTCTGCTGCTCTCCTGATCTACCAGACGCTGTGGTCACATTCGGGTTGTTCACAGGAGCACCGTCAGTTTGGTGGGCTGGGAGAGGTGTTGCCCTGCAGCGTCTGCTGGGGATGGAAGTCCTGTGCAGCACACTGGCAGCAGGAGGGAAGAAAACGTCACAGCAGAAAATGATGCCCACTGTAAAACCAAGCCGGAGTAAAGGGTTAATAAGTGTGCATCTAGTCGGAAAGCTAGCTGGCAGGAAAAGGGAGGAAGGAAAGTGAAAGGAAGGTGCAGTTCTGGCTTCTGGGACGCTGGGATTGTGCCTTACGGGTGGGACTGAGAGTCAGTGGGAGTCTATTTAACTGCCTCACTGCAGCTGCGTATGCAAATACGACCGACAAGCATTCGCTGTGAACATGCAGTCCTCCTAACTCTGCACATTATTCCCAGGAAATGTCTCCTAACTCAGTGTTTTAAATGAGAACAGTGATCGTTTGCACAACAGAGCACTTTCTCTGCCCTCCCTTCGTTTCCCATCCTCCCCCCAAGCAAAAAAGTTGGGCTTAAAGACTGCTGTTGTTGGAGAACTTCCCTTAACTATCAGCTAAATAATACATGAACACAGATCCACCATGCTGACTGATGACTCCCTCTGCTGACCCTGTTTTATTTTTATTGCTTGGCTCGGGCCAGTTCCTTCAAGTCCTGAATCATCAGAACAGAGACCTTGAGGCATTCCAGCCAAATCAATCCTGGGCCCATTGACATATTGCTTTACCTAACCAACCATGCAACTTCGCTTTTCCCTGATAATTTCTCAATTAATTGCTTTTCAGCTCTCATTCGTTACAAGGTCAGGCTGTGACTGGGCTTGTACATTCCCATCTCTGATAAACTCTCCTGGTCCCCTAATCAGCCACAACTGGGATTTTAGTTCCATTAACTTATTCATCATCTAGACATTTTCATCTTGAGGAGCTTGACTTTTGATTGTATCAGTAGTATCTTCAATTATTTAAGAGGACTTGAAAATTCCCTCCTTACTTTAAAAAGAAAGTGCATTTTGAGCACCGAAAATTGATCGCGTTGGACTGCTGCGTTTTGGATGTTCGCGTGTGCAAGCCCATGTTAGGCAGGTCATGCGTGGCGAGAGCATAAGAATCTGCTGCTGCTGAACATGTGTGCATGGGGCTGACTATATTAAGATGTCAGCTATAGGGGAATGACAGTATGCTGATGACTCGTGGCTTACTAATGCTAAATCACGCCTGAGATTCTGTTCCATGATGT
This sequence comes from Dromaius novaehollandiae, assembly GCF_036370855.1. NCBI lineage: Eukaryota > Metazoa > Chordata > Aves > Casuariiformes > Dromaiidae > Dromaius > Dromaius novaehollandiae. The sequence continues at coordinate 18,850,380 of NC_088113.1, forward strand.
CAAACATTGATTCAGTTTCCGTGGGAAGTTATGCAAATGCCACAGCCCCTCAATGAGATCTGAAACTGAAATTGCTAGCAAAAACCGGCTTGTCCTCTCCTGGCAAAACGTCTTTTTGGAAAATCTTGAAGCTAGCTGCTCCCTGAAGGGGGGTGTTTTCTGAACATGCCCCCGGACAGAAGGACTTGTAGGACCCTTCTTCTGCTTCGGTCCTAGCTGTGAGCCAACTCCCTCTCTTCTGCTGCAGCCTTCTGTCTGCGTCTGTGCTTCATCCTTGCAGCAGCTGGTCCAGTACAAGGCAACAGCCCACTAGTGCTACTAACCGCAGAATTCGTCTTTTAACAGAAGCAGCAGTTCTATATTGCGCCACGAAATGCTCTGCACCCCGGCTCTTCTCAACGCCCCTCTTCCCCCGGTCCATATGCAGGCAACACTCCTAAATCTGGAACTTTCTCCCAGTAGGACAACTGGTGCCGAAAACTAAACTGGCATCGGCTGGGCGGGTGGTTCATTCCTGCACGGGGTGGAGGGACGTCAGGGCCTGCAGCAGCCGGGCGCTGGCCCCGAGGAGGCTGGAGGTCCCTCCGTTCTCCGCCCCAGGCTCCTGTGAAGCCACTAAAACACTAGTTGCGTGAAACCCACCTCACTGGCGGTGGTGTCAGGACCCTCTGAGACTATCCAAGAGCTTCAGGCTCTAAAAATATCCGTGCATAGGCGTCAATGGGACTGTAGTGACAAACTCTCCAAAAGAGAAGTGAGTTTAATAATGGAAAGACAAGAGCTGCTGCCTATTTAAAAGGAGCCGCTCCTCCCAGGCCATACGTGCTCAGGTCTCTGAAGATACCCACGCACCACGTCACTCGCTCCAGCCACCAGGCCATGCCTGCCTGCCCCACGGCCAAGCCTGCGTCGCGCGGCAGCTGCCCAAACCTTCCGGCGATGGTCCAGACGCCGCTGAAGTCGGTGGGATCCTGCTCGCGCTTAGCATGCCCGAGGTGAGACCGAGCTGCCGTGCGGGCTGGGGCGGCTGGAGAACCACGAGCTGCCGGGGCACACGTCCGTCCTGCCCGGATCCGCTCGCCCTTGTGCATCACGCGGAGCTGAGCGTAGGGGCGTTTTCACGGCTGTTTGCTGAGGGCGGTGGGCTTGCGGCGCAGGGCCACCTTGGGCACCTCAGAAGGACGCGGTGGCTCTCTGCTGCCCTTCCAACAGGGCTCTTCACTTCAGATTTTACTGCTGGAATTGCTCTCACTTTGAAACCGCGGAGGTAAGGCACGCCGCGGCTGATCCGTGGGGTTGGAGGCCAGCAGCTCCCGGCGTCCCTGCCCTGAAGCCCTGACACAGCCGCGGGGCCTGGGCAAGGCTCTCTCTGTGCCTCAGTTTCCCTTCTGCAGAAGGCAGATGGCAGCTTTTAACTCTCATGATTTCACTGCAGACCTCAGAACTGGGTTTTTTTGTTGTTTTTTTTTTTTCCCTAGAGCCCGGTGGTCACACTTCTGAGTACAAATCTTCAGCATTCGCTTAAAAAGAGAAGCTTGCAGCCCACATCATTGCTGAGAAGAGCTTAAAAAAGATGAAAAGTACAGAAAATCGAAAAAAAGAGAAAAACACGCCCAAAGGCAGCACGTTATAATAATGAAAGAAATCACAATAGCAACGACAGCATCGACGTGAGAGTGTTGCTTTGGTTTTCTCCCAGTCTCTAATAACTCACCCAGCCCGGTGGAAGCTGTGTCCTTCCGTGCCCTCTCCTCGTGCGACGGGAAGAGGGGCCTTTCCAAGGTCTCTGTTGCTCCCTGCGAATTATGTACCAGAAGGCACCAACACTTGGAAGACTTGAAGAAACATACAGTTCTCGCTCCTCCTGTTGCTAGGATTCACAGCTATACCCCACCGCTTTCCAGGGCTTCGGCTCCTATTTTGGCTGTAGGAAAAAAAAGAAAACCTTGTTGCTTCCAGGCTCTGCATCAGGCTAAACAGCTCCAGCACGAACCTTTACAATATTGCTGCAGTCAGACATAAAATCTTAATGTATCATAGTGCCTTGAGTCTTATATTCTTCTGAAAAAGGTGAGTCCCCAGTAGTAAATGAAATATTAAATATTATTAAATATGAAATAGCTAAACCTGGATTCCATTAAAATGAATCTTTCATAGTTTTCCTGTTTTTTTTTCTTTTTTTTTACTTTTTTTCCCAGGGAGTGATCTCATGAGCTTTTGTGTGTCCTTTAAAAGACAAAAAAAATCACAAGTAATTTATAAATCTAATCTATTCAGATTTGTTTTGGCTGGAGCACAAATCAAGGATGTGAAGATCTCTCACGGTCGCATCTACCTCACCGGACTATTTAACGGGCTCTATCAAAGGCTCCCCTAAAGACACTGGTGCAAGGGCTGCCGACATGTGCCACTATTCAGAAATCCTGTATCCCGTTACACACTCTACTTGCAGTTAGAATGGCTTTAATCTTCCTTCTGAGGATAAAAAACTCTTTTCATATAACACAGGATGCATTTAGAGCTGTTTTTGTTCTTCATGCAGGTTTGCTGGGAGCTAAACTGTGACTTACGGGAGAGTGCGGATTTGGGCGACTGGGCATCTGAACCAGCCACATCAGCATGCACCAACCTAAAATTCTGCAGAGCTGCCGTTTGTTTGGGAAAGGCTGATCCTGAGAACATGAGTGATACAGGAAAGCCATCAGAAGGCAGACCGCCAGGCCACCGGCGGGGAGGAAGAGACCTTTGAACAGCCATTTCCCACGAGAACCGGGCTCCTAAAACCCGCCCCAGCACTGCACATCGCTGGTCTCCGGACCATAATGCTACGTATGTCAGCAGGATGTTTTGAGGTTCAATTCAGTCGCGCTGTGAGGAGTTTTGAGATCTTTCGCCAGAAAACATGATGCATGAGGTTATGACTGCACAAGTAGCACAGGACAGTCAGCAGGATAAACCTTTACTTAGCATTATTGCTGCATTTTGTGACAAGAGTCTTTGCAGCTCAAAATTTCTAAATATATGGGCATCTGGCTGAGTCCATCAGGCTGAAATGGACACCAAGGTACACAACTCTCATTAGCTGTATTTGTGTCCTCGCATTCAGAATTTAAGCCTTTCCTGTTGTTATTAACTGCTGTATTTCAACAGGATTGATAGGGACTTTTAAGAGAGGATGGAAAAAAGTGCACTCAGACTTGCTAGCAGGTTCCCAAACCCTGGCTCAATGTTAGAGTATTTGCTCAGGCAGAACTGCAGGGACTGCGAAATAAGGCTGGGTCTGGGGGGAGGCTCCATTTCTGGTGCACGTTTTAGTTCTTGACTCTTCAGGCTGCTGCATTACGACCTCCAAAACATGCATGAATTAATTTATCAATCTACAGACACACATTTGGACTGGAAGGCAGTAACTACTAAGAAAGATGAGCTAAAATGACAAAGAAGGTGGAACACCATTAATTATTAATTACTACTGCTGCATTTTGCGCAGAAAGCCTTCCACCTTGCTTTCCTTTCTGCCTTCCCTAGGTCACTGCCAAACTTAGGCAAAGCAGGAGCCCCAAATGGTCTCCCCCCCGCATGAAACCGTGCTCGTGACTCTGCCGCTGCGTTCTCGCCTCCCTGGCTTTCGTATCTACCCCCTCCAGGAAGGGAGGCAAAGCGGGGAAAAGAAACCGGCTTCACAACAAAGTGGGAGAAGCCGGTTGCAGATTTTTTTGCACCGTTTCGCAGATTTCTAAAAAAAGAAAAAGAGCAAATTACACCAGATTACTTTCTGTGTTTAAATACCAGCATCTTCTTTTCCACGCGCTGCGACTTCAGCCGAGACGGCAGGAGCATTCAGCCAATTACAGTCTTCTCACAGCCTGATCAGCAGCATACGCTCTTCGTCTGCTTTCGTAAGGGCTTTCTGCTCCTACTTCTGCCCTGACATCCGCGGGATGGAGAGGAACGAATCCCAACTGCATTATTTACTTATTTTAATGAACTGCTGCTGGCTAGCTCACGTTTTTGCCACAAAGATTTCAAATTGGCTTGGAGCAACAGCGAACATGTTGCAAAGCACTACGAAGCTTAGACACGAACATGTCAAATAAGTGATCCGCATGAGAGTCGATAGACGTGACATTTAGTAATCATCTTTCTTGGACAAAATGGGGCAGCGCTGTCACTTTAAGTAAATCTCAGTCAAATTTCTGGCATTCTACCATAGGGCGAGCAGGAGGCAAAATAGTAAATTTCTCTTTAAAAAACAGAAAAGATCAACCTTGGAAAAAAGCAGTTGCCACATTTTAAGGTGTAATACCTCATCCTAGCTTGGTCAACCGTTTACTTTCTGCTGATATCAATATGTCACCCCTAATGTTTACTGATGTTCACTTTATAAATGACTTTTCCGAGCTGTCAGAATATCTGTCACCAGCATCTCTTCCCTCTCTTTGCTTCTCACCCCTTTAATAAAGATTAATATCTTTGGGGTTAACTAGAAAGATCAGATACTACATAAATGACACCGTGGGTCTGATATTTAAACAAGAGGAACATGTAATTGCTGAGATTATGTGAGCAAATTGGGTAATTTCCAGCATAAATGAACACAGTTGGCTTTTGCAGATTCAGAAAATACAAGTGCACATTCAACACGACTGTATACTTGAACACACTTTGGGGCTTGGGAAGGTCCATTCATTCAAGAATAGTAAATGTTCAAAGCAAAAATTCGTGAGCTTAGATTCTACAGCTGCGCTGAAGTACTTATACGTTTAAAAGATATGCAGAATAGGGATTCTGTTAAAAATATGGCATGTTGGTTTTCCACATTTATAGTCCACCAGTGACTTCTATATTAAATGGTTTCAGTCTATGACTCCAAACAAGATTTTTCAACCTGTCATTCCTGCAGCTCAACCTGGTGCATGAAATCCCAAACATGATCTGTCTGCTTTGTACATCTTTGACAAACACCTAGAATAATGATTCCAGAATGAAAATTTAGCTGGCAATGTTATGGATGAGGCATAAAGCAGTTATTTTGGCTCTGCAATGCCAAGAGCAGTGAATGTGCATTTGGCTCCTAAATTGCAAGGTGTGATTTGGAAGGCACAGTGGAACAGATCACGGGCTCTTTACATAAGCTACGCTGCCCGTGGTTCAAGTAAGGTTTTGTCTGACTAAGAACTACAGGATCAGACCAAAACATATAATCACACTTATGGACCAGAACTACAGGATAATACCAAATACTATCTGTAGAGGTCAAACTTAAAGAGTCACTGCTCCGATTGCCACCGTCGCTACCTGGGAGGACCCAACCCCACCTGCTCCGCGCTCAGGCCAGCGTCTCCTTTGCTGGCCTGGAGGGTATTTTGGATACGTGTCTGTGGGGTGGTGATTTGGCTCCTCTCCATCCTGGCTGTTGAAGAAGGGTCACTGGAAATAGCGAAAAAACTGAGGACTCCTTGGATCAGAAAGGGAGCACGGAAGGGGCCGGGGCTTTGACAAGGACACTTATTTAGGAATGCAGTACATGGCTCTGCGTTGTGCTTTATCCAGGGGCAGGTTGGCATAAATTGTTAGATTTAGCCCTTAAACTCTCTGAGCAAAATTCTCCTACAAACATCAAAGATAACATTCCCTTTGGTGCCAATACTACAACCTCGTCTCTAAACAGTCACAATTTTTCTGTGTTACGAGCACAAACTCATTGATAACTCTGATCCCGCTGGGATGGCTCTGATTGAGAGGCAGATCCTCAGCATCACACAAAACCTTTCAAATATTGGCAAGCTGCAAAAAATAGTAAGTACCAGAAGCCAATTCCTGGAGTGAGAATTTTATACATAATTTCTTTCTGCTGCACCAACAACACTATTGTGCTCAGAAGATGATTCTGAAACTGCCTTTTGTTATATTTTGCAAGAAGCAGGATTTCAAATCTGCAATAACCACCAGGTGATTTTATTCCTAGGAATTAGATTATTTTACAATAAAAGCAAAGACTCTCAGATTGGTAATTTAGCAATCATATTATGAAGAAAAAACACATCTAAACATTCCAGGAATGCCATAATATGTCCTAAAATCAACTCAGTTTTGATTCACACAGATTGATATTTGCACTACTTTAATGTGCAGCACTGGTTTTCTTATACATACGATTGTTCTTCCATCTGTAACTAACTTCATTCTTAATATAGCAGGATCTGAGACTAGGAAACCACAAAGAAATTCTACATTGCAGGATGCAGCAAGCAGAGGTCTCTCTAGTGAAGGCATTATTTTACAAAATGATGGATGTGCATATTTATTTGCTCTGTGACTTCTATGTCAGGTTTGTCATATTTCCTCAAATTACTAGTTAAAGCAAGGTTTTGTGCTTTGTTTTGTTTTTGTTTCTGCTGAAGCCTGCAGGCTCAACATACCTTATAAAAATCAAGCTGTAATTTATCTGCTCCATAGATCATGTGTAACAATAATCACTCCGGAATCCGAGCCCGGGTCTGATGTCTGGCTTTGTGGGAAGAGATGTATGAAGTGAACAAAAAGCTTCCTGATTTTCATACTCTGTAATAAACCTGAAATATGGAGAGAAGTGAAACATGTATTTAAATTAAACCTTGGAATCATGACAGAGAAGGAGTAGAGCGAAATATCCACATATGCAGGCACATATTATGCAATGACACAGTATCATTTCTCTTACCAGATGGACCTTTAGAACTTATGCATACTATATGGTGCATACGTATAGCAGTAGAACTAGCAAAACAATTTTAATCCTGAACTTCGGCTCACCAAAACTCTGCATATATTAACTTGCATCTTGCAGGGACAAAGCCCTTTGCCAGCATAAAAACATGTGTGTATCCCCATATGGGTTAATATTCACAGGCATTACATGCAATAGCTAAGCAATAGGACTCACTAAACTCACTGCTGAGTGTTCATACTTGTTTCACACACATATGGGTAATTTTGGAAGGGCCAAGAACAAAAATAAATTTTATTTGTAAATGTTTGCAAAAAATAGGCTAAAACTCTTAGATAAACAGTTTCATCTGTATACAAAGGGAAGATGGGTAGAAAAACTCGCTGAAGATTGTCTTAGCTTAGATTGCCCCCACAGACACCCCTGTGAGGGCAGGAAATCACATTCGCATTCAGAAGGCAATTCCTCCTGCCTGGCTGGATGAGCCAAATTGCCCTTTGCAGGCAATGCCCTCCCCGTTTTATTTATCGCAACAAGGCCTGCACAAAAAAAAAAAAAAAAAAAAAAATATATATACACACACACACACATATACATATATATATGATTCAGCTTGCAGATGTTAGAAAAGCACCTCCCCATCTGGAAATACGAAGGCGGCGGTAGACGCTGTGCACAGACGCCTGCCAGCGTCGTGCAATGCCTTTGTCGCTGCATGGGTTAACCAGCACTGAAGTGCTCTAACCACCGGGGCCCCAGGGAGGCTGAGCGCTGGGAAAAGATTTCTGGTCCACTGGCTGTAGGAATACAGAACGGCAGTGAGGCCCTATCATTAAGAACTGAATGCAATTTTAAAATTAATTAATTCTCTGCAATGCACTTAGTTTGAGAGGTGCAATCTCCTTCTTATTGCAGGAGGGGAACCTCATCCGCTCCCCAGGTAAATCTCTGCCTGCTCCTGGATGCATGAAAATGCCCCTGAGGAGGAACTTCCCAAAAGATCGAAGACCATTTTGTCTACAGTTCGCATTACAGGGCAAATCCGATTCTGCCTTTAACTCTCCAAAGTCTCTCTTGCTTTTTTTTTAGAACTAAATTGCAGTCATATAGTCATTAAGAGATCCAACAGAAGCCTGGAAGAAGAGATTAGCACATACCAGAGTGACAGGGCTGCTAGAAAGGGGAAAAAATAGACAACATCAGTGCAATGTACCATTAAAAGTATGGAGTGACAGATGACAGTTGGTCTGTGATAGGGTGATTCAGCTAAATGGTAAACAGAAGGGCGAATTCTGATCTCACGTATGCCAACAGCAACCTTAGGTTTCAAAGGAGCTGCTTCTCCTCTCTCGTACCAGAGTCAACCCCATAAAAGCTGTGACTCAGCCAGATAATCTCTGACAACTGTTAGTGCCATGGTAAATATGGCAATGTGGCATGCTGGAAAAAAAACCTAAAAAAAGTTTCGTTTCAACACTTCCAGAAAGAAATGTTTCAGCTCTTGCTCCTCAAAACAGCATTCGAAATCCACCTGCACTTGACAGTAATAACAATGTTAAAATAGGTCAAGATACATCTAGGTAAAACGTTACGATTTTTATCAGGTTGGATAAAATATTTTGATTAACACCAAATGAACGAGGTGGCTCAGCCAAGGCGTTGAAAAGTCTGTCATTCCCGTAACGCTCGTCCGTCATTCCCTTAACTCTGGTCCCTCCAGATCCGACCGGGTCGACATTTTACACAACTATCAGTGGCGACTTGGCTCGGCCCGGTGTGAAATGAGGTGGACATGGAAGGTCCTTAAAAGGAGACATTTGCTGAGAAAACCTTTAGTATTTCATTTCGCTTCAGAGAAAGGGACCCATATAAAACATATGTTACCCTCTCTGCGTGGGCGGCCAGGCAAACACTAACGTGGGACCTAACAAATTGCAAATTAGAGACGCGATCTTCCTGCAGACAAAGCCCAAACTTTGCTCGGTTTCGGAGGGGTTCGCCCCTGAACACGCAGCCTTCGGGCAGTTTTAACCCCATGGGGAAGCTGCTACCGCTGCGGGAGGGAACCACGTCCCCGCTGGGTCCCCTCCCGGCAGGGTTTTGGTCCATCACCTCGGCACAGGGATGGACCCGCTGGCCACGTCCTGCTGCTCCCAGGGTCAATCACGCTCCGGCTTGCAGGGAGCCACGAAACCCCCCGGCCACCTCCCCACACGCCAGATTTCGAGCAAAGCCCGTGAGCAACGTGGTCTCCAGCCGCTCCTCGTCCCCTTGCGGCGGCCGACCCGGAGATGGCAGGCTGTCATCGGCGCCGTTTGCATGCAGCAAATTACAAACTAACGAACGCTTGGGATGTAGACGTGTGTCACACCACGTCGGTGATTAAAAGCTCCCATTTTTCTGCCTGTGGCTTATCTTAATGAGGTATTGGGTTTTTTACTTCGGCCCACGTGGGTTGGTGTGTGGTTTCTCCAGCAAGCTCCTGCCGCACCCGTAGAACTAAAAATAAGCTATTTCTCATGGAAACCATCCGAGTTTTCAGATTTCAGCTGGCCTGGAAGGTGGCGATGCGTGAGCTGGGGAGGTCTGAGGTTGGCGAAAGGCGAGACGACCACCCCAACGCCTCCGGCGCGGCTGAGGTCGGTTTTGGTTTAACCGGCGCGAGCGTCTCACCCAGACGAAGGGCAGGCAAGCGGGCTCAGTGCCGCTGGGAAAACGGGCGAGAAATAAAGCCATGCGAAAGCCCTCACCTGGCAGGGAAGCCACAACAAATGTGCGTATCGTGGAATTACTCTTTGCTGAGATGGGAATTCGCATTTTATTCCTTTTATTGCATTTTATTTCATATGTCATTACAGAAAACACAAGCAGATTATTCCCCAGCGACAAAAGCAGTCGTAGTAAGATGCTCTAGCTGAAAAGCACAAAACAGGCAACAGTTCAACATTCTCAGTTAAGATAATTATGTTAATATTAATGGATATTAATTTCTGTTTATTTTACAAATATTGTATTAGGAAGCTAGCTTTCAAATTCACACCTCACCAAATGCTTTTCAACAGTGATTTGTTTCAGTAATTTTATCAGCTGCATTCCTTATTTTTTTATAGCATATTCTTTGCCGAGAGACAATAATCCACGACAGAACATCCTAAAAGTCTATTTAGAGGAGCTGAGCAAATAAATGTCGGTGTACAGGCTGCCTAACACTGTCAGGTTTTCAATTTGCAACATAGTTGGGGCACATAATAAATTTCTGAGGTTTTTATTTTTATTTTTAAGGAGTCTTGAAAAATTTCTGCGCATATTTTTTCTCCGGACATATGTTTTAACATACCTATGAGTCCTCAACATTCAAATGTCAAATTGTGTGTGATACGGGTTAGATAATGAACCCCGTGCTATTATTTTTAGAATAACTGCAGAAATAACCAACATGGTTTCAAGTCAAATGTCACAGTTAAATACTCAGCGCAGAATTAGTTTTTAGCTGAATTCGGTATCTACCACTTCTAAGTGTCTTGCTAGGAAACACAAAATGCTAATGGAGGGGGACAGGAACAGATTTTGAACAAGCTGAACTGACCTTGTACTCAAAACGCAAGTACCGATGGCAAAAATGCTTGTGCCAGTTGTTTAGTTAGTTAAAAATATGTAATAAAGTAAAAGGAAGTAACGTCTGCACCTGACTGAGAAAGAGCACAATGCACAAATTATTATTTTTTTATGTTTTCTTTAAAATCTCAGCTGTAGTAAACGCCATGGCCTTCTCTAGCATGGCGAGAGCAGGGAGATGTAGCTGACCCTTGCTGGGTTTTGCTTCTGATTTTGATGGAGATTCACTGCCATCGCAATAACTGCTCGCTCCTCCCCACCTTCCAGTTTATAAACTCTTCCCCCAGAGGAGCGAGTGCCGGGGTGTGTAATTCCCACACAGGTACGGCGGGCCTGCAAAATGTTTCCCAGGGCCGATTTTTCCCGGGCAAGGGCATGTGCGCGGTGCCGGTTTTGCAGGCAGGAGGAACCTCCCCGAGCAGAGTCCGGCCCCGCAGCCTGGGAACGCGGCTTTCAGCCTGCACTTCCCCGTCGATTTGTTGTGAACGCGCCACTAAATACTGAATTTCTCCACTAAATAACGGTGATGGAGCTAAAGCTCAGGTCTCCTGATCAAATCTGCTCGGAGCACGCTGGCTGCTGTGCCTGGCGAGCATCTCGGGCCATTAATCAGAGCGGGAACGTCGATAGCGAAGCATTGCAATAAAGCACGGGGGCGGATGCGTTCCCTCCCCGGACCAAAGCCTCAAAATGTGACTCAAAAGCACTGAAAACAACAGGATGACTCCAGTTAGCAGGTCACCCCCGGTTTGTTTTAACGCGGCGATGCCATCGGGTTAGCCCCGTCTCCGCTTCGGTGTACCTTGACCTCTTTCCCCGGCGCAGACACAGACTGATCTTTTTCTAATTCTTTAGCTGGACCTTGGCCAGCTCAGTTGAGGTCAAATATATCAAGCCGGGTCTAAACTACTGAAAAAAAAAAAAATAAGCAAGCTGCCCAGCCGCATTTCAACCCTTTCCTCCAGCGGCATGACAATATAATTCATGTTTGCACGGCCGCCTTGGCCACCGCCCTGCTGCGTGACCTTGGGGGAGTCACTTCATCTCCCGGGGCCTTCGGTGCTCCTCCAGCTCCATTCGTTCTCTGTATTTAACTAATATTTATGGGGCAAGAAGCATCTCGCGCTGCCGTCGACAATTTGCCCCTTCCCTCCAAAAGCGGCAGCGGGGCTGCACTGCGCCCGGCCAAAGCCTTCCCGCTGCTCCAAATGCAGGAACCCCAAATCCCTGGACTTCGGGCTAAGCCCATCCTCTCCTCCTCCAAGCAAACAAACAAATGGCAAAAGGAGGAAGAAATCATCGCTACAGTAGAGCGATAAATGTAAAGAGCTTTACACATTCAGCAGCAGCAGGAAAAATCGCAAACTCCTCCCACCGCACTGAAGTCAGAGGGAAAGAAAGGGAGCGATAACGGAAAAATAGCGACATCTGAGACAGGCAGACGGTAAGGAAAAGAAATATAAGGAGACACAGTAAAGAGCATTATCCTTCCGCCGTGCAATAGGGCTCTTGCAGCCCTGGTCCCGCCAGGCCCTGGCCGCGCTGGGACCTGGGTTATCCGGCTCCTCCAGCTCCCGCAGCGGCACCCGAGCAGCCGCCGGGAGGAAACCACGGAGCAAGGGACCCCCATAACCTGAGGGCCAAGCCAGCTCCTTCATCCCCCTCCCTAATTCACACGTTCACACCGATTTGCAAAACAAAGGGGATTTTTTGGGGTCCCCCCGGCGTGGAAGGAGTTAAAGGCACCAGGCGCGGGGAGGCCGGGGCCGCGCGGCAGCATCGCCCGCGCCGGGCAGCATCGCCCCCGCGCCGGGCTAATTTGTGGGCTTTCACTTGAGGCCTGCTGATTCAATCATTTTAAAGATGCCCATTTCTTCCGAGCCAGGGATTTTATGACTCTAAGGATTAGAAGCTGTTATCCCAACAAACCCTGGAGCTCTATATATTCCGATTTTATGGTAAGCTTCACTAATAAACTGTTTAAAACATATGCTAATTGTGTTTATTGTATTCTTTAATTATCATATGTATCATTAAAGATGTACCATCCCGTTCGGAATCTCAATACCTACCGCCCCCCTCTCCGTACCGCGGCACGGCACGGCGCTGCTTCAGAAACCGGACGGAAAACAGGGCGAGGGATATTTCAGCAAGGAAGCCTCTTCCCAATTTTCATTGTTTATTTAAAAGTAGATTCTTCGAATTTAATTTAAAATCTCTCCCCTGAAGAAAGGCAGGGAGAGAGTGACCTAACAAAACATGGCATTCTGTCTCTGCGCATTTTATTCCTTAATTTATTTTTTAAATGTGCCTCCCTATAGCCTATTATGCTTAGTTTTCTGTTTTCAGCCTGCTCGAAATGGTAATTTGTGCAGCCAGGATGGGTTACAAAAGATCAGAATAATTGTCCCCTCATTTTTGTTATTGCTCATTATTCTTATCATACGTACACACACCCATACGCACACGCGAGGATCTGCATAATAAATAAGTACATTATGTATATGTACACACACCCATGTATACATACGCATAGTCTCACTTATTTTTGTGCCAATTTTTTCCCAATTAATTAAGGGGCATTTTTCCAAAAATGAGATACCAGTCATCCCAGCCACATGAGCCATTTGCACTATTTCGGAGCCGGCGCCAGATCCCGACTGAGGTTTTATCGCGTCCCCCTCGGACGAGGCTGCCCCCGGCGAAGGGAACGAGCCGGTGCGGGCAGAAAGACACGGGAATTTATCAATCGGACTTCGTTATTCCAGCCAGCAAGGAGCGCTTCCTTTAGGTACCAGCTGCCAATGTCACATCATGAATGAAACAGCTCCTGCAGACTGAATAATGTCATTTGCATTTACTCGTTGGAAATAACGCTGAGAAGTGGTGATGCAGCTCTGTGTCACCGCGAGGATCCGTGGTCCCAGGCGAAGGGGAGCGTCCGCCGGGGCAGCGAGCCGGGTTGCAACAGCGGCGCTTGGGAACCACTGGAGGCCTTTGCCGCAATATGTATATTAAATAACTGTATCATTAGGCCAAGCAGAATGATAAAAAACCCACATAATTTTGGTTTCTAAGTACTGGCGACCAACAGCCTGCAGCATCCTTGCCGTATAACCAGAGACCTGTGTGTGGCCAGAGCCCGTTAGGCTGGAACAAGCCGATTGCGGGTATGATGTGGCTCCTCCGGTCCCGGGACCACTGAGAAGGCCATGAACGGGGTGTTTTGCCTTTTTGGAGATCTGGCCCACGTGTGCTTGCTCGCTTGACATCCCGCAGGAAGAAATAGGGGATTTGATCAGAGCAGACACCCAGGGAGGAGAGGTGCTTGCCATGCCGAGGGGTCCACGCCGTGTCCCTGCTGCAGCCGCTGCCTCGCGCGGGCCCTCCGCTCCCTGTCATATTAATGGATTTTATGCCACTTCTTAAATGAGGCTGTTTTCAAATCCGAATGCATTTGAATGTCAGACTCGAGCACCCAAATACAAATGTCAAGACCTCTGCACATCTCGGGCTTGTAGGAACTAATTTAATCATCTCGGCGAAGCGATTTCAGCCCAGACCATCACTTTGGTCAAGTGGATGGGTTATGCAGGGAGCGCGCAGTCGCAGCAGAGCGGTTACGCACCAGCCAGGGCCATGCTTTTTTATTAAAAGAAAGAAAAAACACCAAAAGAGTGTTTGGCCACAAAAGTAAACTTTCCCATGCCTTCACATGTCCAAAAAAAAGCAGCACAGGCAGTACTTTTTTGAAGGAGTAACTGCGAAGCAGGGCGAGCAGCGGGAGCTCGCTCTCTATACGGGCCGGCGAGCGAAAGCGGTGATGCCGCCCCAGGCACAGCCCGCGTCTCCCGGCTGTCTCAGCGAGGGAAGTGAGCAGAGCTCATTAAGCAGCGAGGGTGGCACGCGGGGACACGGGCCCACGCTGCCTTGAAGGAAGGCCGTAGCCCGGTGCAGGGGCTCGCAGCCAGGAAAATGGAAAATATACATTCTTGCAGCAGGAACGTACCTGCGGCATGTGCGTATGTACCGTCCCTGGTCTGGCACAGACAATTTTGCAGCCTGAGCCTGCAGATAAAATACACGAAATGCAAACACTGATCCAACCTGTCCAGGCATACGAGCAGCGTTTGACAAAGTGGCCTTTTCCCGAGCATGCAGCCAGCTCCCAAACCGCAGCTCCCCGCAGCTTGCATGGGAGCGGATCCAACGCCGTTGAAGGCGCTGGAAAGTCGCGTGGACTCAGCGCTGCCTGCATTCATCTGCCTCGAATTCCAAACACTCAGCCTGAATTCCGTGTTTGCAACCAGCGGCCTTAAAAAGTTAGAACAAATAGTTTTGCCACTGTTTCAAGCATCCCCAAACAAAACAAAATAATAAAAAAAAATAATCAGAAGCGCAATCCATTTTGGAGAGCTTTGGTGAAAGAGGCTTAATTCGCTGGATTACTCGTCACAATTAGAGGCAATATAGATGATATCAAATTATATTAATAGCGCTAACATTTTGTGAGTGTCAGTACGAAAACTACCCAGCCTCGCTAATGAAAACATGCACAAGTGAGCTTTGTAAAACAATCAGAAATCAATCCAACGTGTCGAGCTGAACATATCAACGAGACCGTTTGCAGGCAGAGGGTTTTCTTAGGAAGCGCTGTCGACAGTCAGCGCAACACCCGTCTCATCTGTCCCGCTCCGCTACGTGCAAAGACTTCTCTTTTTCTTTTTCACCCAGTAGAAGGGAAAGGAAAGGCAGGAAAACACAAGCCACAGCTATTTGCTTCTATTCTTAGCAAGAGGTTTGCGTGCTGCGGAGGGAGGGAAGCAGCGCTGGTGGTGCCGGCGGAGGGGATGAGCCCGGAGCGGTGCGGGCGCAGGGTGCCGGTGGGCACCGCTCACCTCGCTCCATCCATGGGACCATCGCGGGCTTGAAAAGGCAAGTGACAACGGGAAGGGCAAAATGTTGCAGGAATACGTTAGCTTTTTCCTCTCCGGCCTCGTTCAGGCACGCTTTTGCAGCTAACCTGTCTGGTGTGAATCACCGAGATTACGCCGGGTTTATCCAGCCCCCTCCGAAGCCGCACTGGCACCGTGGATGCCTGAATCCAGCCCTCCAGGTCCCACGGCGCGCTTCATCCTGGGCCCTTCCTCAAGCAGCCGCGGCAGCTCCGTGATGCGGCAAAGCCGAGCGGGAGCCCTGCCAGCTGCTCGGGGCCGGCGCCCGGCTTTTTTCCGTAAATCACCACGACGCACCTCGGAAATGGAAGGCAAACTCTGCAGATGTAATGGATTAGTAACTATCAGCTAATTACAGGGTAATCACATGATTATTTTTGCTTTGCAAACTGAATAGTTGTCATAAGATTGAATAATTGTGCAGGGCAATTTTGCACTCAGGCACATACTAATGCTGGGTAAAACCAGACAATCTGAAGGCCGTGCAGCTCGAGGCGGCAGGTAGTACCTCTGCATCGCTAGCGCTGCACGTTGCTGCAGCATTGCTACAGCATTGCTAGTGCTGTGTAAAGATCCTGGCATCCCGGGTTGGCTAGAGGATGCCTGGGCCCAATGCTCCAGAGCAGAACCACAAGGTAAGAAGCTCTGCCCTGCTTCTATGAGCATTACCGGAATTAAATGCAAAAGGCTCTGCAAAGCCTCAAAGCTGCGGCCCGGCAGCTCCTGCGCAGCTCGGCCGACCCAAACGGGCTCAGCAGCACGGGGGAAACCTCGCGCGCCCTCCTCCTTGCAAAGCTCCCTCGCCGAACGGCGATGTGCTCCTCGGAGTAACTTGCCCCTCCGTAGCTTATTAAAATTTTGGTGCTGGCGGGAGAGTCAATCACATCCCAGCTACGTAACCCAAATATTTCCACGCAAAGCTCAAGCGCCGCGTCAGTAAGCAATGTGAAGAAATGATTTGCTGTGTTGGCAGGGTGATTGGAAAGGCACTCTAGCTCCTGAAGGTCTCCTTGCCGGAGAAGACAATTAAACATTTCAAGCCATTTTCAATGTCGCTGATTTGGGTTAATCAGACGTCAAAGAGTTGGGGTTGCAGCCGGAAGATTTCATGCTCTCTTTGGCCTCTCAGTGTTGTGGCATCAAACCTGCGGGATAAATGTGCCCACGGAGGAGGCCTATGTTCTCCAAGTTTAATGGAAATACAAATGCTTCCCTTGTCGGGGGACTAGAAAATATATGTGTCATACAAATACTCTTTTTTTAAATACCTCTGCATTTGAAAATCTCAGCAGTTCAGTGAAGAACCCTGTTAGAAGAAGAAAGGAAAGGGTGAAAGCTGTAAGAGAAAAAAAGGAAGGGAAAAAAAAAAGGGAAAACCAGGGTCACCTGGTTACAGTCAGACAAAAGCCACATTTCAAAAAATGTACCCTGTAATTTAGTCAAAATGGAAAGGACGGGAAAAAGGTCAATATTGTTTTAAACGAGACTAACAGCTTCCTTTGTGTAAGGGGTGAACTCCGGCGTGTTTCCGGATGATTGGCAATTTAGCTGCTCGGAGGGAAAAAAAAAGGTTAAACTTATCAGCACACAAAAGTGCCGGCAATTTATTTCTGTCACTTTTCCACAAATTAACCTATTTTAAGGCAGGCGGAGCCTCCTCGGGCAGCCCAGGTGCGGCCGGGCACCCGCGGGGTGGGTGGGTGCCGGCGCACAGAGGAGCATCGCGGCAGAGGCAGGACTTGCAGAGCACCGGTCCGGTCCCGGCAGCACCTCCCGGCCCCTTCCTGTGGGCTCCCACCGCCCGCCAGGCATCAGCCCCCCGTGCTCCGGGTCCCCAGCGTGCAGAGCCCTGCCATGTTGCAGGATACAGCCCAAGGCACAGCTCGGGAAGGAGCTGCACCCTTGGCTTGGCCGTAAGCGAGGTCTCGCTGCAAGGATGGACTGCGGAGGATGGCGACGCGACCAGGAAAGTAAGACCTTTTCTCCATGAGCTTTTATGAGAGACACGGGCTTATAGGGGAGACACGGGCTTGAACGAGACCTTTGGCATCCACGTTTTCCCCAAGCGTTGGTCTTTCCTTCCCGTGCTAATTACGGCCCTGCGGAAAGGACGGGGCAGGGCCGCGGGCACGCCACGCACACCGCGTCGGGCGAAGGTGCCCTCGCACCCCGCTTTGCAGCTTCTACAGAAAAAAGCATAATTAATTTAACCATAATAGCTACAATTTCCAAAAGGAGCAGCACAAAAAGCATGTGGATTAAGGCTCCGGTACGACTTACGGCAAGAAGCCTGCAGGGCACGGACGGCTCGGGAAGCGCGGGAGGTACCCGTCTTCGGGGCGAGGGGCTGCATTTCCAAAATCTCACATTTTTACCATGCGCCATCTCTCAGAAGCAACATTAACCGCTTTGGTCTAAATCCCTCAATCTCACAGTTGACCACGCTTTTAATGGAAGCAGTGGTTTTCTCTTTAAAATGCACCTGGTAGATAAACCAGCATCTTTCCAGACTTTGCAGTGCCAATTTCAAACTCGAGGGTGCTTGACTGGCTGCACTGTGCCACGCGCAAAGCTCTTACTGGTTGCTCCAGATCCATCCAAGGGTGACTCCACCAGTGAGTTAATCAGCAAGAGATCCTTGACACCGTGATATTCTGATCTTTGGGATTTTCGTGAATGTTTAGGGGCCTATTTTCCCTCCGCTGACCATTTCAAACACCACCGTCCAAGGACGTCCTTCACACCAAGATTACTCTACAGTTAAATACTGGCTGATATCGAAATGCCGACCTCAAATTAACAGTGAAGAAAAGACTCCTGTAATGTATGATTTCAATTCAGACAGCTAAAACCTTTCCACTGCTTCTGCGTGATCCTTGATGCTCGTGAAACCTGAATACCCAAAATACCCGTTTCCAGCGTTAAAGATACCCTTACCTCTGCCACCATCTCTTGTGAGCGTCCCCAGAGAAGATCAAGAAAAACAGACCCAAAATCTGAGTTATTTACAAGAGCGGGAAAGGCTTTAAAATACCTCTTTTAGGATTAATTAATACAGCTTAATTATCATTTAATAAAAGTGACAGTAATAATAAGGATAAAAAATTCACGCAAGCGGCATCCGGAGGAGTGGGCTGCAGATCTCCAGCCAAGTTTTCAGGCAAACTTCAGCAGCTGGTGCAAGTAGCTGCCGAAGGCTGGCGTGTCGCCGCTCGCGCTCACGGAGACGCTGCCTTTTCGCCTGCTCTTTTCCCTGCCTCCGGTACGAAGGACTCGGGCGGCAGCTCATGTTAGCAAGACGTTAGCTTGCAGCGGCCTTTAATAACAGCCTTCAGCGAGCTTCGAAATGCTACGAGGGCCAGTTCTGCAGTCCGGGGTGTTTGAATGAGTCGCTTCTCGTATTGCCGCGGAGGCATGCACAGCCATCGCGTCTGCTGAAATTATTTTGATCAACTTACGCATTCACCAAGTGGTGTCACTACCACCGCTGCAGCCATCACAGGGCTGCAGGAGCTGAGCTGCGAGGAACTTGACAGGATAATTAAGTATGAAAGCAGACTGGATTTAGCGGGACCCCAGCGAGTCAACAGCCCTGATTGTTTCATCATCTCGGCTTTGTGCTGCTCATATCTTATCAGATTAGATAACAATCTGGTAGCGCGCTACGAGCTGAATTACCATGTTGAACTGCACAGTTAGACCACATGAAAAACATCAATATACATTTAAATAATCCCATTTTCAAACTCAGATAAGAAATGGCCAACCTCTACAAATCAAAGGCATATCCTCGGGCTAAAATAAAGACTGGTCTGATTACCTATTCAGTTATATCAAAGTGCAACAATCAAACGCTATTGCCAATATACCACAAAGCTCTTACAGCAGAAGGGGAACACGACTTCCTCGCGACAGTGCATCTCAGACCTAAATTTCACAGGTGGAGATCTTCAAGGGTGAGGAAGGGACTGAGCCACGTAACGCCCGCAGAAGCGAATGCTTCACATGTCTCAGAGCTTCCTCCTCACCCAAGCTGCTTCTCCCTTCATGGCATTTACGGGGCTGCTGCTTTGGGCTTTCAGTGCCCAAGAGTGGAGGGTCTCCAGCCTCCTCAGTCTCAGCAGCAGGTCCCCTTTTAGCCTGTCTCTTGCCCTCGCTGGACACAGTACCTCCGTTACCAGCCCACAGACGAGGGACCTCTGGTTCCTCCTGCCCTGTTCTCCCTAAATGACTCAGCCCCTTGCAGAGGTGCAGCTTTACAGGCTTGGGAGCTCAGAGTTTGACTTTCCAGGTATTCATGGGAACGGGGAGCAGACAGCCCAGATACGTCGCAAATGTTTCTAAGACGATTTTTCTAGATGGGACGAGAAATACATAGACCTATATAGCCCATAGATGCAGGTGGTGAAACGTGGTCCCCAGGGGAGGCAACCTGGCCATGGCACCTGCAGAAGAAGCGAAGGCAAAGTTGCCTCCGGTAGCATCTCTGGGGAAGGGGTGGTAGGTGACAGGCTTGAAGGACTTGGCCATACTGCCAGCGCCGGATGCAGCTGCAGGTGGGGTAACCGAAAAGACTAGGGAGGCTACACACAACTGCCCTCATATCATGGGGTGTGTGTGAGGAGGAGCTAAGGACACCTCCCCATAGAGACCTCCTGCTCTTCCCTTCTCCTTCCTTCTTCTCTATAACAATATGAGAATTTCTGACTGCACGGAGGTGAATTTCCCCAAATTGCTCCGTCTTCTTTAAAACTCTCCCATAGATAAAGGTCGCTCTCTTTCCTTTTCCTTATTCTCGCTCTCTCAAAAAAAATTAAAACACAAAGCTTGATCACTTTGATCTCATGATCTCATATTCCTCTTCTCAGTAATGCTGTGGCACAGATAATGTCTCCTCTTGAAAAGGAGATGGAAGACTGGAAGGGCCTCGCTATTCCATCACACTCGCACAGCTGTAAAATGCATTAATGGAAATGAAATTACTCCTGATTTGTCCTGGGTTGAGAAGAGAATTAAGCCTGGAGAATTTAAGTTTGAGTTGAATGTGTGGCCCTGTTAATTACAGTCACCATTTCTACCACCTCGTCAGATTTCAATACCGCCTGAAAGCTGGGAGAAATTCTACATTAAGAAGCCTATTGTTGAGAATTAACATTGACCTAAATAAAAATTAAATGGAAATCAATTTTCTTTAAGTACTCCCAGCCATTCCCCTTCCTTCCTTCTCCTCCGCCCGCCCCTCGCTCGCCTCGCACGTTATCCCCCGCTCTTCTGCGCAGCTATTTGCAAACGAAGCGTTAGTGGTCAGCCCGGGGCCACGCTCCGCGGCCGGGACCGGCGAGCAGATGGTTTCCAGTTGCAGCACTGAAACCCGCAGCCCTCGGCCGGAGCGGAGGGAAGGAAATGCTCCAAAGGGGTGTTGAGCCGGGAGGGCTTTTGCGCTGATGGGCAGGTCGAGCCGCGCTACATCTCGTTGGCATCAAACTGCCTCACTGGACATCTTCATTTCCATCAATGGAAAGGGAAAAGGTTTGGGGGAGGATGGGAGAATTAGTTATTTTGTCACACATATGGCCAGTTGGTTTTAAATTTTAATTTGCTGAAAACTTGCTTTGGTCATGAAATTCTGCGAGGGAGCAGTGGAGGTGCACACGCTTCCCTCAGAGGTCACATTTCAGCAGAGCAGCCCTTCCGAGCGCACGCGGTTTTTCAAGCCAGAAGACTCTTGGCTGGCTGCAGCGTGAAGCTCTCGGGCTGCAGCTCTGGTCCAGCAGCAGAACAAATCGGCACATTCCCAGCGCAAATGGAAACTGCCTTGGCAGCGTGCATCGGCCTCATCCTAAAATGACCAGAGTCGTTCAGCCTGCAGGACACAGGTCTGGATAGGAATAAATGAGGACAAAACGGGGGCTGTGGACTTTTTGGGTGCCCGTCTTGGAAAAGACCTTGCCCTAGACTGAGAGGAAAGGAAAGTGTCAGAATGAAAATACCTTTGGTGTGCTGATGCTGGAAGACGTGGGAATAAACTACAACTTGATCCGTTAAACTGTTACGTGTTTATGCTTTATATACCCTTCAGGATATGGTTCAGCTGACTGGGAACGGTCAGGGAACGAATCCCCTCCAGGGGCACAGTGGAAGCGTGGAGAATAATTGATTTTTTGAACGGCGGCCAAATTGCGGCGGTGTGTGTATGTGCACTTCACTTTGGGTCAAATAGAACATGTTGTTCAACCCAGAATGAAACATCTGATTTCTAAAGCTTCCCTTAAAATTAAATTTAGGCAGAGTTCTAAACAAGTCACAGTTCTGAAATTTAGGAACGATATCATTTAGGAAATTTCCCCAAAATGTCTTTCGGGGTCTCACTTTTGCCAGCTGAAATGCTTTACGAATTCATGCCATGTTCAGTGCATAGGTTCGATTAACTTTGAACCATATTTTTGGTGACTCATCTGTCCAGCCAACGCATTCGCCAGGAGGCCGAGATCCAAACCCAAGAGTCGCAAGCGAGGAAGGGGGCGATTGGAACCCACCAGCTTTTGAAGGACAGAAGAGGGGGACTTCTCGTCCCACATACAGGGCAATGAGAGCGTGCAGGCTCACCACCCACCGTTGCCGCTCTTACGGGAGCATCACAAACTAACATTTTCCCTCGTGACTTCCCGAGCACCCTCATGCTGTGCGGCTCGACGCCCCTCCCGACTGTCAGCCCTCATCATGGTCTACGGGACGCACGCGGGCGAAGGTTGGAGGGACGTCTCCAAAACGAGAGGCGGGATACCAAGGAGATAATTATGAACGGGAAACAGAGAATTTTTTTCTTTTAAAAATGTATTGATATATACATTGATGAGCTAAACTGACAAGCAGTGCTTGAGAAAGCAGTAATTGCATCTTTAATAATATTAAACCTGACACCTGCCTTGGCCAATAACACGCAGCTCTGACACTACTTAGCTAACAATTAGGGCACATGAAAAGGATGAAGGCAAAAACAGTATTAAATTGAATCTGCATTTTAAAGAACATAAAAATAAAAAGAAAGACTGTTAATTGTCTAACACTTTGTTAATTCAATCAGGCATGCAATTTAAAAATAGCTTTGCTTTTTTTCTGAAAGAGGAATTAATTACAATTTCTTCCTGAATCCCATGTAGGGGAAAAATATTTAGGACATCCACGGTGCTCTTCGAAAGGCTGTTTATTAATAAAAGCAGAAAACCCCAATGCTAATTGGTATCATAAGCACAATTAGAAGAGATGTTGTCCTCCATTTGAAAAAGAACAAAGCGCTACATAGCTGAAGGATATTATTGCAAAATGATAAACTGTTCAAAGGTACTAGTAAAAAAGCGGGTCTTTTCTTTAATGGTAAAATGCCATGTTATCTTGTTTAAATGGCATAACTTTGCAAAAGACACCATAACATTTCAACCTTTTAAAATGTCAGCATTAAAAAATACATATCATAAATAGCTTCTCTACACACTTCCTTCTTTCCTTTCTTTGTTTTGTTTTTCTGTAGAACTTGCAACTTCAAAAGAAAGAGGGAAAGGAAGCAGTAAATACGGTTCAAGGTGATCTTGAGTCTTGCAAAACGTAAATAGATTTCGAAGCAAATTTGGCTTTGCAGGGTTTCTTTCCCTCTGTGTGTGTGTTTGTCTGTGTTTTAAATAAAAAACACATTCATCCTGCCAGCTGGGTTTATATTGTCTCGAACGCTGAGGGTCTGAAATGGGAGGTTCTCACTCTACTCAGCTCTTTCGCGGCTTGATTATACGGAGAGCGGGTGTAATGATACAGGGTGTAATGAAGACCTATGGGAAAGTGCCAGGAGGTTGGCTTTATTTATTTATTTCTTGGAAGGGCACCTTAATCATCACCACCATGCTGCTTACCCCCAGTTTTTTTAATCTTTGCAGTCACACTTAGGTTTCTTCGGGGAAATAAATCTGCGGCTCAGTGCAACAACAGAAAATGATTTTTTCTCAGTTTGCTGCCTGAACGCGGCGCAACGTTTTACAATCACCTGTTTTTAGCCACAACAGCAGCAAAAACCACTCACCCATCCTTGGTTTCTAAAGGTTGCTGTGTGTTGCAGGAGGAGAAGAGGAAGGCTGGAACAGCGGCTCTTGGTTCTGCACAGGGCTGGCCGGGTAAACCCGACGTCAGCCCAGCACCCTTGGACAGCCCTGCCTTCAGCTCCCAAGAAAAGCAAAAAACGACAAAACAAAGCTAGGACTGTGCCAAAAGGAGTTCTTCTTTTCATTTGCTTCTGGAGAAGTAATTCCAGCTACATCTCGAATATTTTGCAAATAATCCATCATTATGTTTCCATCCAATATTATGCAAATAATCCATCATTTGTGTGTGCATATCATCATTATATATGTGTGTGTATATATACTAAATGTATACACACACACACACACATACATATTCTATACATATACATACACATGTACATATGTACATATATATACACAGATCCCTAACTTAATGCTACACAGAAAACATGGCAATGTTTAATCAGATATCTGAAAATATATTTGACTATAACTTAGCCAGTCCAAGTTTTTGCAGAATACTATTGTGCCTCGATCAGATAATCAGTGACATTGAATATATGCACCATAAGCATATGCATTTATCTATATATACCTATCATGTTATAACTATACATATAAATGGATTATTTACAAAATATTTCTCAAAATATACTGACAGTTTATCATATTGAAGGTGCAGTAGTTTGATTAAAATGACACTGTTGAGCCCCTAGGGTCTTTTTAAATAAATATATTTTTGGCTTCTGCCTTCTGGAAATCTGCACCAGGCTTTGAAACTCCTGAAAAATTGATTTGCTTTTTTTATTGCTGCTTAGCTCACACTACGGGCTGGACATATTTTCTTCTTTTAATTGAATCTGCCTGTTACACTGCACAAGTGCCAGGACATCAATTTAATATCTAGATTTTTGTGAGCTTTCAAACATTAAAAAAAAAAAAACAAAGCTTATTTAATATGGTTGGATGTTTCTATTTTGCTCCTCCGAGTTTTGATTTGTATATTAGCATTACAGTAGCTGTCCAAGTCGTGAGATATTCCTCGGGAGAAAAAGATATAACGCACTAGGGGAATTTTTTTTTTTTTTTGCTGCTTTCCTGCTCTAGCTTCTCGTCTTAACGAAGACGGGACTAGAGTGGCCTTTGCAATCCGAGCTGAGGCACCGGGCTCCAGCAGACCAGCTCATGCAATACTGTGGGAAAACTGGGAATTTGAGCACTCGGGAGCCAAAGTTTATTTGTCACAGACCCTGCGGGGTTTGGGGGAGCTGCTGTGTCCCTGCCGCCTCCGAGTCCCGACCCTCCGACCACGCGGCCGGCCCGGGGTGCTGGACCGCGCGGGACGGGGCTGCTGTACCCACTCCAGGCTGCCTGCAGAATCTTCCAAACTAAACTAAAAGAACTAAAACTCTTGATTAACTTCTTGGAGATGGGAGAAATAAGCGGCGTGAGGCAAATGGAGCTTAAGGTACTGTCTACACTAATTTCCCTTTGGGTGACTGATGCAGCTACTGGCTTGAAAATCCCTCCCTTTGCGAGCTGAGCGGGCGCAAAGCCAGATCTGCGCTGGGCATAGTCCGACTGCATCGACAAAACTGCCAGGGGACCGAAGGCCGGTGACACAAATAGAGCAACAGCGGCACAAATTGCTCTGGGGCTCAGAGAGGCCCTACACGCATGCTCCTGCTCCCAATTCTGGAGCGCTCTCCATAGCTCCGGGATCCAGGGCCTTTATTTTATTCGCAGCATCGTTATTTTGTGGTTTCAGCCATCACCTGCTCAAGAGGAGCAGGGCAATCGCCCGGGGGAGCCAGGCTTCCTCGCGGTGCCCTTGGCAGGCGGTGCCGAACCCGCTCAGTGGCGAGCGGCTCCACGATGCCGCGTCTAGGTCTAGCACAAGTAACCCAGTTTAACATATGTTGGGCTTGCTTTGCCCTCGTGTAAGCCCTCTAAATAAGTATATTGCACCGGCGCAAAAAGAGGTATGCATCAGTTCAGCCGAGTCCACCTGTAACTCAGGTGAGTCAATCTGACACCAGCACAGCCAGTCGGGATTAAGGAATTTCCGCTTTTGCATTTACTTTGATGTAAAGCCTTTTCCCCACCGGCGCAGATAAAAACTCCGCTTTGGCCGACTGTCTGCTTCTGCACCCAGAACCCCAGGGAGAGAGGAAAAAAAATCACCAATTAAATGACTCTCGGAAACAAAAACAAACGCCAGCGTTTCTGCAGCAGGGCTGTATCCTGTGCCAGCAGCGTTCCTGGGCAAGGAGGGGGCAGCCCCGAGCAAGTACTATTCATTACTATTGATGAATATTCCCAGGAGAAAGAGGGGATGTTGCTTAATGGCTTGATCTAATATGCCATCAGAGAAGAGGGAAAAAATAGAGTGAAAGCTATCCTCAAATGCAAAAGCTAAGGCATCTTCTGAGCTGTAGCTGGTCCTTTTATTACCCATGCTGTGAGGGAGGAACACACAAAGAAGAAGATGGCTTCAGTGAAAGTCCTTTGAGATGAAGTCCTTTTGCTAAGGCACTCTACTTGTTAAAGCTGTAATAATGTCACCTGGAGGTGAGCTTTTTTATTAGGACTTCGAGTCACAGAAACATTTAACGCACGCTTGTGCATCTAATTTGCCATGCAATTGGCATAAGTGCATGTGCCAGTTGGGGAGGCGCAGGTAGGAGCAGATATATTTGTGCAAGGAATTATTAGGTTTGCACAGGCAGTCAGAAGAAAAAAAAAGATCAGAAAAAGAAAAGGTCAGAAAAAAGATCTGTCTCTGGCACGGAATATATATTGTGCAGACTGAACCTGGAATGATCAAAGCTTTGGGGAAAGCAACACCGACGCCCAAAGGGAGCCTCAGCAAAATTTTTTCCCCATGAGCAAAGCTCTGCTACAGGTTGAAGATGTTGCTGATTCGGAAGTTTCTGATCAGCTCTTGGGACAGCTGTGATGAGCGAGGATGGAGCTGGGCGGGTTTCCTCCATCCATACTTCAGCCCCTCGCTGGGGTTATGCACGGCTGGAGTCCCCTTCACCCTGCGGCATTGCCAGCCTCCTCCTCCGCATGGGTCTCACGGTCGCCCACTCTTCAAGCTGCGCTTCCCTCTCCCCAGCCCGCAGCACCGGAGCGGCTCCTCTTCCGACATCTCCGGGGCCGGATGGGAACAGCAGAGCACCACGAGGCTTCTGGTGGAGAATCCTCCACTGGTCCAAGGAAGCCACCACTTCTGGTCACTGCCTAAAGCATCAGCTGTCCAGATGCTGCTGCTCCTTTGGAAAGTTGGAGATTTTCTCTAAGTCACGCTTGCTCACCCACAGATGATGGGGAAAGCAAAGCCAGCTGAGATGGCACCTTGGAGCCTGCTGAGACAACTTTGGAGATGCCCAAGGCTCCCTGCTTATCTGCCCCTCACTCTCTTCCGCCCTCGGTTGGTGCATCCAGTTGCAAAGGAATTTCGAGGAGATCCCGGCTTATCCACAGCCCTTGAGACACCTCTGCAGCATCTCTGTAGGATGCATTTCCTCACGGCCCATGAGCTCCGGGAGACGGCACCGCGTGGCCTCCTGCCTCCCTTCGCCGGGCCTGGGGACACCGACAGCACCCTGGGATCCCGGCTGGGGGCTGCTGGCGGGTCCCCCGCCCCGGCTGCTCTGCCACCGGCCCCCGGGCTGCCGACCCCGCGCAGCCGCGTGAGCCTCCAGCTGCCGGCGAGCGCGGAGGGGCAGGGAGCCAGCTGGCAGGCGGCAGCACCGCCGGGCAGGCGGGCGCCGGAGCCGTTCGGAAAATCTCGCTGGCAGGGAGCCTGGCAGCGCGCGGTGCCAGCGCGGCGAGCGGGGAAGGAGCCCGGGCCGCGAGCAATGGCACGATGGCCTAATCCCGCACCCGGCTGCAAGCTCTGCTCCCGGGAAGGCTCCCGGCTCGGCGACACCCGCGTGGAGCCTTTGGGTTTTGGGAGGTTTCTGCAGCGAGTGATGGGTGCAAGAAGCGATGCAAGCCCTCGGTTTCGAGATGGGGCAGGAGGAGAGCAAGGAGGGCACTAGCCCAGCAAAGGGGACAGGCACGGAGCCCTCTCCTGCGCTGCAGACGCTGGATTGGCAACACGGAGCGATAAAGTTAATAGACCACGGGCATAAAGCTCCTAGCTGAAGGGCCGGCAGCCCCCAAGCCCCCGGGCTGGACCGCGGTCCCGCTGCTGCACAGATCCGCGCTCTGCCCACCTTCCCGGGCTGCCCTGCGCGGGAAAGCTCGCTCCCACTCGTCTCCCCGCCGGTGCCGCGGGACGCAGCGCGTTTCCACGGGAGCACGTTTTAATTTCAGCAAACCTCGTGCCAAATAGATCAGCGCTAAGGAGGGGAGCAGCCACGGGAAGCGGGCTCAGCGCGCGGCGGCAGCATATTAATAGGAGCGAATGTTATTAGAATAATTTTTCATCGTTTATTAGAATAATTTTTCATCATGAATAATAAATTAATAGAATAATTTAGTATCCCTAGCCCACGATTTGAAAGGGTATTTTATTTAAAAGTAGCTTGAAAAGTGGCATTTGGGGCGGCGGGAAGGGGAGCGCGGCTGACGGAGGAGACGTGCTGCACGGCCACCCCTACCCATCCTCATCACCTTGCAATTTGGGCAACCTCCTCCTGCCACCGTTACACGGCATTAACCCCCTGCTCGCCTGGCTCCCGGGGGACGCGGGGACCCGTCGCGGCAGTTTTGTGCAAGCCGAGAGGTCTCTCTTTTTTTCCTTTATTTGCATCTGTGCGGAAGATAATCATTCCTCGGAAGGCTATTCACACCACAAAAGCACAATGACATTATTCTCTCCCTCTCTCTCTTTCTACTGTTTTACTCTACAACTGACAATTAATGTTAGAAAGAACATGAAATGGAGAAGAAATTACAGCAATTTATCAACTGAAATTATAGGTGTAGACACATGTCAGCAGTGGAAACAGTTTCTATCAAAATTAAAGTATTTAGAGATTTTCCTCAAATTTCAAATTATGCAAATCCCATTTTGGTGATACGCTGGTACTGTGGCTTTAATTGCAGGACTACCAGCAAGCTGCAAACCGCGCTCGCAACCGGGACTCGGCTCTTCCGAGCGCGGCTCCCTCTTCCAGCGCGTCTTATTAATTCCACAAAGTTACCATCTCTTTCACAAATTAAACATGTTTCGCAGCGCAGGCAGCGGTTTGCTTGGTTCCAATCTGTCGGGAAGGACCCTGCTGTTTGCAGAGGTTACTCGACAGCTGGATGAACAGACAGGTTTGAGTCCAAACATGGATTCAAATGCATATTTATACATAAAACATATTTATACAACAACATCGCAGCAACAGCTTGTGCTGCTGAAGTTTCCGCGAGCTCCTTTGCGGGAAGGGCTCCCTCCGCTAAGGCAGAGCGGGAGCCCGGGTCTCCGCGTCTCTCCCCGAGGCTTTCCGGGGGGCAGGAGCTGCTCTCCAGCCCCGGCCCTTTCGCCGGGACGCAGCACGCTCCTCCTCTGGAAGTAGCCGGCGGGTCTAACGCCGGGAGCTCCTGAGAAGCTGTTTGAGCACTGCCAGCCTAAGCAGAAGGCACAATATCCAGGATGTTATTCCTTCCCCCATTTTACGCTCCCCTGACGCTGCCGAAGGAGGCAGGGATGGAGTGGAGGAGCAGGCACCAGCTACGAAGGGCGTCTGCATGGCGGACACCCACGGGAGACGGCTGGACCACGGCGGGGAGACGCGATGAGCCACCTCGGCGGCTGGGCCGTGCCGGTGCTCAGCCTACGTCGCTGCCCAGCCCACCGGGGCTGCCGTGAGGGCCTCACCCCCTCCGCGGAGCCGGAAAGAGCCAGAGCAGATGGGAGGAGATGAGAACATTTTTCATCTCCAGAGGAGAAGCAAAGGAAATTCTCTTGGTAGCTGTTCTGCAAGGACAGACACTGCCGGGGAAGGGAAGAAAACATCGTCTTCTCAACATGCCCCGTGGAGGAAGAGCGGGGTTACACTTCGCTGCATCTGCCAAGCCACGGGATAACCGCAAGGCACTGGCACGTGTGATATCTGTACATCACGACATTATATCTCCACCGTCCCTTATCATATATCCGAGTGCAACGCTCCAGCATCAAACTATTAAGTGGTTTGCAGTGCTGCCGCTCGATGCAAGCAGATCTCCAGCGCTACGCAGTACATTCAGCGTTAGAGCGAGCAGGCTGCAGACATCGCAGGACACGGGCCGGGAACCTTCCTCGGCGCAGCAGGAGTTTCAACGCCTGCCTGCAGCAAGAGCGCACGAAACCGGCAGAAAGGACGGCAGGACCGTGAGCTGCGGGCACAGAGGCGCGGGCTTCGCCCTCGGCAGCAGACCACGCCGACCGCTCCGGGCTCGATTCGCCAAGGCGCTTGGCTTGTCCATCGCCCATCGGACAGATGACGCTCAGCCACCTGGAAGAATATATAAATAAACTAGTATTTACATCCCTTTCCTGAGTGTTCTGCCAAAAATAAAGTAAATCAAGACTGCACCATCCCGAACCGACGGGTTTCTTTTGACGCTTTTACGGTGGCCAGCCCAAGCCGCCGCCGGACGCCGGGGATCTCCCTGCACATGCCGGGCGCTGCTCGGCTCCTGACGGTCGCCGCATCCCGCGTCCGCAGCCGCGACATGCTCCATCTGCTGACGCCCGGCAGAATGGCAGCGGGCGCCGCGCTGCCGGAGGCACCGGCCCTCGACAGCCGAGCGGCCCAGGGGCTGGTGCAGCATCGCGGGACGCGTCTTCTCCCAGCGGGGCCGGGTGGTCGCCCCCTTCTCCTCGCACGCTGCTCTCGCGGCGCGGAGGCAGAAGCCGCACGGCAGCGACGCGTCGAAGGGCGAGATGCAGCGACTTCGGGTCTCTGGCACCCCAAACGCGCCAGCCGAAGAAATCCGGGGGGATTGGTTCACGGCAGAGGAACAGGGCTCCCTGGGCACCGCGGCTCCCAGCACCGACTCAAGTACCTTCCGCATCTCGACGGCCACCCGGCTGCGCGGGGCGGCAGCAGGGCGCGGGAGCCCGGGGCACGGAGCGTGTTTGTCCCGTCATCTCCAACGGGCCAGCTGCTCCAGAGGCTCCGCACGCACCGGACGGCAGCTCCCGCCGGGGCTCCATGGGCTTTTGGTGGTGGTGTTAGTTAATTTTCTTTTTCTTTTTTTGGAAGAGAGAGAAGGCAGGGCTGGGAATGCCAAGTCGTGTACGTTCAGCGAAAAAGCCTGGTTTTCCGGTGGCTTGGGATGGGAGCTCACGCGACGCTGCAGCTCCGTCTCACCAAACGCCCGGGACAGGGAAGGGGAAGCGAATGGAAAGGAAAGCGAGGAAGAGGAAGGAGAAGAAAGGTGGGAAAAAAAGGAAAAAAGAACAATCATTGGGAAGAAGGGGGAAAACCAGAATTGATTCAAGCATTTTTTTTTCCAAAATAATTCAGTGATTCTCATTCAGCTGGTGCTTTTCTTAAAGACCAAAGAGCCTATATGATAAGCATATTTTACAAATTAGGTAGCGATTTATCCCGCTTTTGTTTTAATGATTGAAATGAATGATGTCGTGCCGCTTGCTGCTGCTGCTGCATTCAGCGCCTGCTGTTCTCGGGAGCTGAAGACACCGCGAAATTTGCATACTTAATGCCGGGAACTGGCACAGACTAAATAGCTTCTTTTCTTTCCTCTGTGTTTGTAGATTTACTGTAGTGCTGGGTTTAATCAAAGGCTTTTTAAAGCCGTCCGTGTGCCGTTTCACAATGCTGAACTTGCATGTGACAAAGGCAGCTATTTATTACTTATCAGCTTTATGGCAAGTAGCACAGGCTACTCTAATTAAAGGTAGAGGGGCTGCATACCCCTGCAGAAAAAGGCACTGGCCGGTTAACGTTTCTAATCCCTAATCAAGGCATGGCATGGATTTTTTTGTTTTGTTTTGTTTCTGTTTAAATATTCAACAACAGGGTTAGCGCTCGGGAGGGAGCTGGGCCAAGAAGGTCCCTTTGGATGGGATGCCAGCCTCGCCGTGCTTGGAGATGGGATCTCTGTGTCCCTTTGGATGGGATGCCAGCCTCGCCGTGCTTGGAGATGGGATCTCCGTGTCCCTTTGGATGGGATGCCAGCCTCGCCGTGCTTGGAGATGGGATCTCCGTGTCCCTTTGGATGGGATGCCAGCCTCGCCGTGCTTGGAGATGGGATCTCTGTGTCCCTTTGGATGGGATGCCAGCCTCGCCGTGCTTGGAGATGGGATCTCCGTGTCCCTTTGGATGGGATGCCAGCCTCGCCGTGCTGGGAGATGGGATCTCCGCGAGGATCTCCTAGACTCTGCTCACGGAGCTGCTCCACGCCTGCAGCTGTCACTGAAGCAGAACCGGCTGGGACATGTTAATCTTCATGAAATGTCACCAAAACTGGTTGGATCACTGAGGCTAAAATTTTCCATGAAGAGAGATCCATACTAACCATATTTTTCTCTGGTTATTTCTGATGCAAGACATGAGAGAGGGGAAAAGAGAGAGATGTTGTCATACTCCATCACTTGGTCTTGGGTTTTAGTGGATCATCAAACAGAAGATCAGGGATGAACTATTCTTGAGAAAGAGCTTGAACCTTGCATCTTTCATAACTTAGACCAATACCCCAGGGACCAGGTTGTGGCCTAGGACAGTCTTCTGTTTCTTAGGGTGATCCAGCAGTATCAAATCTAAGAAACCTTCTTACATTAGCTGGATTTTGATCTGAAAACTGGTATTTTGACACAATGTCAAAAAATGTCATCGTGTCAAAATGTGAAAATGTCTTCAAAAACTGGCCAAAAATCCTTTGTTCCACCGTGGACAAAAGCAAACGCCGAACCTTGGAAGATGCTCGCAGAGTGGAACTGTCGTGTGACGGACAGCCCTGCACTCCAAGCGATGCCCGTGAGAGCCCAGAAGAACACCCACGCTGACTGCACTAAAAGCAGGATTGCCCCTTATTAGCTATCAACAAATTTAGGGCTCCCTTTGAAGTCAGCAACACATTTCTGTTGACAATTATTATCGAGTATTTTGAGCAGCAAGAAAACACATTTTATTCCCTAAGTATTTCCCAACCTAAATAGACAAAACACAGTGCAGGGGACAGCAAACAGAAGAATTAATCTCTAGTCCAATCTGGTCCTTAAAGAGGCAAACGTCTTAAAAACAAAAACAAAAAACCTCCCCCCAACATCTGCTGAGAGCACTCAGCGCTAACTGGCAGATGAAACAATGGCTCGGAGGCCGCGGATTCGGGAACAATGACAGCGGGACGAAAGCAGCCCTCGGCGTGCCATCGCTTCCAGGCCTGCTGCACATGTAATTGGTTAACAGGAATAAAGATCAAGTTGGACCAATAACACTATAATTTGGAAACAAATATATTGATTACAAGAGAGCTGCACTGGAATGAATGGGACTCCGCGCGCAGTGTGCTTATTATCCGCAAGCAAAGCGATTGCAGAAGGTGGCCTTCTGGGATGCTGAATGGATACGCGTGATATTATCATATTGCAAATGCAATAGTGTAGTATTTTAGCAATGCCTCGCCCTGTGCTGGGCCTTGTACAGAGATGGAATAATGCAGCGGTGCCTGGCCTGAAAGGGCATCGCTCCTGGGAATTCCTCCTCACTCCTTCCCTACGGCTGCAAATTTCTACTGATCCGTCTTTAAATCGATGTCATCAGAGCTTGCAGCTCTCTCTAACAGAGCGATTATCTTTCTTCAAAAATGACTCTTTAATAAAAGAAAGAAAAAGTGGCTAAGAAATGCTTGGGAGTAGGGATAGTATTAAAATAACAGGATTTACCCAAACCCCTACCTATTAATAATGTTTTAGCGCACAATAACGGGATTAAATTTAAAATGCTATCTTACTTTTCACCACTGATGGGTTTTAGTTAGGCTCAGCATTTTATTCAGCTCTGAAAGTGACACCAAATCACTTTATTTTACTTCCTATTTATTTATTTAAATTTGAACTAAAAGATGCGATGCCCATCTAAGACTTCAGATTCCCCAATTCACCTTATTAAAGCAGTAGAATCCCAACAGCATCAAAGCAATCATTGCAAAAGGAATTTAACCAGCAAAGCTCTTTAAAAATATGCACAAGACACCAAATTTGGGTTAGTTCAGACAGAGTGGAAACAAGGCTCCAGATCCTGGAGACCTCATGTTCTCTCTACAAAACCTGTGAAGATAAGGCAACTTTCCCTCTTGCTTTACCACCGTTCTGTGGCCTGTTGTTACTAGCCCAGAATAATATTTATTTTCACCTTGTCTCCTTCTAACATTTGTATCACTGCTGCCTTCACACTGGTATTTTCATACATGTCAAAGCATCTTTTTCCTTCCTGCATGTGAAGCATCACACTTACTCCATTGTTCCCCGTTTAGTCCTTTTTTCTTAAGGCTACACTGAGCCTTTTGACCAGACCAGGGAGTTTAGGGCCCATCTTCAGCTACCTGCAAAACTCTGATTTTCAAAGGTGGGGGTTCAATAGTTCCTGAAAATTGCTTCTCCTTAATGGGTCCCACCTTGGGCTCCCAAGACTAGACACCCAAACTGCTAATCGTTTCTGAGAACTTTAACCCTGTAGCAAAGTTAAATTGCAAAGTTACATTTTCTTTTCTGAATAATTTTCTCTGCATTTTAATTCCTTTCAGCTTGACAGACTTAAAGGAGGCTGATCAGGCTGAACCAGAGATTTTGCTCTCTTTAAACTGAATCTGCTCGAAACGGCTGCAATGCTCATTTCAAACTAGGAATTGTAAAACAAAAAGTCATTTTTCCCCCACCATGTAGGTAACAGCCCAGTACAAACCCCTATGGGAAAACATATGCAACAACGCAATGCTGATCAAACTAACAAAAAAAAAAATTAGCAAGACCACAAATTTGCAAAGAGGATTTTACATTCAGTCCACTATGCTTGAAACCACAGATATATACCATAATGGCCTTCTTGGGTCTCATCAGGCTAGTGCAGCTGTTACTTCAGCTAGTGATAGTGTTAGCCTAAAGGGAAAAGAGACACTTATTTTTGGTTTGTGGTGGCTGCTGCAGCTTCATCAGCCTGATTTATATGCTGATTTGCATATGTTCACCCACAAACGCTGTGAATTGTGCTTTTCCACGAAACCATACCATTAATGCTGGCTGCAAAAGTAGTGATCAGCAGTGCTGTTACACATGTTTGTCTTGCACATCTCTTGGATGATAGGTACGCTCTCAGGCCACGCTTCAAGCGTCGGCTGCTCCCGTAGACACTCGGTGATAATGCTCCATATGCATAAGATGGATGATATTGTAGCTGGGATATTTTGCTAACAAAATGAGCGCTTTAAAATTTCACATCTCTTGCCAGAGGATACTACTAGCACGTCACTGGCAGGCCAGCACTGGTGACATCCACATGCTGTAGTAGCTGGCTTTATACTACTCGATTTACGGTAACTATAATGCTGATTCATAAAAAACCCATCAGCAAATATTCTGTGAGCACAAACTGTTTTATTTATAGACCATTTTCTCCACATCTGACATTTCTGCAAGGCTACTCGACACTATCTTTACTCGAGTCACCAGGCAAACCTCAACATTTCTGCAGCGCCCTGATACCTTAAAGACAAAAGAGATGCAGCAAATTCCCTGAGCAATCACAGAAGTGGCGAAGGATATCAGGGCGCTCAGGCTCGTAGTGGGAAGATGTTTCCTGTATCCTGGGAAGTAAGTGCCTTCTTGGTACTCTCTTAAGTTGGATTCACTCCCAATTTCTCGCCTTTCAGGAAAAAAAGTATTCGGAGTCCAGCTGCAAAGTCCTGTCTGCCTGCAAGAAGTGATGAACCTTTCCCTGGAGGTGGGCGATCAGGTTCGAAACTGGGCTCTGTAATCGATTTTATTCCATTTTATTACTCTCAGCTCTTCCAGAGTATTACGAAATCTCGGGAGACCTTTTAAGACATCTGCTGGTGCTTCACATATAAATCGAATTTCCCCTTCGCGGATGGTCCCACCCCCCGGGAGCTGCGGGAGCAAGCGGCCGCTAGCACTGCCTGGGAGCAAGGCACCGCGGCCGCATCCACCCCGGCGATGCTTCCTCCCAGCAGCCGCCTCACGGGAGATTTCCCGGTGGGAGCTCGGCTTTCACTGGCCAAACTTCACTTTTGTCGTTATGGCTGAATCAGCCGCCCTTTCTGCCCATGGGGCAATTGCAACAGGTAAAACACCGTTTTGCTACTCCATCCGGATCTACGCAAGGTTTTTGCGGAGACAGCACCCTGTGCGCCCACCTCACCGGCACGGCTGCATCAGGTGACATCTGTGGGAGCTTTGGAGACGGGGGAAGGTGACCGGGAAAGAAGATATTTTCAACCAACATTTTTCTCCAATTGAAATTACAGGCTGAAAAGATTTATGACAGTGGCATATTCCTGCTGCTATATTTAAGGTGATGTCAGTATTCTCAGCATAATCCGTCTCATGCACTGAGGATTAAAACCCAGCCATAATAAAGTGCTCCAAGCTGAAACTTGTCCTCAAATGTTTCCTACTTAGAAATATTAATTTTATTTTACCAAATTAAAAATAAAATTAATGCGAGTGTTTTGAAGTTTTTGAGGTGTGAACGAGGAAGAAAGCCGCCCACAGAGTTTCCACTGCGGATTGCTAGCAAAGCCGAGAAACACGCTCGGAGATGCGCTGCCAAGGGAGAAACATGTTCCCGCATTTCTTAATTTGAACGTGCAACATCAGGCTACGAACTGCAAAAATACCTTCACCCTTAAACTAGCACCCAGGGAGCAAGCGAACACGACGGCTCGTGGTGCTCGCAGGCAGCCGGAGAGCGGCAGGGACACAGCATTTGCTTCCTCCCTCGAGTGTGTGTTTACTCTTGAACATGCTACAAATAATTAATAGGTTCTATCTGCTGAAATGATAAATAAAATGGTAACAGATCTACTTTGCTGGTGTGCTAAGAACAAATTTCCACAAGGTAATTTGTGTGTCTTTTCTGGGTGCGTTGTCATTACCATAAGCACACACGGCGTCCTGAGCCCTCCTCGGTTCGCTGCGGCCAGAGTTTGTGCCCCAGCGCGAACCTGAATCGCAGCCCCGATGGCCTAAGGAAATTTTGCACGATTGGGCAAATGGGCCTGGGCGACGCCGGGAAGGTCTCAGTGACACTGACCTTAGAGACCGGGGTCCTGGACCCCGTGGAGGTGGCCGGAGCTCACCAAGGGGCACGCTCATCACGGGGCAGCGGCTTAGGCAAACCCTGGGCTGGGCATCAGCTCTGCAGAGGAGCTGCTCAACTCGGCTCTCCATCCGCCTGCTCCCGGTGGCTATTCGCAGGCTCCGGCAAGGACCTCACGACAGTGCTCCTGAAAAGGGTGGGAGACAGGCATGCCTTTCCAGTAAGCACTTCCTCTTGCAATTAATACCTCCGAAGATTAATTAGTGCTGATAGCAACGGCTCATGGCAGGCCGTGGGAAGTTGCTGAGCACTTAATGACGGCTGTGGTTGCCGGCGTAAGGTCCCTCCCCAGCCGCCGGGTGATGAGCAGAGCACATCTACAGC
The DNA here is from genome assembly GCF_036370855.1 of Dromaius novaehollandiae. Lineage (NCBI taxonomy): Eukaryota > Metazoa > Chordata > Aves > Casuariiformes > Dromaiidae > Dromaius > Dromaius novaehollandiae. The sequence continues at coordinate 18,887,344 of NC_088113.1, forward strand.
GTGGTGCAGAGCGGTGCAGAAATGCAGAGGGAGAGCAAACAAAAGGCTGCGGGAAGCGCAGCGAAGCCGGCTGACGTTTCCTCGGCTGGCCCCGCTCGTGCCACCACGCTTGGCCCCAGCTCGAGCGAGACTGGCTGCCGACCTTGCCCCAGCGCTCGGGGAAGGAGCTACCCTTAACGCGGCCCTCTAATCAGAGATAAGGACAGACTGAATCTTTGAAACTGAGATTATGGAAGGAGGAAAAAAATTCTAATCCTAGTGCCCAAGTCTAGCGCCTATCATAGCATCCGAAAGGACGAGAGTCAAGAGCATCCCTTCTACGAGCTGCATCGTGAAACTCTTCCAAGAGCGCGCTCCAGCAGGCAGCTCAGCTCCTTCGGGAGAGGAGGAGGAGGAGGAGGAGGAGGAGGAGCAGGGAAGGCCACGAAGATGGGGAGGTGACCCCGGAGTTGATACCTATGGGAGCAATATAATGCCATCAGGGGACAGCTCCGTCTGAGTTTATAACACTAAAGTCGGGAATACAGGGTGACCATGGAGCATAAAGATTATATATATATGCAATCTTTGTGTAATATATAGCCTGGAAATGTCAAATTAAATTTGCCTGAACAATCTCAATTGGATTCCTTTGGGTATATACAGGGTTATATGATCTTTAAGCTACATGGTCACATGGCATTTTTTTCCAAAGTGTCCATGTGCACAAAGTACAGAGCTCATTTAAAGAGCACCTATTCAATATTTTATTTCCAGCAAACTATTCAAACACTGCTCTGGAGACAATGACTAACTTCCTCTCAGACTTGTCTACGGCATTCATCAGTTTAGCATTAATTTAGTTATCTTTAACAGCACTCCTGTGAGGAGAAGGGTGCCATTATTGCCATTTTACAGATGAAAGGGCTGAGTCACAAAGAGAAAGTTCACCAGACTGCACTAATTTGCAGTACTCAATTTTCAGTGATGCAGAACTGAGTATTTCACGTCCTATGGCGCTTTCTCTGTTTCGTTGTCTGGGTGCAGCTGGTAGAGCTCAGCACCCTGCTAGGACCAGATCCTGGGCTATCAACTGGTTTCCCAAAAAGAATAACTTGCACTTATTAATGACTGAAAACTTTAGCTCCTTATATAGGAACTCTGAAAAAAAAAAACACGTTTAACCAACGTTAAAAAATTAATGGCAATCTGCTCTGTTAAATTTTTAACTATTATAGGAGGATGAGGAAGAATTTTTTCCTGGGAATATGCCTTTTGCCTTCTGAAGTTCCAGCAAAAATCTGTTCAAATTTGGCTGTGTTATACGTATTTAAGAAATTACTGTTTGCACATGCTCAACAGAGATTTTTTTTTTATTTTAGGAGCTAACATCTCCGGGGAATCACTTGAGTAGCTTGGAGCTGTGCTGCAAGCACGGGAGGACTCCTCGTACGCCAGCCTGGGAGGTCAGCGAAACCCAGGACGGGGACGGCTCTTTCAATTAAGGGCGAGCTCTGAAGATTTCAGCCCTATGGATGAACACACGAATGGCACAAAATAGACTTCGTTACTCGTTCAAAACCCACCGATATGACCGGCATATACTGAAGCGGTGCCTTTACGATGGTCTTTACAAGTCAGGGAAAATGAATAGAAGGTGGAGCCACCAGCCTGCCTGTGATTTTAAGGGATCAGAACTATAAACCTCCCTCCCCTCGCAGGTGGCATGTAGGTATGAGGATACCTAAACTTTCTTTACGTGAGGAGGTATCCCTCTGTCCGATAGTCACTAAAGAGCAGCTCTCTGAACACGTCTCTTATTTGGAGGAGCTCCGTTGTGTCGGGGGAAGTCCCTGCTCCAGTTCTCTGTCTGCAAACCAGGTACCGCTCCAGACGTTCAGAGGGCTGGAGATCCGGCACCATGCCACCTTTCAGCCCACCCTCCCCGCTCCTCGCCCTTCGGACAGACAGCAACATCTGCCCTTCAGCTGCCTTCCAAATCCAACTCACGAGTTTGGAGCGAGGAGGAGACATCCTTGCTCAGGGACAGCTAACAGGCTGTTTCCTCCGCATGCTGCAGCCCTGAATGTGTCAACACACGGTCAGATCAACAAAGGGGACTTTTACCTTGTTATGGCCACAGGGAGATAAAAGCAGCAACACTGCTAAACAGAATTAGCTATTTATTTGTATGGCATTTAATTCCACTGCATAAAGGTCAGTGTATTCTCACAGGCTTCCTGTTGGTGTCCAGGAAAAGACAGCAAATGTGGCTCTTCTCCCCAGCTCCGAGACATCACATTCTCAGACCCTCTTATTCAAGAGTCACATATGCTCAACTGCTTTCTACGGACCCACCATAAAATAAGTATTTCTTCCCAAGAATCAGAAAGAAATCTTTCTGTTAAACTGTCTTACCCATGACAATCAAGACAGAGACTAGATTGCGCCCAAACACAATCAGCAAGCCAGCAACAGCATTTCTCCAAGAAAGTTAACCAGAAAACCAGCTGACCAGAAAATCATTTGGATGATTCATCTTTCACTAGGTCATGGGGATTTGCCCACATGCTGTTCCACATTTCACTGACTGCCCCTGCCATAAGGTGAACTTTATATGTCCCACTTGGTCCTGTGCCTTTTATGCCTTCATGGTGAGCTGCAGCAGATCTACCATGTAATCATTTTTAAATATAGGGGGCCTCACTTGTATTCCTTGAGACATTCATCCTCATGCATACCCAGCACCATGCTCCAGTCTCAGCATGCACAAACATGTGGTGGATAACAGAGGACCTTAAGTCCCCTCCTTGCATTTGTCCCAGCAGCCTCTGGACAAGCCTGTTAGCTGCAGATGCAGACACTGACTGCTTTTGAGCCCCTGAGCACGTGTCAGGGCACAACGGTCTGAGCCCGGCAAACCACGCACCTCTCGCTGCAGGCCGTGCAGGAGCTACATGAACTAGATGCCCGGAGGACCCAGCTCCACAGGGCTGCTCAGTGTCATCGAGATTCACTAACTAACGGTGCAAAGTTGAAATACGTAAGTGAAAACAAATTCAGGAGGATTTAACCACAGGGAACTAAGAGTTTCCATACAAGGGTTTCTTCTGCTCTAGCTTTACACCTTTACCTGATCTGACATAATCTTCCTGATTATCCTTGACCTGACAAGCCCAAAGTTGGCAGCAAGCGTTGCAGGTCCTCTTCCCACCCTCTGCTGCCCACACCGTTTTATCTGGCACTTCTGGCTTTCTCCGTGGGTCTGTATGGCTTAGAATTGCAGAAGTAGCAATACTTTCTTCAGAGACCCTTTCCTGAATGTCTTCTCTGCATTTTTTTAAATCTAGATCAGCAGTTCTCATTGAACTGCCATGTGGGACAACGTGAATAGATGAACATTGTCACCTACAAACACAAATCCTGGAGCCACCGACAGACAGAGGAATAACTTACACACTTCTGTGGGAAGGAAGGGCAGGATAGCAGCAGGAATATTAGAATGGGTCTTGCCGTTTACATATAACAAGCTACAGCTATATTTGGATACGCTGCCGCATTCACAAAACCTTCCCAATTGCCAGGCTTTCAAATACACACATTACCACCAGAAGTGCTCTTGCTTAAGTGCTCCCATCTCCAGGATTTCCCTTGAAGTATCTGACTGAAGTAATGTAAAGTGCATTTCAATTGGCAGTGAATGCAGGTTAAATGGTAACAGCACAACAGATCCAGTGTTTGCTCCCTGGGCTTTTTCTTTTACCAGTCTCTCTTTTTAAGAGAGCAGGTTACTTACCGTAACACTGTATTCAGGTACCTTCAGTCTATTAAGCCTCTTTCCTGACCCTCTGTACGACTGTTGCAGGATGCTGTGAGCGGTATCAGCACCGCTTTAGTACATGAAAAAGTGAGTAAATTCACTGCTGAGTGTCCAGGCTGAGCAGTAAGCAGGGGGCAAACTCACGGGAAAGCTGTTTGCTTGCATTAATTCTTGGCTACGCTGCCAAGCTGCCTAGAAACAGTGCCAACTACTTTTGATCACTTTGTGATCAATCAGCTATTTAACCTTATGCAAAACACTTTCCCAACCCTCTGGATTGAATGAAGAATGCATATTTTGACAGCAAAGTACCAAGTTTGCAGTGAACAATGAAACCGCCCCACCTACCTATGCCAGATGCTCTCTCAGCCGCAGATCTCCGAGCCAGCGCGGTAACGTTGCTCTTTGCAAAGAAAACCAGAGAATGCAAAGTACGGGAAGAGCTTAACCCAAGCCATCACCCTTACCCAGCAGGTATCTTGTCCTGTCCTTCCTTCCCTATCCTGAACAGGATCTCGCTCATCATGAAGGATGACTTAGTGCAAAATCTGGGACTGAAGAATCCTGGTTGCTATTAACTGGGGCTAATTTTGGATTGGAGAAAGGACTGATCTGAGTGATGGACACGCTAATACACATTCCAGGTGCATGGGGGAGAGGATAGGGATCAGTTGATGAGGGGAACAGGCTCAAATTCACTAGTCTGGGTCTGAACACAATTAACCCTGCCAGAAAATAACAATGTGCCTCTCTCAGGTGTGCTTTTCACGCTGTCAGTCATATCCTCCCTCCATTTTTCTACCACAAAGTGACGCTGAATGACTTCTAAAGGTAACAAGGAAAGGCACCACATCCCAGCACTACCGTATAGCACAGCAAGGCTAAACCTTTCCTTCTACCAAACACTATTTGTGTCTGTGTGTATGTCTTGGAGAGACAGATTTTAATTTAACTAGTGCAGTTAACTTGTATGTTGTTTCATACACACAAGCTCAAGAGGATTTTTTTTTTTTTGGCCTTCTTGAAGCTGTGAATAATTTAATTCAAATTCATCTTTTTGGGGTAGAAAGGGAGGAGGGAAAGGAACCCTCTGCTAGGGATTTGCAGAACTGAAAACCTTACATGTGAGTACCATCCAGATATGGATACTGGTAGCTTCTTATAGCTTCCCCCTGGTTTCTCTGAACCTCCATCCATGATAGATGTTTAACGTGCTGTAATGCATATTACTCCATAATGACTTTGGTGGAACCATTACAATGAGTTACATCAGTGACAGATTGATACTTCAGTCAGTATATGTTTGCATAATATCTGCCTACACTCTCACATAGCCCCCCATTACCATAGTATCTCAGCACATATAGCATAATGACAGCACAGAGAGCCATAGGACTAGTGGGTTCAGGCCTATTTCCCATCGCGTATTACCACGGTACCCAGAACTGAATCACTGAATGTGTTTAAATAGGCGGACATTAATTTATAGGGTAAAATCATTATGAAATGGAGGAAATAAGTGATCATCATTGGCACTGATTTGATCTAATGGAGCCACACGCTAAATTGCTAATATTCTCCCTCCCTCCCTCCTTTCACTTAAATGATAGAAACAAATAGAAATGTAAGCTTTTGTTCCACCAGCCTTCAAAATACCATTGCCAGGTACACGGTTTGTGGACTGCCTATGAATTTGCCTTACCTTTTCCCTGCTCTTTCTCAGGCCAGAGGACGCAGTATCTCTTCCTGAAGATCTACCCATCTTTCGGCTTCAGCAGTGAGTCAGTAACCTGAAAATTGAAAGAAGACACATTTATCACTCTTTTCTAAACTGTCCTTTCCTTTCTAATCTGGAGAAAGGCAGCTTTTGGTTCACTCGAGCAGAAGTCGGCTGTCCATTTCCTGACGGTAGAGGAGAGAAGACTCCCATCTGGTTGATGCAGATGCCAGTGTTTTGACTTTATCCAGGTGGTCACTCAGCAAACCCTGTTGTGTCTAATTATTTAAGAGGGTTGTGAAACACTAGGTGATTTTATATACCATATGTGCTAGAAAACATAAGCATGAAGATGCTGCGAGTTAATGATGTGGCAACTTCAGCTCTGAATCTTCTGTGTTTTACGGCTTAAATCTGACCTTTCACTTTACTGTAACGCACTTTGTAGCGTTTAGCATGAAAGCAGGGCAAGCAGAACTGGAGATGGGGAGGTTATCAGGAGCTGTTGAGAGCCATCCTCCCAAGTCTATCAAGATAAAGCACCTCAGTCAATCTTAGAATATCCATCCGAGTGGGGAAAGGCAGGAGAGAGCGGGGAGCGCGCCAGTCCTTTAAATGGGATTTCAGGATTTGGAGTTCAGAAACTTCCCTGGTCATGGTGTTAGAGAAAATCACAGACCTTCTTCTTCAGAGCAAAATGACAACACACGGCATCTCCTGCTCTGGTTATTAATTTGTTTATTTTGAACGTGCGTAGTTTGTTGCTTTGACTTCTCAAACAATGGGAAGGTACAAGAAGGGAAGGATAATAAATTGCATTCCCTCCTTTTTGCCATCACAGGAAACCTTGAGGGACTGAGAGCTCTTATCTGCCTTTGGGCAATCTCATTATCAAACCTTCATTTTGCTCCCCAGCAGGAGAGATGGCCTGCAATGTATGATAACCTCTACTTATGAAACTCACACTCCAGAAATCTCTGATAATAGGCCAGCTAAAATGGAAAACCAAAGAGCAGGCAGTAGGTTTTCAGTCACCAATAAAGACTACAAACATACATGCACAGGCAGGCACCAAGACATCCTTGTGTTTATTTATATTTCTATGCATCAGTCCAACTCTGATGGCACCTCCCAGAACTTAAACCTCAAATCTAGTAAGACTAACATTTTCCAACATACACTGAATAATATTTTCAGAGACGCCTGTGTGATATAGGAATCTGTGTCCCATTTACAGAGAGGTCAGGGAAATTAGCTGCAATTATAACCTGTCTAACCTGCTCAGGTGTTTTTGTAAAACCCATTAAAAACTTAACTAAAGACCCTTGAAAATATGAGCTGTAGGAACATAAGCAGTTTTTTGGGGTAGGAAAAAAAAGAGGAAAAAGGGGATAGAGAGAGTCAGGTTCCTAAAACAATTGGGCACTTTGAATATACTTATTTTCAGTTTCTTTTCAGTTGCCCTCTCTCCTCCAGCAATCTTACTCTGTGCCCACCCAATGCAGATAGTGTCATTCGTGATGCCAAGCCCCAGCTCATTCTTCAGTCACCAAACCCTCCATCTCCGGACCCTTTATCTCCCTGAATGCTGCTGAGGAACAAAAGGATTTGCAGAATCCCAGGGCAACCTCTTCTGGGCAGAAACGAGACAAGATGAGTGGTTGAGGGCCCTTCACAGAGAAGGTCCTATTAGCCACGCAATCTTCTTTGCATCAAGACACCTCCAGCTCTAGACCCACTTGTGAACCATGATTCCTTCTGTTTCCTCCTCACAATGAAAATACATTGCTGGCCTCTCTCAGCAGTGACTTACCAGCTCGCTTGCATGGCAGTGAGACGTTACCTGCACGTCCACCAGCTGCTATGCGTTCTTGAGCATCAGCATCGGGGCACAGCGCCCTGTCTCATCCCAGAGCTGGAAAATGGCACTGGATAGCCAAGAGATGGAAAGAGTGGGCAAAGGACTTTGGGAGTTCAGCTGCAAATCCCAGAATTCATGTCCATCCTGACTGGCTATGTACCCCACAATACACAAGCCCCCTCAGTGTGGAAAGGAACTGGGATATTAGCTCATCACGCAAGTCCCTGCTACAAAATGATTCAGACTATAGCTGGCCACAGGGGCACAATCACCACGTACACTGACTACCAGGGCTTCTCCAGTGGCTTCCCAGCCCCATTTGCGAAAGCTAAGTGTTGGGCCATGTTTCAAGGGTGAAGAGGTGCTTCTGAGTGCCGAAGGGCCTCCGGCTGGACTCCTCTGAATGCAGAGCAGCTCACTGCTGCTTGCAGGGCTGTGCGGTAACCACCTCCCCGCACCAAGGGCTGCTCCGCTGCACAGGCTCTCCAAGGGCCAGGAAGGCACCAAGCAGGGCCGCGGGAGGACACGTGCAATGCTCTCCTGCCAACCGGGTGTGAGGTATGGCTGGTCCTCCATATGACCCCGCTGCTCTGCACCTCTGGGCTGGGTAGATCTCCATCTTGTAGACATGCCATAACTTTTTAATCACAATCTGAAAAATGTGGCAATCCAGGCTATGAACTTAATTCTTATCTCCTCTTGCTGTACCACTGGGAGACTTTCTGGATCAGAAAGGAAATGGGTTGAAGGTCACTGACACACCTGCAAGCATCAAAATCCTTTCCCTCTTTTTTTGTCTCCATTCTCCTATCAGTAAAAAGGGCTAGGGACGGTCAGTCAGCCTCCCTCACTAGTGTGGGTGATGCAAAACCGTATGTGCACTTGTAAAATGCTCCCTAGGCATAACAGGTTGCTGAAAATATGATAACACATTTAATTATATTTTAATATATCATATGGATTATATTTTTAATACCTTAAAAAATAATCAGCCTGAAAAGCTCCAGCTACTTGAGGAAATAAATGCGGAGAACAAAAATACTGAGATATGAAAAGATTTTTCTTATTAAAGGCTAAATAGGTTTTGTTTTTAAATTTCCATTAAACAGAAATATGGATTAGAAAACTAATTGTAAAAAAATATATAGCGAGGCACCTAGTTACACGAGTGGGCCTCAGTGGGATAGACTGGTCTTACTGCTACCGGGCTGAAGAAAATAGTAAAAGCTACCAAGTCCCCAGCCTTCTGCACTGGACCTGAGATATGGGGAAATACTCAGCCAGAGGCTGCGGACGAGCACTGGAAGAGCTCGGAAAGAGGAAAGAAGCAGCTCTTCCTACCGTCGGCACGGAGAGGATGGCCACCCGCCCAAGGGGAAGCGAGGCACCCTCTGTCCCCGCTTCTCCTCCCACCGCAGACCGGCGCATCGTAACCGAGCTCCCTGCAACCCCCCACCTAAGGAAGGCGAACAGGAGCCACGTACACAAGGTCACCTACGCGACACAGCCTCGCAACGCCACAGTCCTCCTCTGCCGCTGTGGTCCGGCGCTTGGCGCTCCGTGCAGACGCGGCGGTGGGATCCCGGGGAGGTGGAAGGAGGGGCGGCTCCCGCTCGTTGGGCTCTCCCGTGCTAAGGGCAGGTAATTATCTCCGCGTTCCTGCAGGAATGTTACAATAAATATGGCTGTCATTTTTCATTACGGCATAGTGAACAAAGGGAACAAAGAGAACAAAAGAAAGTGGGGTTTTGCTAACCTGTGCTTGCATTTGCCTGTATATAGCGAGGCAGGGGGCAGAGAGGGAGAGTTTATTACTATTATTTACTGTGGATATAACAATCTGCGTGAACGTCTCAAAATTTACTAGGTTTTTTAACTAATTAAAAATCATTCACTGGGAAAATCCTTGCCTCCTACTTGCTGTCCCACCATAAAGCTTGTTGGGTTAAAATGGAAATTATCCGAAAGGCGAGAAATGCAATCACGTCTCCCTAACTTCTACCTTGGAAAGCACAAATATTCTCCTTCTCTAATTTTTTTTCCATTTGACCTCCTCTCAGCAGAAAGTAGTTGGCCAGATTTCAGAATTTATCTTGATGATCATTATCTTTCCATAATATTGGAAAATACGACAAAGGAATTAGAGCAAATAAAAGTACTTAGAAAATGTGCATGTATGTGTTAATTTCTTCCTTCTGTAATTATCTTTGACACTTCTGCTTCAATACAGACAGGGTAAATAAAAAAGGGGTTGACATCACCAGTCACTGAGGATATCTAATACTAGCCACCATCAACTTAGAGTTCATCGCTAAGCCTGTGTAATTTTTTTGCATGGATCTTAGGTGTTTTTACTGCCTAACTGAACAGACACTTCAAATTGCCAAACCCTTATTAAAGAAAAAATTAGAAGGTTCACAGTGTTCACACTGCATGCAAAATTATCTCCTGAATTTCAGAAAGAACAGTTTGCACTCATCTGTCTGAAGTCTAGCAGCAAATGGAAAATTATGGTGTAAGCAAAATTTCTGCTGGCAACTGTCTACGTATGAAACATCAGACCCCAGAAAGGACTGAAAACCATGTAGGTCATAGCAGCTACTCATGTGTACGAAGGATCCTGGAGAGAAATCTCGCCTTTCTTGTTCCTTAGTAATAATTCTCGGAACTTTTGCTGAGATCAAGTAGTGAGGAATTCATTTGCTATATCACAAATCCTACACTCAGTCTTCCATGCAGTTTTCTACAGCACTTCAGTTTACCATGCAAAGCCCCCGCTTTTGCTTCTCAGCTCCTGAAGGGTATGTTTATACCATCATTTTGATGGTCCTTTTTCCACTCCAAGGCTCTGGTCTCTGGCTGTCTCTGCTGCACTCACGCTACTTCGCTATCAAGCTCCTTTCTGGAACAAGCCAACTTAAAGAGACCCAGGCACAGCCACCTGGTTGTTTGCTAATGCCCGCAGAGATGCAATTTGAATCCCTCCACCCCTGGCAGCCCTAAAACACCAGCCCCAGGAGCTCTTGCAGCCTCAGAGGCCTTCACACAACACATTCTTCCAGCCCCTCTCTAGAGGTCTACGACTCTGTCGGGCTACTGTACATTTCTCTGTTATTTCAGACCCTATCTACCTGAAAACAATAACAATTTTTCTAATTACAGCTCAGGGCTACAGTAGCTCACATGGGCCCAGAGGTGACCTGGGCCAAGTCCGCCCACCGCAAAGGATGCTGGATTCCAGCAGCATGGATGATCTGCGCCAGCCGGCTTGGGCAAGGATCCTCCCCAGCATCGCGCACAAAACCACGCGCACACGCGAGGGTCACGGGGCTGATGCTCGTCTAGGTGAAGCTGAGCATTTTGGACATATCTACACGGTACGCAAATGTGCAGACACAACCGAGCTAGGTTGACTGCAACTTCAGCTGCAGTAGCACAAGGCTGAGCGTGGACAGCTCGGCTGGGAGCATACGTGACCATTTGGGTGGCTCCAGCCCAAGTTTTGCAGCACTAAGGAGGGCGCTCGGTGTACGCGGATTACTGCTTCCTTGGGTGTCTATAAATGGTGCACCCCAAAAGTGAGGGTGCAGAGTCGGTGCATGCTGTGCTTCAAGGAGTTCCTCAAGCATTTCTTCCTCCGGAAACCTTGCCAGATAGCGTAGAGTCAGGGCAAGGTTTCTGCCAGCCTCCTCTGAGATGCAAGAGGCAGAGTATTTATTAAAATATAGCTCAATCTGCCCCAAGTTACACCAAGAGCAAGATAGGTTCCCACATGGTTGCAAGGAGGGGTAACACAAACGCTGCGTAAAGCAACTGTAAGCCCATCGCTGTCAGAAGTGCAGGAAGCGAATAACTGGAAACGGGTGAAAAGAATTTTCTGAAATAAAGAATCTCTCCTATGAAGAACGAGATGCTTCTTATTTGTCCCCGCTCTTCTGCTCTCAGCCTGTCTGTCCTAACAAGCACCTTCTCGCCAGGAGCCTCAGCGGTGCCGACTGCGTGGGAGCGCACAGCATCGACGTGCCTGGCGGGAGCCGTTCCGCGGGGAAGGCTGCTCTGCCAGAAGCGCTAGAAGACAGCCCAGCGCGAGCACGGCGAGGAGAACAATTCAAACCACAGCCTGAACGCCGACCAGCGCGTTAGGCAAACCAATTCAGATGGCTGCGAGTTGTTCTTGTTTAAAGAGGATCAGAAACAAAATTTCAAATACTGCACCACATCCAAGCGCCAGAGCCGAAGCGCTAAAACATTCGCTGTTGTTGTTTTCGTTTTACTAAATTTAACACAACTGATTGATCTTTCACTGCTGCCTGGTGGTCCGCAGGGAATTGCCGTGGTCCTTCACAGCAAATCTTTGCAAACAAAAGGAATATCGGGATTGCCAGGTAGTTACATCTCAGGTACGGGGCTGGAGGATGGACTTTTTAGGGAAGTTAATGTCAGTTTTGTCCCAAATACTCTTCCGTCACGAGCTAATCCACAATGTAATGTACAATAAAGCTTCTGGCAAGAGTTTGCCATATCCCCATAGGTCTAGGGCCAGGTTTCCAAAGGACTGTAGGTTTCTGAAGTTTCAAATGGCCACTTGGAGGGATTTTTAGAAGAGCTTTAAGCGAGCCTGGTGCCTAACCACCACAGACTATACCAACGCCAACCGTCCCACTGGCAGCGGGAAGCGTTCCCCGGCCTCTGACAAACTGCCCGGCACCTTCCAGCTTGGCAAACGTCTTTAAAACAAGCCGAGGTGTGTAACACGCTCTTTCCATAAGAGGCTGCTGGGTGGGACCCATCCTCCGGATAAGCTGTAAAAATGTGCCTGAACTCAACCCTGAACCCTGGCCCCCGGGCTCCAGGGGTTTCCAAACCTTGCAGAGAGGTGCTGCACACAGCCAGGCAAGCTGGGACTGGGTGAGAAAAACCCGAGCAGGGACCTGGATAAATCAGACCTCATGGCTGAGAAACCTTCCCCTGCCCTCCCCAGCTGCAGGGACGAGGTCCCGGGCCAGCAAACCTGGCGCAGCACTGAGACAGACCGATGGCAATTTCTTACCCGTTCTCCTTTCTCGTACTCTAACACCCTCCAGATAATCACACCCGGAGCTAGATCAGACAGGGACAAAATTAACTGGGACTAGAACCAAGTCCTCACACATTTCTTACTCCGTATCGACACAAGGCACCATGACCCTTCCCCGTCTGTCACCTTGTCCGTACATCAGCCGTGGCAGCCAACAGCCCGACCTCCCCGAGCCCTACAAGCTTTTTCCGCGCTAAGCTACAAGGGTATAGAGGCATTATGGGATAGGTGTGCACTGCTCACCACCGCCGTGCGTGCAAGCCCGCGTAAGGGGTGACTTAGGCAACTGTACGTGCAGTCCTCCGAGTCATACGTGCGTCCACATGCGTGTGCGGATACTCGAGATATGTTTTCCCCATATCTGGTTTTCCAAGGATCAGGAAACCAGTGTCTACAATCCAAGCATCTTTGCAGTGTTGTATTCCGTCGTGCGTTTCTCAGAGGTACGGAAAGTATTCCGGAGAAAATAAAAATTGCAATGAATTCTAGCTTTGTCCTTATTTATTTTACAAATGATTTTTTGAAAATTAATTCTCTCTGGCAAAAATACGCCCTCTCGATTTCATGCAGTGCTGAGGTTACTGGGAATTACGCTGGTCCACCATGCTTTTCCGGACCTGAATTAATAGTGACTAGTTTGACACATATTACTTAGTTTACTTAGGTAGGGTATTACTTTCTTATCTAACTACATTAATTGATTCTACATCACTTAATAGCTCAATAGCTTATCAGGTTACTTCACTCACTAGACAAGCTAAATGTCTGGAGGCAATTAGAGTGTCATTCTCCGTAATAACAAGTTTCTTTGAGAAGTTGCTGATGAGGTTCTTTATTACACAGATTATAAAATGTATCTTCATACTGTTATAAATATAGGTACAAATTGAAATTACTTAGCAGGAGCAAGGAGTCCCACTCCCCTAGCAACGAGGCAGACTCGTTTTAGCGCAGGTTGTTTGCTCCCCTTCTCCCCCCATCTCCAGTGCTCTTTCCTACCGTCCCCGCGATCTGCGTCCAATTTTCTGTCACTCAGGGGTGATCTACGACCACGGAGGACCTGTCACTGTGTCCCTCGCAGTTTGCCATTTTCAATGTTCGGTTCATTTCGAGGATGTTACCTCAGGGGCACCAGGGCTCAGCATCACCGTTTAATTATGGCTGCTCTTCTCCTCGGCTGCCGCTTGCATGGTAAGTGCAAAGCCGGAGAGGGACTCCTTCCCTTCGCGTTGCCCTACGCCGGCAGCCGCCGCGTGCGGGAAGCCACGCAGACGCGTGCTCCTGCCCCAGCAGAAGACCTGAACGACCTGGGCTGGTGTCCACCCCATCTCTCCCCTGCGGCGTTCGGCTTCGGCGTGGTTACCTGGCTCATTTCTTGCCTCTGTACCTGAAACCCCGTTAAACAGGCCTAATCCTGTGCGGCACAGCGCCTTGCATGAACAGCCCCGTCCGACTGTGCATCTCCCCAAATACCCAAGATGCAGCGCTGAACAAAACTCCAACACACTTTGCTTACTACTGCGCGGATTCCAACAGCAAGAAATGATTCTCCCCTGGATAAAATTATTATTTCTGTATCCCAAACCAGCGCTCCCGTGGCCCGCTCCTGGGCCGTGAGCACGGAGAGCAGAGGAGGAAGGAGGAACGTGGGAGATGGGCTTTGGTTTCTGCTGAGCTAAGCACTTTGCAAAAGGGATGGTTGAAAGCCTGAGAAACAGCCCCAAAGCCTGACGCCGGTGCTGTGCTCCCCTCGCCTGCTTCTCTCTGCCGCATCAACGCCAGCGTTTCCCTGCCAGAAACCTCCTCGCTGCTACCGCGGCGGTTTGGGTGCCTCCCCGCGAGCGCATGAGGAAGGACCCTCCGCTGCCAGGAATCCTGGAGCTGGGTCTGCTCAGGGCATAAAAGTGGCAATTAGCTGCGGGACCTGCGGCTGCGGGAGCATGAAAACGGTGACCCCGGCTCTCCCCCGCGGTGTCAGCTTTCCCATCGCCTCCGGAGGCACCCGGGTGGGTAACAACAGACCCCTGCCCACGGACAGTCCTTCCCGGTGCCGCTACGGATGCGACCAGACCTGGGACGGTTACAGCCAAAAACTGCATGGAAAACATTGCTTGTACGTAGGACAACCGCTCTTCTTGGTTTCCTGTTGTTAAAACAGAGTTTTTAGAAAATCAAGGCGCACGAACCCAGCTCGCTGAAGGGGACGGTGTATTGCTACCTTCCCTCCGCCCCCAGCAAACATTTGAACAGAAAACCGAGCACCCTTGAAGATCCCAGGGCCACGCTTGAAGGTGACAGTGTGGCTGCAGGCTCATGTCTCAGGAGAAGCACGTACGTGGTTTCTGCTCTTAGAGGTGGCATCAAGGGGTCCTTTGCCACGTTAGGCTCTAATTATAGATCTGGCTGAAATGCAGCGGCTGCAGGACCCTGCTGTCAGGCAATCCCAAACCAGTGTTTGCAATTCTTCGCTCGGGTGCACAGAATAACAATTTTAAAAAAATCCAAAATGATAAATTTCACTTTGAACAAAAGCTCCAGCAATGTTACTCCAACCTCTCTAACTCAGACTTTAGAAACATTGTCAGTTAGGAACGAGGCAGAAGCATGATTTTAAATACCAATGGAAAACCATTTATCTTGGTTTTTCTTTTACCCATTCCAAATCTGGCTGCAGTTTCTCAGCCATCTCCTGTGACCAGGCAGGAGAATGAAGCTGTCATTAATTGTGCTGTTTCTTCCATGAAAAGCTTCCTTTAGAAAGGTTTGGGGGTCACTGCTGCTTCTGCACAAGCGATGGGGAGACGGAAAGCCCGGACGGAGTTACAGCTAAGGGAGTTCAGGCTTTGCTCGAGATCCAGGTTTAAAGGAGGAGAACCCCTGACTCCCTCCACAGAGGGAAAAGCCTCCATCTCCTCTGGCTTCCCGATGAACGTCCAAGGGAACGAGCACAGGGGCGGCGTGATGGCGTGATCCCACGGGGAGGTTCCCTGGGCAAGGAGGAGCAGGAGCCCCTTGTGCCTGGGGTGAGGCAGGGGGTGAAGGCAACGCAGGCCCCCACCCCAAGCGCTCCGCTCCTCCACTGGCACGAGCAGCTCCACCTTTAGCACATCCAAAGCCCGCGTCTCCTTTCTCCAAGCAGTCCCTCAGACACGGACTTTGGGGACTGGACGGAGTCTGGGAACTGGACGGCTGAGGAAATTCACTGCTGAGCTTTGTCTTCAAGTCCCCGATCCTCACCTGCTTTTATACAAACACTCGCCTGTCTTGGAGAATAAGGACATTGCCCAGCGTGCCATTGAGAGATGTTTTCCTGAGTTAGCAGCTCCCGGCACGGGACAAGCCACGTTGCTGCTGCCCGGGCGGCTGCAGGGCTCCGGGCACGCACGGAGGGTGGTGCAAGGCTTAAGCGCAGCCTCCACGCTGCAGAGCCTTGCTGCCGCGCAATCACAATAATCACACGTGAGTTACAGCTGTCCAGCTCAGCCCAGGGTGTTTGCTCAACGTGCCTCCTGTCTCTGGCATTTAGGATGCTCAGTAATTTTCAGAGGACAAACAAACAAAACCCTTGCGGTTCGCCTTTAAACAGCATGCAAGACCCACAGCTAGTTGATATTCACCAGCAAGAGATGTCTGCTACCTCAGAACAATTAGTCTAAAATATTTATCGGAAATAAGTGTTGGGGTTTTTTGTCCAAGTTTTTGAAGTTATGAGGCCTCAGATGGGATTAATGGAAATTTTAATTAAGATATGGAAATAAGCTGCTTTCTCCCTGTCTCTCTGAGACTGCAGGGAGCTAACATTATCCTCAACAGCATGTCTCAACCTGCGGGGGGAACCATCTGCAAGATGACTCTGTTTTTAAGTTCACCTCAGCCAGAACGTTTAGCCAGGATTTTGACGTGACCCCCAAATCCAGGTCTGCAAATACTTGCTCTGCCCCGGAGGATCGCTGCAGACCTCTCCGCCGCCCTGCACCAAGGGGGCAGTTCGAAGTACCGATGCCTTTCTGGCGGGGGGACAAGGTCCCAGCCTGGATTTCCAGGTTTGGGATGGGTTTTTACAGGCTCCCTGAGCAGCGTCGATGCTGCAGGGTTCAGGCTGACGGCGGGAGTAGCATGGGCAGGGCACGGGTCGACCTACGCGGGCGTTCAGCAGCTCGTGGTACGGCCCTTGAGCACCTCCCGCCCGAGTCCCTAGCGCAGGAGGGAGGAGGCTTGGGTC
Source organism: Dromaius novaehollandiae (assembly GCF_036370855.1). Classification (NCBI taxonomy): domain Eukaryota; kingdom Metazoa; phylum Chordata; class Aves; order Casuariiformes; family Dromaiidae; genus Dromaius; species Dromaius novaehollandiae. The sequence continues at coordinate 18,904,020 of NC_088113.1, forward strand.
TGGCTTTTCCGAGGGAGGGAAAGGGATTTAAACTCCCTTTACAGTTTCCCGACACACATCCTGGCCATGTATCTGATTAGCTCTGTTCCTCCATAAAGAGAAGATAAGCAAAAACAAGAAGCCAAGCGGCAGCATCTCTCTCCTGGGCAGAAATAAGACCGAGTGGCGGCATCTCTCTCTCCTGGGCAGAAACAAGCCCAGCGATGGACACGGGCTGCAGGGAAGCGGGCGAGAGAGGGAGGAGGTCCCCAGCGAGCCGCCTCTCTGCCCAGGTGCTGCTTCAACCTTGCGTTTCTCTAGACGGGATCTGGGCAAGGCTGATGCTAAAGCAGAAACGAAGCACTTGACCTTAGATCTCCCCGATCGCGTTCAGCGTACGCAATGCCAACCCCCAGGAACAACACGGTAAACTTCCTGCTCCAGAAACACCTCTTACCCTGGGGAAAATGTTTCTTTTATGAACATTCACGGACTTCACACTGCAGTACTGCAAACGGCGTGAAATGCACACTGCAGGCAAAGCTCTCGTTATTTCTCCCCCGTGCACCTGCAAACAGGGCGTAGGAAAAGGAGCACATCACCTTCCGATGGCACCTTCCATCCGGGAACCTCGAAAGCCCCTTTACTGCACTACACCTCCCCACTCCCCTTCCCACCACGGGGAAACCAGACCCAAGGGGGTGAGTCACTCTGAGGACACCAGCACTGCCCACCAAAATTTCAGCATCTCTTCAAACACAGAAATCTTTGGAGGTCTGAAAGGACTGTGGGGACACGGGAACGGCCCCCCAGCTTCTCTAGCTCCTGCAACATCGGGCAGTGGATCTTGGCCCTTCTTTCTCCTCAGTGGCCAAACGCGATGTCCTGAGTTACATGACCTTGGAGGTTTTTTGAAGGGAAAGGATTTAGATTCAAGCCTTGGAAAAACTTAGGCATCTAGTTCTTAAAGATTTCATTGGAAATTAGGAAACAGAATAATCTGAAGAGCTGGATTATTGCACAGAAGCAGAAACTGTGATTTTTCCATGAAAAGGGCACCCCAAAATACTGAGGAGACACGTCTACAGAAACAGCCTGGCAGCTTTTCCATTTTCTCTTCCTCCTGTTTCTCTCCAGTCCGTACAGATAAATCTCACCATTTCCAGTCAAAAGAGGAGGGAAAAGGATGCATTGTGGCACCTATATTTTCCAAAGGGAGCTGTATTTTTGGATGCTTCACTTCAGTAAGCGATGGCCTGGCTTGCAGATGCACTAAACATCCATATTTCTAGCTGAAATCAACAGGAACAGAAGTTTTAAGAGAAAGATGTTTAAATTCTAGTGTCCAAAGGTAGTGAAAAGTATCCAGTAAAAGCATTAGAAATTTTTCATGCTATTTTGCACCCTGTGGGATCACAATTCAATTCCTACTGATTTGAAAAAAATGTTGTATTTAAGGGAAACAAATTTCATCCCCAACCCTTTTAAACCAATGGAAGCATTTTTAAATACACTGTGAGGGACTGATTTCATGTGAAGATCACAAAATGACTTACAAGCATTAATTAATTAAGTACTGAGACCCAAGCATGAGTTATATAGGCATTTTTATATCCAATCCTATCTTAGTGGCAAGTGGGGACAAAAAGGCTTGAAATGACTTGTCCAGGGTCACAGATAAGTCTGCAGCAATGCTACAACTGAAATTCAGTAGTCCATTTTCTCTTTCTTCAAAACCAGACTCTGTCCTATCATACTGGGAACAAAGGAAAAAGAAAAAAAGTAAAAGGAATAGATGTATTAAGGATGCCCAGACGTTCTTGACATGGAGGGCATAGGTCAAATCTGAGATCCTATTTCAAAATCTAGAGAAAATTACCTTTCCAATGACATGCGGTGTGACCTTCAACTCCTAATAGTCTAGGAGCAGTCCATTTCTGAATGTTTGGATCATGCATTTTACATTCAGGATCTCTAAATCATCTCTTATCATTTACTTACTTCTCTCCAATAATGAACACCATTTTTCTGCTGTATCTCTCTTTTTATGTGGGCTGCATCCTGCTACGCCCTTTTCAAATGCACATGAAAAATCTCAAAGCAGCAAACTGACATTTAATGCAAGACGGGTATAGCTGCTGATTACTGCTTGCTTGTCTGTTTTGCACAAAATGGGCAGACAGACTGCAGAAATCTGGAAGGCATTAAGCAGAGATGATTTTGAGGGGATCTCAACCAAACTAAACTTTTTTCAAGTAAAGCCCGGCAGGGGATAACAAAAATTAGGGTTGGATTTACTAAAAATGAAGTGCTCCAGTGATCAAAAAATGGTTGGCTTCAAAATCCCAAACTGCATTTGGTTGTGAGAGCACCAACCCAAGATAGCATAGCTTTAATAAATTGTGCTGCTAATTACAAATATTCCATATTATCACAACTTGTGCAATAAAGGATAGAACTGCTTAATGACAATTTATTAGTGCTTATGCACAGATACACTGTTTTTTCTCCCCCCTCCTTTTTTTTGCCGATTGGGTCTTCCAAAAAGCAGAAAACGATAATCGTTATCTAAGCTCCTGACTTCCCTTGACTTAATTGCAATCTAAGTCAGCTTCTAATCTGTATAGATCAGGGTTGCACAATTTCAAGTACAATTTGAACCCCTTGTGAATACACACATAGCAGCTAGAGGCTTTGCATGTGCACACATGTTTGCGTGGCCAGTATTTTAAACGTATCTTTTTTTCCAGAAAAGCTAGCAGAAAACAGTCTCTCCTCCTTTTCCCCATCAGCTCACACAGCATCTGCCTGCCTGCCAGTACTGCAGCCCTCTAAAGGATCATGATTTTTTCCCCAACTCTGTGTTTCATGATATAAACAAAATGAAGAGCCTTCAAGGATGAGAAGGATAATTCGCCAAGAGTGGGGAGGACTGGAGCAGTTCTGTGCCTGATCCCCCGAATATGCCCCGGAGCGACGGAGAAGATCCCTTTGTGCTCCCTGCCTGGTATTTACAGAGCTGTCTAAGGGATCTGGATACCTAATTCTCATTAGAATACTAAATTGAGCTTTTTCTTACACATCCTCACCTTGCATGTGCCCCAGGAGGATCCCTCCACGCGTTGTGAGAAGCAACGAGGGGAATCGCAGGCTGTGTGAGCAGCTGGGGGGAACAAGCTACCCGGGCAAGTAGGAAACGATGGACCTAAAACTTGAACCGACCCATTCTGGAAGCTCAGGAGAGAAGAGTTACCTGCTTTTTTTCCTGCTACTTTGATTATTAAAATATCTACCCATCCCAGAGCCAGCTGAAAAACTGAGGCACTGAACTATCTCCATGCCTGGTGGCTGCAGCCTGGTGAAAGCAGAAGGTCCACGTTTGCCCCGTAGGAATTGCCTCATCCACAGGGTCAGGGAATAAAGCGCAGAAGGGCTCCTGCTGCAGTGCTGCCTCCTCCCCTACCCACTCGCTAACGGAAAAGCAACGCTACCCACACCGAAAAAAATATTTGCCATGGTTATAGCTAGCATTTTGGTTGATTACTGCTGAAATAGTGCTTCTACAGTTTTAATTAGCTACAGGGATAGGGGCCTAGCTCATTACTCTGAAAATGTAATGATGCTTCTGCTTCCATTTCCACAGTCAGATTATTTTCTTTATGAAGGGTCTTCTGGCATGTTAAAGGTGGGCTGTGACACCGTCAAGCCAAATTCACCATTGTTGGACCGACTTGGATTCAGGCCGTGATTCAGGTTTGTGACTGGACTCTGCCCACACTGAGATCCCAAGTCTGGAAAGGAAGGCAGGATGCAGCTGCCCTCTGCCCCTGTGTCGCAGGAGAACGCCTGCGGGGTTGAGCACCGGAGTCCAAGCCAGGCCTGGGGGCAAGTCCTGCACGGGGCTAGGAAGCAGAGATCGACCTCCGTGGGATTTGCCCCTCGGCTGTCATCACCACCATCACCTGGGACGATCTCGCAGGCCTGTGGTGCCCAGTTCCAGCGCAGCCACACACACCAGAAGAGGCCGTGGAGTTCACCCAGGGCACCAAAGCTGTCCTGACAGCAGTCCTTGTATTTAGCCTGAGCTGAACTCATGTTCCAAGAACAGATCCCGAGCTCTCCTGCACAGTATTTTTATCTATCTGCAGTGTATTCAAGGTCATAATGAGCTCAGTATTAGCCTCACCTGAAATGATGCATTGTCCAAGCTTCCTCCAAGCACGCTCCGATATGCCTGGAAGTCCTGGCGCCTGATGATGAACAACACTTCCAAATGGGGACGAAGAGACAAGCAATGAAAAATGTCCCCGGAAGACAGAGAGGCTCAATGTGCAGAGAAGAATCCCTTTAAGGTGCCCTAAGAGTTACTTTTAGGACCACGATAGCTCCATTAGTTGTAGCTAAGGTGCCACTTTGCATTTCATGCTACAGCGAAGTTTTAGTTTGACCAGGAACGATTTGCACAACTTGTGGAACTTTTTTTCTCAGTGCCGGCACATTAAAGAAAAAGGCTATGTAGCGCCCTAGGCGAGATACAATATTTTGTTGTCATGTACGATTGCCTATTGACTGTGAAGAAGCAAATAACAATATTGAGCTGTGCAAGCTTTAGGATACCTGAATCCAAACCTGTCTAGCTGTTTAAAGAGCGACTGTTTGGTAAGTGCTTGCGGGGGGAGGGATCCCTCTTTGCCTGACCCCCACAAAATGTGTCAGACCTTCCCTGTTAGGAAAAAGGCTGTTTTTCTTTTAACTCGATTTGCAAATACTGCCAGCTCCGACTATCCCTAGCGCAGTCTCTGTGCTGTCAGCTGCTGGTCCAATTTTAGTTCTGTGTACTGTCTAGATGGTGCATTTATTGATGAAATATGGTTTTAGGTGTAAGAAAAACTTGGAGGATCTGACACAGTATCCTGAACCTCTACTTATGAAGACTAATGCATATCTTGATGAACTGGCAAATGCGTCTCCCTGTCCCCGAAGGTTTGTGTGTATGGAAAAGAATCTGCAAAAAAGATGCTGATACTTTGAATGCTGGCTTGTTTTTGCTTTATTTTTAGTCCTGCTTTAGTTAGTGAAAAAAAATACATTTCTGGAAAAAACAACATATAAATAATTGTTACTATGACAGTGCTGAGGAGGCCCAGCCCAGGAGCAGCAGTCTGCTCTGCAAGCCTTGTTCCCAGCTCAGAGACCAGCAACTCCACAACCCCTCGTGCAGTAGTTTTGCCCTGAACATTGCCGGGCGCTACGGGATGCGGTTCCTACCCCGACATCACCGCTGCTGCCCACGCGGCTGATGTCGCGTCCAGAGACTGGGGCTGAGAGGGAAGTGCAGCCCAAGGGATCTGCAGCTTGGCAACTACGTATGAACTACGTACGCCATCCATGGGAATCTTTTTTGGTTTCTCATTTAAATTAAATGGTTTCTCATTTAAATTAATCCCCCAAATCTACGACATCATTGTAATGAGCTAGCTTCCAACAGAAGTGCTTCCTGTGAATAGATGTCTCTGAAAGTCTAGAGATAGCTAATAAGAGATTGCAGGAGGCAGAGATTTAGCAGAAGATAGCCCAGAAAAAATAAAGATTTTGTAAGAGCTCAGTACATACAGCCCTGAAGTCAATGAGGTCTGTGGGGGATCATTATCTCAGATTGTCAGGACTGAAATAACTGTAATGGGGAAGATATATCCTCCTAGATTATCACACGGAGATCTTTGCATGTGGGGGAACTGCCCTTCTCACAGGGGTGTGGAAACCAGAGTGGCCATGGAAAGGGAGGACATGACTCCACGCTATGCTGAGGAAGGGCTGGAGAAGAAACTAATTCCTCCGGTTCCTTGCAGCTTCCTCGAAAATATGAGTTCTCTAGAAGGAATAAGGGTTTTGGGAGAGGAGTGGACTTAGGTCTAGAGCCAGAAGCATAGAGGATATAGTGCAAACTATGGGAAAGAGCCTCCTCGGAGTGCATGCGCACGGCTTTCCTTCCCAGAGCCTTTCTAGAGGAAGCAGTGATTTAACCCAGTACATCACAATGCATTTACACACGGAGCACACGCGCACGGGAACAGGCGGGATGGCTGGCTGCAGAGCCGTGGAAGCAGGGAAATTCAGACCCTCGCAGAAGTGTGAGAAAAAAGCCTTGAATGTGTGGGAAGAGCGAGCTAGGTTAGACAGATTAGTCTGCTGGCTTCTGTTTTGTGGTTCGGGGCTTTTCACGCTCTAACTGACTGTGTTTGACATGAGCATGCCCTCATTACTTTAACTTAAATATAGACTGTACATAGTATGTTTATTAATGCCTACTACCTTATCTGGAAAAATCAAATGAGCCCATAAGGGGGAAAAAAATCAATAAATTACAATAAAAGTGAAAGAAAAACATTTCTCTGGCAGCCAGCAATGCAGCACCAGCAGGAGAAGCAGCCGCAGTAAAGGGGGGGGAGACAGGGGAAAAAATAAACAAGATGTCTCATTTCAAAAAAAAAGAAGAGGATTTAAAGCAAGGCACATATTTTGATAGGAAAGGAATAATGAGCGAAAAGAGGACAGCTACGTGGAATAATTCCCCTTGAAAAACCTGCGTAGATGGAGTGCGCAAGTGGGAAGGGAGGGCCGTATCCTGAGCAGCGCTGGGCTCCGCTGTGCACCGGAGCCGAGCGAGAGGAGCAAGGAGCCAGTGCCACCAAATTTAAGTGCAACGTAGCGAGTGGCCTTCCAGCGCGGCCGCTTGCTCAAAACCCTCCACCAAAAAGCCTCCCGAGGCCAAATTTCCACGCAGAGGGGAAAGATGATGCTTGAACTGGTGGTTTTTCACCCGCGTGGAAACACAGACAAGCTGGGTCCTTCCCGGGAAGGTCACTGCGCTCACCGGCTCGCTTGCATCAGCCCTGTCTGCCTTTATTTTAACGCTCGTGGTGCCAGGGCTCCTCTGTATTTTAAGTCTGAACTAATTGGCAATCCATTGCTAAACAACAGTTTGAGAAACCGCTGCTGGAAAGTGTGGCTTCGGAAATCAGCTTTGGGCTTGGAAAGTTGTGGGAGAACCATCTAAGTATTGGCTGCTGGCTTATTTTCTTGTTTAAGAACAAAGAAAAAAACGGTGTTCATATGAGTTTAAAAGTAGCAATGAAATTAAACAGGAGTAAGGGTTTAAAGGCAGATTTCAGCCTGGGAAGCTCTGAAGTCGCTGAAGGGAGACACGTGGCTGCAGAAAGCCGCACACGCTTGCAGGGAGGCCTTGCAAGCCCGTTTGCACCGAGAGACGCCCCGGGGCTTCTTGTCGCCCACCGACACGTGTGTCCCTTTCCGCAGAGGGTTTCATCTCCCCCCTCTTTCACAAGGGAAGATCTTGTGCAAGGGAAGAAATAGTTGCAATAATGACGTCTTCAGCGAATACATTCGCTATTTTAATATATGGAGTCGAAGCAATTTTCCAGCAGAACACGGTCTCTCAACTGCCAGAAAAGACATTTTTGCATGCTTGACAGCTGACCAGAGAAATTGCACCGTATCATACATACGGGAGAGATCAAAGCCAGGGGAATACACAGAATATATTGCTACTATTTTAGTCTGTAAATTAACCATGCTGGATGTGGATTTCTTTTGTTCGCTACCTCCCTGTTACCCGAGCTGCAGCGACATTGCATTGACGTTTCAGAAATCGAATAAGGAATCAGCTATACTAACTGCTATGCGGACTGAAAAGAGAAGCAGGAGCCCCCATCGCGGCCCTTGGCTGAGCTGGGTACTGTCCAAACACAGAACAAGCCACGATTCCCAGCAGACGACAGCCGGAGAGGAAATCCATCCTCCCCTCTAGCCCTCCACGGGGTGAGGCCGGACGCGGGTTTCGCTGGGCTGGAGCATCAGGAGGCCCCAACCACGCGCTCCCACGGCGCGACGGCAAAGCGAGCGCGGGGCGCTTCGGCAGGTAACGGCATTTCTAGAGCTGAGCTTTCTGCGTGAGTCAACCTTGGACATATCTGCTCCCGACGGCTCCTTCCCGCGCCCTGCGGCCACGGAGGGGAAGTGCCAGGGACAAGTGCCCTCATCCTGCCCTTGCTCAGCCCCCGGCAGCTGGGTTTGGAAAACCTCTCCTCACCACGGCAGCGGTATGTGTACAGAAACACCTCGAAACGTCCCCACCAAGCAGAGTAGCACCCTTGGGCATGGTCAGCCAGAGACCATCACGAGTGTTGAACCATCTCTGGTTCACACCTGCCCCTTGGGCGGTGGCGAGATGATGGGCTTCAAAGCACCTCCCAGGCTGGGACGGTGCAGCTCGGGCTCCTTCCACTCACTCCGGGAACACACACCCGTTTCTTTTTAAGCACATTGGCTCCTTTGGCCCCAGCTGCCATTTCTCCCGTAAATAAACGACGTTGGCAAGGCACAGACCTTTCACGTACACGTGTCCGGCCCTACTCCTGCGTGTGCATGCTTGGCCTCCACGTCCCCTTCTCCCCCCAGCCACGGCCAGGCGGCGATCAGCCTGCAAGGACGCGCGGACTCGGTCTCGGGGAAAATAAGGAAAATGGAAATCAGCACAGGCAAATCGGCAGACACAACCATCGCCTGCTCTGCAGGTTCACCGGGAAAGAAGAGCCACAGGAGGAGAAACAACAGACGAGAGGGAGGAGAGCCGAGGCCTGAGGAGACCCGCCCGGGCACGGTTAACCGGCTCCTCGCCGCTCCGGTTCATGGAAATGCCCAGCTATTTGCAACAGGGCAGACTGCAAAGGCAGCATTTGTGCCTCTTGTGCCCTCTCCTTCTCTCCCCAGATATTACAGCTCCACAGACAGTTTGGCAGCGTGGCCATTCTGGCGACATTCAGTCTGAATGCTAAATAACATAAACTCCGCCTAGTCCAGAGCCCAGCACGATTTCATATTGCAGTATCAGCTCTAATCTACTCCTTGCGTGGCGACATATCGCTCTCCCTCCACCTCTCCAGCCTGCCCGCCTGAGGTCCATGGACAGGTACGGACAGACCTCCTGCCACCTGCCAACCCTCACTCTCTTCTGAGGGCGTCCAAGCAAGACAGGAGCCTCTAACTGCCGGGCTATAACCACGTATCACAAAGCGAATTTGCTGCCATCGTTATCCTGCTGTAGCCATTCAAGAGCAACCACCCCATAGCTGTGACTTCTCAAGGAGAACTGGGGTATTTTTCAGCCTACTTGCTCCGTCAGAGCGCTGCAGCCTGGGAAGAGTCCTAGATTGAGGGTAGACCCTAAGGACCTGATTTCCAGCGTTCCTGCCCGTTGGCCCCATTCAGGGAGATACTGAAACTTGTGCCTAACTTTAACAGGCTTTATCATCTCTCTGAAGCCGTAAGTCAGAATTAGGTAGGAAGAAATCTATCTGGTAGCTCCGACATCCCATCGCCTTACGCTTCGGTATTAACAACACAATGTGAGGCACCTCTATGTCAAAGGTGAAAAATACACCTTATCTTCACCCTCAAGCTATTTAGAGAATTCCAAAGAAACATGTGCATGTCTGTTTTTGACTCTTGTTCCTTTTTAAAAATAAATAAAAAATAAATTATTCAGCTCATACAGGCAATGAATATAGGCCACGGAATCCAACACACAGCAGCAAAAGTACTCCATTATTAAGTCTGTAATTGCCAAGAATTAATTTGCTAATTGCACGCAACTAATCTGCGTCCTTTTTGTTTTATATCAATTAACAGAGTAATTAAAAAAAGCAATCTTCTTGATAGTTCCTCACTGGCAGACTTAGCCCAGCAGAGCTAATGAAAGAGGGCCACCCTTTAACTAACCTCATTAGTATCTCTTCTTTTGTTAAACATCCTACAAAAAATAGTTAATTTTGCCGCATGCAAGTCCTTGATGTTAGACTGCTAATGAGGGGGCCACACAGCTCGGGTCTGATGTTTGTTTGGAGAGCGGCTCTGCTCGCTGCAAAGCAAATGCTCGCTCCCAGCCTTGCCGGCCTTTCAGCGACTGGGAGGCAGGTAGATGCCCAGAGCCTTACGCTAGTCAGGGACTTACAGATCGGAGCAGTCACCAAGCCTTTAAAGTCCTCTGCAGGTCAGAGATGAAGTTTGTTTCATGCAGAAATGTGTGTGACGGAAGATTTGACTGCAAGAAAAGAGTGAGTGGGATGTGGCTGTTTCTAGGTTATAGTCTGGAGAGACACTATTATGCCAGCAGATCTTGGCAACGATGGTGAAAGAGAGAGACCCAAGTTTTCAGGTGGGATGGAGATGACGTCCTGAAGGCTATGCATGAGGTGCAGGGGTGACCTGCGCAGGGAGCAGCCACACGTGGCTCCAGATGCCTGCACAGGGCTCACCTGTCCCGGCACGTGGTGCTGGTGGGTGCAGAGCCCGGCGGTCGGATCCAGGGCATGGGGATAGATGCCTTCTGGCATTTTTGGTAGCTTGAAGCTTCCACACATCACCTCCGCTTCTAAAATCCTGCTAGGCGACTCCCCTTGTTGGCAGCTCCTACCTTTAAAGAGGAAGCCCAGGCACAGGGGAAGCACAAGCACTCGCCACAGACCCATCGCTGATGCGCTCCTGGCTTAGTGTGCTCTTCCACCTGCAGTGGACAGGGCTGTACGCGACAGCGGTGCCGAATGTGTTTAAAGCTGCTGGTTAGGGGAAATATGTCCGATTAGGCATACAGAAAAGACTCAGCCAGACGGAGGAGAGGAGGAAGGGAGAGTCGAACCCTGTGTGCCTGCTCCTGCATCTCTGTGGATCAGGGAGGAAAACCTCCATTCTGACCTTGGAAAAACAGGATATTTGAAGTTCACCAGCCTGGCCAAACAGCTCGTGAATCTCCTTACAAGGCACCTGTAAGTTCGGTGGGCCAGGCGCTGAGCTGCATTAACGTAGTCTTCCTCAAACCCTGCACGCTTTGGTACTGCTCCCGTTCAGCAGGACACACACGCACAGATATTTTCTTGCTGCTCTAAGAGACACGTTATGAAACACCGCTGGTTGCCCGAAGGATAACTCCTCGGGAGCACTGCAGCATTGCGAGGGTTTGCTTTGGTTTTCGGGTGTGCTGTGTCCAGAGAAGGCCATGCCAGCGTGCGTGTGACGTGAACGTCCCATTTCGGCAGCTCATCCTGCCGCTGGGACCTGTGGGGAGCTGGGCCACGCCGGTGGCTTTGTGGCTCTGGGTCAATACCACGCCAGTCACCTCCATCCCCGTCAGGCTCATCCGGTGGTGTTTGCACATGATGGCCTGCTTTTTCCGAGAGTTCCCAAAAGCGGAAGCCTTCCTTGCTGTAAGGAGACCTTCCACCAGGAGACAGGTTGATCTTCACACCAGCACAGCCACGAGGGGAAACAGCTGGAGCCTGAGAGCTTCCTCTCACCACGGAGGGGTCCCAGATGATGCCTGGGCCCCAAAGAGACCAGGAGTCTATGGCTAAACATTTCAGATGAGACTTCCAAAATTTTCCCATGGTTGCACTTCTAGATTTGCTCTGCAGATTTGCTGAAATAACGACAGTTTAGCAGGCGGCAGTGTTAGCAGCACTTTCCAGCTCCAGGGGCTGGGCTTTGTCACAGGGGACCGAAATGGGTCCAGCTAGGGAAATTCTGCGCATACATCGTGCTACCCGCACACGAGTGAGCACACAGCGCAGCCCGCGTCGGGGAGGGACGGGCGGGCTGGGAAACTCCTCTTGGCTGAACTCCAGGCTCCGGATTAGTGACTGAAGTCCACGTTATTCAGAAATGACAAAGCTAAAAGTTCAGGGAGGTCTGAAGATCCTCTCCCAAGAGAGCTGGGAGCTCAAGTCCTGGAGAGAGACAAGGTGTGTTGTGCTTCTGCCTCTTTAGGAGCTTTCTGAGAAAATCTCTCCCTTTAGACTCTGTTTCTCCCGCTGGTTGGGTGGGTTTTTCCCATCAGAGGTAAGAGATTCCTGCCATCAAAGTGCTCGGCCCAATCCTGGGGTTTCTTAGAAACCACAACTTGTTTTACCAGTGTCCTGCCTACTACCTGCTTCCTCTAGATGTGCTCTTAGAGGAAGCCTGAAATCTTTGTGTCATTCCTGAGTCAAAAGAAGGGGGAAAATCAAACCCACCCACAATTACTGTCACCAAGACCGGCTGCCTTGGGCGGGAGGGCTGTCCCGTGTCCGTACCGACTTGCTGCGGGTTCGAGAGCGGAGACCTGGGCCAAGGGCCCACGGGTTAGCCTGGAACGAGGTGTGAAAAACATGATACCTCTTTGACTTTATTTTGACCCAAACTCTCACTCAGATACTAATTACAGCTGAGGATTGAGCTGACTCGCTGCTTGTGCGGAACAAATGGGAAGGGAAGCAGGGAGGGGAGCGAGGTGTTACCACCAAGGCGGGGAAAGAAAGCAAGAAGCCAGATTTATGCCCCCGCCATTTCTCTCAGCAATCAGTTTATGTTGCAGAGTTAAATGAAGCGACGGGGCATTCGCACGGGCGGACGGTCCGGGCAGCTGTGAACCTCTCACTCGGCCACCGGCATGCAAGGCGGGTGCAAGGCGGGTGCAAGACACATGCAAGGCACATGCAAGGCAGGTGCAAGGCACATGCAAGGCACATGCAAGGCGGGTGCAAGGCACATGCAAGGCGGGTGCAAGGCGGGTGCAAGGCGGGTGCCGGCGCGAGGGTCCCGGCGGTGAGCGCGGCCGAGCCGGGGGCTGGCCGGGACCCAGCGCTCGCCCCTCCCGCCGGGCCGGGGGAAGCAGCAGCTGAGACGAATCGCAATACCTCCCACTCCCCTGCCCTCTTGTCTCCTCTGACTGCATCGTGAATGCTAATGAATGCCTCACCCGGGGCATATGGTTAAGACATATAGAGCCTAACCTTGCTACAAAGGAGGAGGACCTTGATACGACAACCTGGGGGAGGGCCAGGAGGTTCGGGAGCAGAGCCTGGGTCAGAGAGACGCGTCCTGCTCCGCCCCGATATTCCTTCAGATGTTGCGGGAGCTGGAATGGGAGAGGGCAATCAGTGAGTTCCCGGCTGGAGCAAAGGAAAACGTATGTCCACAGATGTGTTTTAGACTAAGAGTCAGCATGAGGCTAAAGAAGAAAGGATTTCTCCGTTCGCTGGACAAAGGAAAAGGTTTCACGGTAGTGTCGAGGTGAAAAGGATACGCAACGGTGCAAAAGACACTGGAAGGGACCAAACTGCCCTCGGTTTGTGCTTCTCCCCTTTTCACCCAGATTTATTACTTTTCAAGGATATTTCTTGAAAGCAACGCCTCCACCACCTTTATACTCTCGCAATCCTCTGGAAGTGAGATGAGGGGTTTGCCCCGGGTGAGCACGGCGCAGAGGGGAGGAAGGTGGCCCCGAAGCCCCCGCCCTGCAGCACCTCTTGGACAGGAGGTGGTCCCCAGGGCCCGGCTCCACAGTCCTCCCAGGTTCAGAGCTGGGGGACTTAGCTGCCTGAACACGCAGGTTTAGGGCTGTTTCAGTCTCTGCAGCCTATCTGGGTTGTCCTCAAGGGACTGCCAGGTACGACACTGGGCCTATGAGTAACCTCTCATCAGCACTGGCTGCTGGAGGAGGTGAAACACCTCAGGGCATCTCCAAGGGCAAGAGATACCTATCTTTAGGTGACTGAATCCCACCTAGTGCGTCACAGGCTGGTTTAATGGCATTATATAATGTCATTAAGTCTGACAGTGAAGGTTGGGACCCTCCTACGGACCGTCTAACATGAAAAGGTGCTCCAGGGAAGAGATCTTTTCCCCATCAGGGACAGAAGTGAGAGCAATTGAGAAATGCTCTCCTCCCACCATCACAAGTTTTCCTCCACCCTTTGCCCTGCTATCATCCCAGCAAATCCACAGGCAGAAAATAAGCTGGGGACCCTTCCTCACAGACCACCTGCAATAGTTAACCGTGGTGCCGTATAAACCCTCAGTGTTAGGCTTCAGAGTTGACTTCATTGAAACACAAGGATTATTTCCTACTGTTCAAGTCCTGGAAGACGGCTCCATTGGGGTTTAAATGTCTGACACTCAGGTACACGCAGCATGAGTTTGCAGTTCTGCTTCAGACCAAGGGATGCGTGAGAGGTTTGTGAGCACGTTTCTGCCTTTCTGCTCACTGACCTCAGGATCTAGCCATGAAGTACGAGAATGGAAAGCCTGCCACCATCCCAAAGAGGCAAAGACTTACGGACTGAGGTTTAAACAAGCTAACTTAGAAACCTGAAGAAACACAGATCTCCTTGCTGGAGTATCTGCCAAACTACTGGCTAAATATACCAAAAATTTTCATAGGAATATTTTGGAAACCTGCAGCAGGCAAATTTCTGAGCAAAACTGTCTCTCTATAGCAGCTGTGGGCTGAGCCAACAGTGAGCTGGATAGTCTACCATAGACGCTAGGACTTGTCTACAACGAGGTGCAGTCTTCTCCTCCTCTTTGCTATTTTCCAGCTAGCTCTATCCAGCTCCTCTCCCTTAGACGATAGCAGAAGCAATTAGATTGACACTCCTGTCAGTCTAATACTTTGAGACACTGCTGTCCTTTACTGTTCCTCTCATACCTTATAACAGGAGCTGAGATTGGTCAAAATAACATATAAAAGCACCGTTTGCCATAGCTTATGACCGCTAATTCATCAATGCATTTCTGAGAACAAAGCAGCCCAGGTACCTAACTGAGCAAGCGGCAAAAAACAGCAGAGAGCGAGCTGGAAAAAATTCAAAGTCCTCCTAAAAATTAAAATCTGAAAGCCAGCCAAGTCCCAGCAGCCGAGTGGAGGTGCGAGGCATTTAGTCTCCGGGGTGGGCAAAAGCAGCCGAATGCCGTATGCAGTGTGCATCAACACCTCTTGACACTTATGAATATGGGGCTGGTGCTGATGCCCACTTGGATGAAAGAACAGAGTGAGACTGCCAGCGTCGAAGTGGGTGGAAGGGAGGGATGATCTGTAGCAAGATGTTGGGTTTTCTTTAACCCTCTCTCACACAAAGAGCAGCCCACGTTCCCATTTGTCTGGGGACTTTGAGGCTCTGGAGCTCTGAGGAGTCCAAACATTTGGGTGCAAGCTAGCAGAAGGACAGATCTGCGCCAGGCGCATGGGAGGGGATCGGTACGTTTGCGCGCGTGGCTGAAGCACGTGCGGGCGCTGATACTCAGTGCTGGGGGGAGAAAGGTCTGCTGCATTTCTTACAGCACTGACTTGATTTCTGGAAATGCTTGCACTTGCTGGGAGCTGTGGTTGTTGAGCACCTCTGAAAATTCAAGCCCTCTTTGCACCTCCTTCAATGCTTCGCACACCACTGACTAGCAACCTCCCGGCTCCTGAAAAGCACGGAATCACACTGCCATTGAGCTTCCAAGCCTTGCTGCCTTCTTTCTGCAAGCCCCGAAAAGATACTGTGATCACTTAAAATAACTGTTTGCAATAAAAGACCATGGCAGGGACAATGAGGTTTCAGTGAAAGCCAGTGATAAACGAAGGTTCAGCTTGGAACCTGTGTTTTAAACCCCTACACGGTAAGTACAAGCTCTTTGTAGGTGGGGGGAGCCAGGGTGAGGGTTAGGGTCGTGGCAGCTTCATCAAAGGACAAAGACTCTTATTAATAAAAGTGCTAATCTCCTTAATTTTTAGACTTTTCAGTTGTGGTTTTTGGCTTTTGCCAAACCCTAAATGAAATAACAAAGTAAATCCAATCTCCCCGGCTCCCCTTCGTGCCCCTCCTTCTTCTGCCCTTGCAGGAGTCTTCCCCGGCAGAGCCCCAGGGGCCCGAGCAGCAGCAAGGCACTGCAAAGCCTTCGCGGCTGCCCCGGAGCCTCCCGGGGAGCTCGCCCAGGAATACACCTCCCTCCGCAGCATTTGCATGACAGACGGCTCCGGCTCCATCATTATCCATCTCTCCCCCAGGAAGCCCCGTCCCTCCTGCGCTCCCGTGGGGTTATCTGCTCGCGCAGGCGGCTTCCCACCCCCTCGCTGCCCGCCCTTGCCCTCGCTGCTCCGGCGTGTTTCCACGAAAGCAGCACTCGCGTATGTTGGCCCCACGGAAACTTCTGCTCACATCAGCTCCTCCTGCAATTTGGCCAAAATTTCAGGCCTCTGAGTTTTAGAGAGCGAGATGGTCCTGCGGCAGCCGGACAGCCTGGGTCCCTGCTCACCCCACGCCGACGGCCCTGGGCGGACACGGGCCAGCTGGGCCCCGAGCCGCTGGCCACCTAAGCGAGGAGGCTGGTGAAGGGGAG
The DNA here is from genome assembly GCF_036370855.1 of Dromaius novaehollandiae. NCBI lineage: Eukaryota > Metazoa > Chordata > Aves > Casuariiformes > Dromaiidae > Dromaius > Dromaius novaehollandiae. The sequence goes on from NC_088113.1 coordinate 18,920,214, forward strand.
GAAGAGGAGCATCTCTCCAGGAGCCCCCAGCCCGGGAGCGCGGGGAGACGCCGTCCTTACCCCAGCTGCGACACGCGCGGTGCCTGATACATGGTAATGACACGAAAAAGAATAGAATAAACTGGCTGAGTGGCATTGTTATTAACCTTTGTTACCTCAATAAATCACACCAAGGAGCAGCAATTACCCCCGTTTCTGACAAATACTAGTTACGTGGCGGATTCCTCCCCGCTCTCCGTCCTGTGCCCTCTCCCGCGCTCTTTCTCACAGCCAAAATCAGGAACATGCAGTTCATATCAAGTTAGTGAAAGGAGCAGGAATAATTTAATACTGGCTCATAATAGCATGTAACGGGCACCACGCAGGCAGCGGAAAGCTGCAGGATTTGCTGCCTCCACGACACCGAAACGCAGGCCGGTGCAACGCCACGAGAGGAGTCACTACACAGCGCATTTACGATGCGCGTGTGCTTTATGGGGCAAGGCAGATGCGTTGCTGGCATCCATCTACTTTGCTCTTAAACAAGACAGGAGGCTTTCCTGGAGCTCTGCATCTCCAGGTGGGCTCCATCCTCGGAGCCCTCTTAAATCCAAACGTGCCGTGCTCGCCCATCCGTGCGTGAGCACACACAAAAACCACCTACAGAAGGATACGCAGATAGGGATACGTGCACTTCTTCTGCCTAACGCTTTGGATCGCAGGAATTAGAGAACGAAAAGACCAAAAAGTCAAAACGTATCCTCCTCCAAACTCCAGGCCAAGATATGAGTCAAAATTTTGGCCCCAAAACGGGATGAGCAGTCAGGCTTTCTGCGAAGCACTAACTTGGCAAGGGTTTTTGTCATGCACTGTGTCAACACCGATACATGAGCTTAGGAGTCTCATGCGGCTCCCAAGCTAGCTAATCTCGGAGGTCAGTACCACGCTCTCGGATCAATAAGTGCAGAATTTAGTCAGCACAAACAGCCTCAGCAGCGGAGTGCTATCCGTGCATATTTAAGACCCTCTGAAAAGAGGACCTTTCAACACAGTTATTCAATGAGACTTAAAAAGCAATCCTGGTTCGAAGAAACTGGCAAAGAGTTATTGCAACCCTTGTTAAAATGCCTGGCGCAACACTAAATCAGAGCTGCGGAATTCTTTCTGTGTTTTTAAATTTGTGGTTTTGTTTTCACAAACGACCTAGTCATGGACAGGAGTGCTGAAGACGTGTTTCTTTAAAGCCAAGATCCAGAACTGCAGTTCGATAAACTCTGAAGGAATTTGCAAACCCTTGTAATTTATTTATTGATATTACTTTTCTTTGAAATCTGCAGAAATCACTTTGGAAATTTTAAAAATTCCCCAGGACATTTAGAAGTCACACATGCAGTAAAAATAGCGGGATTTAAACGTCCAAACATCACACCCAGTTCTGAAATAGCCTGAAATGAGAACTGAATGAATGCTCCGTGGCCAGAAATAGCTGAAGCCCCAGTTCCTCCCGCAGAGGTAAATTTGCTCGTGCGGCATGTAGCATTCACTGCTCCTGCCCTCCTTGTTCCAGATACCTGCACGAATGCGCTGTCTCTGCTGACATCCCTGCTCCACAGACCAGAAAACGCAGCAGCGTGCAGCGCTGGGCTATTGCGGTGCCAGGTGAACCCTTCCTTTGGAGATCGCCTCGCTGGACTGCATTCCTTTCCTCATGCTTAGACCTTCATTAATCCAGCATGAAATGTCCGTCACTGACAGCAGCACCCTCTGGTACAGGACCAGCGTCCCATCGACACAGGTGCTAGACGAACGCAGAAGACATAAAAGTGGGCCCAAGAGCATGGACCAAGTTGGAAGATACACAAGAGGACAACAGACAGCCATGGCCAGGTAAATGCCCTCCATAAATTTCACGGCAACGGCTTGTTTCCCCCAATATCATTTCAGCCGTGTAACAGTGCATGATTTTCACACAGGCAAGTATAACTCGCAGGACTAACTGGAAATATTCAGCTCTTCCTTAAGTAACTGCGCGTCTCAGTAGCTTTGCTGTTGTTAGATCTGCAATGAGACCCAACCTTTGGGTTAGGTCAGCCTGAATCTAATTTGGGAAGGGATCTGTGTTGTAGGCATGTCTTTGTGACTTATGTGCTCGGAGTTGATTTTCCTCCCCCAATCTTATTAAGGAGTTATTACAGAGCGAGCGCTCCCGCGGAGTCCATCGGGGACGGGAGAGGCGGCCTCCGCTGCTGGCGCGGGGCGGTGGGCAAGATGGCAAGAGCAAACGGGAGGCGAAACAGCCATAAATCATCCAGGCCGCCAGCCAGCACTACCTAAAGCCCACGGAAAGGCAAGATGAATTTCTCTCTTCCAAAGAGCAGAGGGTATGGTCCAAACTCCGGCAGCGAGCGGTGACTCCAGCAGGCCTTTAGATGCAACCAGGGATGCAAGGAACATCGCAGCATCTCCTCCAACTAACCTCAGCAACCTACTTTCTGCGCTTGTGTTATGCCAGGATAATCCTTCCTCTCCCGCTTCCCCCGCTGCTTCGGAGGACGGGCGGTGGGATCTTGGGCTCGAGCCCCCGTTTCCGTCCTTTTCCTCCCGCCGGAGCACGCAGCGGGTGGAAACGGGAGGCTCCGGCGTTGCAAAGTTGCAGGAAGCCCGCGAAGTCGCCCGGCACGCTGCCGCTCGCGGACGAGAAACACAGTAATAAACCCCCTCCTCGCGGCCGGTCTGATGCTAATGCTTCGTAGCTCTGTCAAAAGTGAAAACAGCTCCTCGCTGTCAATTACGGGAGGGACAGCTGGAGCCTCTCCTCTCGCTGTCAGGCCGCAGACATATTGCATGTCAGCGAGAAGGTAACAAATTCACCCGGACAGCATCACCATCTGTCACCCACCGAGACACCGCGCAAACAAAGGGTCAGGCGGCGGCGGCGGTGCGCGGGCCGCTCGGCACCCCAAGCCAGCCGACCCGGCCGGGCCGCTGTCGCGAGCGGAGCGGCACCGCGCAGGTGTGCGGGATCCGGCCCCGAGGCTCCCTGCTCCGGCCCCGCCGGTCCCGGGATGCTGCGCGTCCCCGTCCGGCTGCTGCCCGCCGTCCGAAACCCGGCAAAGCGGTTCGGCGACACGTTTTGAGGTTGTTTTCAGGATTTTCAGGATTTAACCAGCTCCGCAGAAACTTCCAAAAACACTCACTTAAAAACGCCATTTTTAAAAATATGGTTTTGAAGATCCCGTTCAGCAGAACAGCGTAACTAGTGTAAATAATTTACGGGATTTTTTTTCTCCGGCACACGTTGCTGCGCTATTTAAAAACACCCTGCGTAACTCCATTCTTTCACTCAAAACGGGGCTTCTTGTCAAATAACGACGTGCCGATTGCTCCAGGAGCGGGGTTTATATTTGACAGAAAAACCACCGCACTGCAGAGCACGCAGGACGCTTTGGACGAGCTGGAGAGGGGGATTTTTCTGCAAAACCAGCCCAACGTGCCAACATAACACGCTCATGTAGCTCCTGCGATCGCGTGACAGCGTTAATTCAGGATGCCCGGCAGCTGCTGCCAGCAGCACGGCGAGGGGTCCGGCCGACCCCGGGGACACCCGTGGGCTCCCAGCCCCGTGGGGCAGCTCTCTGGCTCGCTATCGCCCGCAGGAGCCAGGGCTGAGCCTTTACGCGCTTAAATATACCCGGGGTTAATCAGGAGCTAGCTCAGGAGTCAGCCTGGTCAAGTGGAATTACTCGGAATTAAATAGGGCAGTTCCGACCCCGGCACTCTGCTGACGCCGATTTGGTCCGATCCTGCAGGATTTCCCCGGGAATCCTCCCTCCCTGCTATATTGCGCAGTAATAATCCAAAATAAGCACAACCGAAATGTGATCTCGGGTCCAAAACGGGGCAAAAACGTGCTCGCTGCAGCTCCCCGCGGCTTGCACCGCCACTGCGGAGGCTCGCGCCCGCCACGCGACTGCGAAGGGAACCTACGGCGCTGTAGACTGTGCTGCTACCTGCATTTCACACCCGGGAGCTGGGGATCCCTGACTCCCCCGGCCGCTGTGACGGAGCAGGGAGCTGCAGCCGGCTCTCCCAGCCCATCCTCTGCTCCCCGGGATGCCCTGCATCCCCTCTACCGCGTGGGACAGCATCCTCCGCGCAACACGCTCCCTTCCCGGGAGCAAAACCTGGCCAGGTCGCTGAAACTCAGCATCTCAGCTCTAAATTTAAACATGATCTTACCTAAAAAAAAATACCAAGTAAATTGTTTGGGAAATCACCCTGATCTGCCTTGAAGAAGTCATCTCTGCGCAGAGACGGCCTCATTTAGCCGCATTTAATGGATGAAACCTGGGACACGCACCAGGGACACGGGCAAGGCTTTACTTCTGTTGTCTGCAGAGATTTCTGCAAGGCAAAGCAAATCCTGGCCCGGCTGCTGGGCTTGCTTTGCCCATGGCAGGCTTGGGTGGTACGACGCTATTTTATCTTTATGGCTACATAAGAAAAAGGCCAGCCGAGATTTCACCCAGGTAGCACCCCCAGACCAAAACTTCCAACACAGCTCTGCAAGCGGCAGCACGTACAACAAGGGCTTCTCCCACCTGTGAAACGCAGCTGCCTCTGAGTGGAATCAGCAGTTATTAAAAATGCAGCTGTTTAATTATTTTGGACAGGGGATGGAGAAGAGGAGAGCTCCAGGGGGAGCTGAGGTGGGAAGAGTCTGGTCCAAATGGCTCTGATGGAAGAGCTGTGTCTGAGCACAGACTGCGTTTTAGCATGATTTTGTGACACGGGACACTTTTTAAAGAAATAATTGTGATGTGAAACTTTTTGCTTCAGTTGATGATATGACTCAGTCTATTAAAAAAAAGTAATCATTTTGATATCTCTTATAAAAGCCTGATGCACATTTTCAAAGGAATAAAAAAATTTTAAATCATTAAAAGTTTTGAAATTTAGGTTTTCCCATTAACCTGACCAGCTATTCTGGCCCATGCTTAAATCAGTGCTTCCTGCATCTGCGATACCTACTGATAAAAACGTATTTTCTAGCCACGCAGTCATTCAGTCTCCCTATGTGGTCACACTCTATTACCCGGACAGGCTAATACACCGGCACCAGCTTTGGGCATCTCTTTCCAAAGTATCTTTCTATACCTTGAATATCCTTGAGGATAAAAAGCGATACATGCAACTAAAGGTTGTGTGCAAACAATTAACTTTTTTTTAACCAAACAAATTAGTTTTCTAACAAATTAGTTGCACTAGAGATGTGTATTTCTGCTTTTTTTTTTTTTTTTTTTTTTTTTTTTTTTGTCGTTTCCTGCATAAATGCGCTCTACTGACATCCAGAAGACAGAAACTCATGCTCAAGACTTGGGCCAAGATTTATCAAGAGCAGAATGAGCAGATTTTTTTGACATTTCTCCTTGGTGTACTGTATGACCACTTTCACCTTCTAATGAACAACGTTAATGGTCATGGCAAAGCGACTGAAAACACCATCCCTGCTGGCTCTATTTAAGACACTTCGAAAAATGAGAAACAGGGAAGAGGGAGGATATATTTGCTCACATTCTTGGGAAAAGACCAAGTGCACAGCTCACGATTTTTGCTTTGAAATATAAAGGTGGAAATAAAGTATGGAATTTGTTGTTATATTTGGATATTTATGATTAGCTGCCATTCAGCTCCACGGCCAACTTTGCCTGCGAAACCCAAGCGCCTGATGCAGCTCAGGCTCATGCGCCCGTCGGAGCCGGTGGCCCCGGGGGACCCAGCGCGACCCGCTCTCACCAGGGCTTTTTGTTCTCACGGGCAAAATTCTGCCTGTTGTGAACTTGTCAAGTCTATTTTTCCTGTGCAGAAACCAGCACAAGATTTTGAAGATCTTCAAAAGAAAAATAGCTATATTTTCTTTGCTCGCTAGCACTGAAATTTTTTTTAAAAAAAGTTAACTTGCCACCAAAGTCCTTTCTTCTAATGCAAACAAGGCCTGATCACATCTAAGCAGTGAGAGATGCATTTTTACTTTATTTTTTAAATTATTTGGGCACTTGATGGTGCAGACGGGCACAGCGAAATCTCTGAAATCTTAAATATGTAATTTAACAGACTTTAAATGTGAGAAGTTTTGAATATTGCACCAGGCAACTATATGGACTTTCAGACAGAGAAGTGTCTTTACAAATACTGGCCAATAGTTGAAGGGATGAACACGAAGAATATGGACAAATATTCTTCTGAAGATGGTCACTTCTGAGAATATTATGTGGAATCCTCAATATTTTTAGTATCTAGTCTGCTTTAGTCGAGTGTAAGCGACAAAATGGTAGTCTGGACCTTACTCAGGCTTTTCCACCAAGTAACTCCACCAAATTAGTAATTTAAACAGAGTCTGAAACAGCACTTTGTCTGCATTTACAGACGTATTGCCCCAGGATAAGAGATGTAATTCTCTGAAATGAAGAAAATTAAATCATTACCCTCTTCACCCAAGCCTTTTTGCTGTTGGAAAGTTAGTTTTGCATTTAATGAATATGGGCTCATGTCTTTCTAATGAGTATGAGATAGCTGATGTAATTGAAAACTTAAGCAGGGAAAAATCATTACAAGTTTTTTTTTTAATTAATTTATTTTGTATATTTGTGTTATGAGCGATAGTTACCAGTAGAGTAATGGGGATAGAAAACCACAATTTACTCAACAGGCAATTCAAAAATACAAGCTGGAAGTAGGAGATTCCCCGTATTTTACCTGCCTGAATGAAAGCAGCTGCAAGCGAGGTTTCTACTGTGCTTTTGCACCTCTGAGGGATCCGAGTCATTCTCTCCTTCCCGCCCTCCTCCTGCCTCTTGCCAGTATAGCACTTGTTCTCACATTTTCTGCATTCCTGTTTGCAAACAGGAAACACCTCCCCTGTCCCGTGCTCTCCTCCATGATTGCCGTCCAATCCAGCATTTGGGAAAGGCATCTGCAAAACGAGGAATGGGAAGGAGATAACAACTCCCAGTTTGTTATCCCTGCACAGACACGGATGCCTGTTGTCCCAGACCACGTTGAGTTTCAGACTGGGTTTTCCAGCTTCCGCAGGGTCGAGGACAAAGCACAAAGGACCTGAGCAGGTCCAGGGAAGAGCTGCCTGCTGAGGGACCACGTTTCTAACATTGCACTGACAGCTGTAATCTGGACAAGGAAAGGACTCGGCTTCCTCTGTCTGTTGCTCATACCTTCAGCTGGTATCTCTGGAGCTCCAGGGACTAATGGGACCGACTGTCACTGTGTTCCCACATATAAAACTGAGGATGGAAACATGCATTTTTACTAATGAGAAAAAGGGCATGAAGGGGAAAGGCAAAGATGTTGGGGAGAGAGAAAGGTGCTTCATAAGGTCAATGTGACTCACAACAGACCCATAAATCTCTACCATTAGTTGTCTATTCTTTTCTCTATTTTTTTTTGATATCTTTCCCCAGATTTTGATAATACCCACTGGTCCCCTACACATTTACCTCTAGGGGCCAGCCTTCAACCACAGGCCATATATCATTTCCAGACAAAGATTGTCCTAAGCTCTTCATTTTCTTTTGATCTTTCACTAATAGCTAGATATTTTGTGTGCCTGTGCTCTCCCATGAATATCTTTTCTTGTCCACCACCGTCCACAGCAAAACACTGTCATTAACCCTCCTTTAAGCCCCAACATCATTCTGATAGCTCCATCCATACTCCCTGCACAAAAAATCCCTCCTCATTCTCATTGCAGAGACCGTCCTTGAGATATCCTCTCTAATTTCGAGAAGAAAATCTAAAGAGAAGGTAAAACGATTCTGAGAAGCACTCACTGCAGGGCATTTTCCTGGAAAGCCACACTCACCTATTCATAGGCACTGGCTATCGCAGCGCAGGGTTTGTGCGGTTCGCGTCGGGCTCCTACACCACACGCAGTGCAATTCAGCAGCTCGTCCTTACGGACGGAGACGTGGCTGAGAGGGCAACTCAGAGTGCAAAAAAGATGTTCCTTTTGCAAACTGCAGAACCGCGCGAAGATTTCACCAGCCTTCAGCTCTTCCTCCTCTCTGCCAACAGCCAGGACTGTGCGAGCGCTCCCTAATCAGTCCCGAGCAGTCATCCATCTCCCACCCGCGCTCACCGGCAGCTCAAACCAACCTGCCTGGTTTTGCCCGAAGTGGATTAGGGAGCATACCGTCGCCTCTGCCCACAGGGCTGGTAACACACAGCGGGGAAAGTTAATGTCTTCAAGCAGCATCACTTGATCGGGGAGAGGATAAATGTCTGAAACAGTGGCCAAGGGTTATGTTCTGATCCCAGTGCATAATTTACCCACAAATTGGCTTTCTGGAAAGACACAGGACTAGAAGAACAACGGTGTTTTTGAGGCAGATTGAACTGAGATATAAGAAGCTTGTATCTCTGCTCTGGAGCAGATCTGGACAGTGCTTTCTGCTCTTCATTTCCATGAACACCAAATTTAAAATCAAATGTCAGGCTCTACTAGCTGTTCAGATTAGAACAGACGCATCTGGAAACCATGCTTTGCCCTGAAAACTGGCTCTGAAGTTGAAGACGAGGGTGGAATGTTCTTATCGCAGAGCCAAGACTCTGTAGCTGTGTGAGCACAAAAGGCATTTGGTAGGACATCAGCTTGTGGGAGTTTCCTTAGTTACAATAAGGAAGAGTTAAATGTCACGGTCTCCACTGGATCAAACCTACGAGAGCAGAGACAATTTATTTAGGTTCAGCTCTAGGTTTAGCCACTGATCTGAACATGAGGCCTGGATATATGGAGTATGTGAGAAAAGAGAAATCAAGGTAGCAAGTTTTAAATAAGGGAGAGATCATATAGTTTAACTTTGGTCTTCTCCATCTATGGTGCAATTTGTCTTCACCAGTGTTTTAACATGAGCAGCTTGCTCATATCAGCTAAATTTAACTGAGAAACCTTATATCTGAGGAGAATAACAGGCACATGGTCTCCAAAGCAGTGATTCTGATCTTACCCTTATTTCAACTTTCTGGCAATGTCAGTGTGATCAGGCTGAGAGCTGACTACAGGGACGTCAGGCGACAGCAGTCACCGAGACACCCCTACGTGTGCCTTCGCAGGTACACGGGAACACATCTCCCCTCTCCCCCACCGCCCTACAGGCAGCACCCGGCCACACCTCGCACTTGCAGTCACTTCTCTGCTGACCAAAAGCAAATTAAAAGAAGAGTCTAGTTGAAATGTTATTGGCAATTTAATAAGATGCTAATGTCACTGCCACTGCTAAGACCTCAGTCAATATTTTTCTCAGCCTAAAACCCACCGTTTCGAAAGTCAGCACCATTCTGCAGAGGCAGAGGGAGGGAAAAGGTACTCATTAATCATTGTGCCACACCACCACTAAGGGGTGATTTGTGCTGTACACCTTTTCTCACAATAGAATGCAATTTAATTGCTTTTAAAAAAGCCGTAATGATACAGGACCAAAAGCTGATCTTAGCAACATCTTATCCACTTCAGTGAAATTAAGGACACAGTTCATAGCTGATACAAATGAGTGACTGAACCACTCTAGAAAAGGCAAATGTACCTCAAACTTCAGTCACACTAGATATGACACTTTCTGAAAAGGTCCAGTAAAACACCTTCTATCTATCTTCATCCAAAATGCCTTCTACCTTTCTGTCTGGCCAACATGTATTATATCAGGGAGTTTTGATCCAGGGTCTTCTTGTCTGTAAGAGCCTCCAAGTGTCATGTTTACAGATGAAAAGAGGATGGAGACAGTGATTCCTGTTTAGCAAACTGAAAAGACAAAATGGATGAGGACACTGATAGACTGCCATACAGTCTTTACAAAAATCAGGAGTCAGAGACATCCAGGTGTTCAAATAAACGTGGTGTGTATCGGCAGATCCAGATTTTCAGAAGCACTCAGTATGCTGGGTGCAGGTTACACGGTGGGCACTCCAGCAGAATCACACTAGATGCCAGGAACTCTTCTGAAAAATCAGATTTTTACTACTGTATCAGATTTGGAGCTGGACTTTTCTGCAAGTCTGACCTAGACCACAAGCATCTGAAACTCCAATCCTATATGGCTACTGCAGAATTAAGAGTGTAGCATTCAGACAGGGTATGCAGAGATCTTCCATAAGAAAACGTCCAAAAATCAATGAATGACTTTTGTATTTATGCCACCAGTGATAAAGGACTTGTTTTAGGAGTAATTCAGATCACTTCTGCTGTCACTACTTATAATGTATGTGCACGTATAAAGTAATAAGAAGGCTTTACGTGCAAAAGGGGCAGCCCTGTGACATGAAGACTTTTGGAGATGTCTGATGAACACACTGCACACAGACTGCTAAACACATCCATACTTTCATATCACTGGACTTTGTGATCAAATTCTCCGGTCTCGGCATGCCTTTTTCTGCCTGCAAGGGATTTACGACTCATAAGATGACTTCTCAGCTTGTGAGACGGCAGAACTAGATGGTCTTGCTTTAGCATGCTTGCTCAGGCAGGACTTCACTAAAATGTCACAAAGATATCTACCTTTTCTAGATTCAAGGGAATAGTACCTTTCCTCATATCGCCAGCAGGACAAGGAGAGTTTCTGAGTATTAGAATAGGAAATGGGCCAAAACAGTGGTGTCACAAGAAAGAGAAAGCTTCCCACTGCAAATGGAAGGAGACCCCTTGAGAAACATGTTCACAAGTCAGGCTAGAAGCATGAAGAGAATAAAAATGTCATTTATTAGGTGTGGGCAGAGATGAGAGGAATATAATCCGTGGGAAAACAGAGAGGTCTCACTCCACAGAGCTTTGCCCTCTGGAAAAGCATCTGCGACCACCTTCTAGCCAGAAATGTGCAGTGACTCTGCCCAAAGGACACAACATACTCCTAGCCGTAAGGTTTGCATCTGCTATAATTCAGTCCTAGTAACACTAAGGCCATGTTAGAAGAGATCACCTTTCTAAGATAAGGGACCTCGCTTTCTCTCAGAGCTAAACATTTGGTTCAGGAAAGTACACAGCCAACTTACTGGAAAACATTTATCTGTTCCTATATCAGAGTGCTGCATTACTGGATTTTACATAGTACCTTAAAAATTCCTCTGGGATCACCCTTCCCAAAGAGGCAAGTTTCAGTGTTGATGAGGCTTCCTAGGAGGATATTATCAATGCAAGTTGTAAATATTTATGATTTATTAGAATTTTGGGGGGAAAAACTTAAAAAAAATGCTTTGAGGGTTGCAGGTCATGGACAGATTTCCTATTAGAACAAGGATTGCTGGTGAAGGGGCTGTCACCCCCTCCCCAGGCTGGACACCCAGGATGTCCAGCCCTTGCGGTCTATAGCTGAGGAGAGCACGAGCAATGCCTAGGTTGTCCTGTTGAAGAGACCTTGAAATCAAGGGATTTCATTATTGCTCAGGGTTTGTTTCATGTGGCTGTAGAGAGGCTCCAGGGGCCAATGGCCCAGCCATGCTCCAAAGGAACAAGAGGAAAAAGTTGCTATTTGGGTGAGCAGATATTTTTAAATAGGGAGGGAAAACAAAGAAATGAGGTAGGGTCATAGAGCAGGTCGATGGCAGAAACAGAAATAGAACATAGATGGCTCCTTCCCAGCTGGTGCCCTGCTCACAACAAGGTCTCTCCGGCTGGAGCAAAGCATATCCTAGAAAATCTGGCTCCGTACATGCTGCCTTTCTTCCTACAGCTTCTGTTTCATAAAAGGAATTCAATACTCACTCTTGTGTCACAGTATTAATTTAATGTACATTTATTTTGTATACATTATCTTTCCTTTCAAGCACCTCAATATGTCTGAGAATCAGAGATAAAAAGAGATAACACATTAGTCACATTAGAGATACAATAACTCCCAGAGAGACAGCACTGGTATGAAGAACATTGAATTCTGACTACGATATTATTATATTGCCTTCTTTGCTGCACGCTGTTACAGTAAGGGGATTATCTGCTTGTCTCCCAACATATAGATGAGGTACAAAAATGAAAGAAATGCTTTTTTTCAGTAATTCTAGTCTACTTGCATGTAGGAAGACAAAATCCTGCCTATCTAAAATACTGTCCTCCTGAGCATCACCCTCTTTTTCTCAGGATAGCATCTCTGCCTGACCAAAGGGAGGGAGGAGAAGGTAAGGTGAATTAGAAGATGAACCAGATGTTCATCTTTTCCATTCTCCTTTGCAGGGTCCCAAGTCTGAGGGTGGACATTCCCTTACGGAGATGGTACCTCCTCCAGGACTTGCTCCTACTCCGAGGGTTTGAGCCTTCCCTTACTGCTTCAAGGAAATTCAGGGAAGAGAGCATCCTGGAGAGGAGGTAACCCAGCTTATGTCCACGTAGCAGCAGTAAAGCTAGATGCAAATAAGGACACATGTCTGTGCCAAGAAAAAGTTACAGGCAAAACATTTCCAAGATTTTCAGAAGTTCCCTTGGGCACCGTCTGTTGACTGAGAGAAGAGCAATGGCCAAGGCGGTGCCAGCTTCCCTGCCCTGGAGAGGAGAGGGGGGCTCGTGTTTCTGAACCCCTGTCCTGCAGCTGTGGGGAGGCTCAGCACAGCTGGAGAGGCTGGAGCCAGCCAGGCGCTTCGGGATGTAGCTGGGGCAGTACAAACTACACCCTGCAAAACGTCACCTCCTGCCAAAGGCAGACCTTAGCAGCTGGATAGCGCAAGGCGAGGAGCAGAGACCGTTCCCCCAGCCGTGCCCAGACGCGCGCAGAATCCGATCCTTTCACCCGACGCGCCATTCAGCCTGGCGTCTGACCTAGCAATTAAAACGTCCGTCCTTGTCTGCTGAGTGTGGAAACCCTCTCCCTCTTTACCCCAAACATTAATTTAGAAAGCAGAATGCCAGAGTGACTGCCTTTCTTGTGCAATTTTTTCCCCCTTCAGATTCCCTTGCTTCCTTTATTTGGTGCCAGCAGAAAACAATATGGTTTCGTTCATTGTCTCCTGTTAAGACTCGCAGGCGAGGGGTGATCATTACCGCTCCAGCATGTGACATCATAATAGGCTCCTGTCCCAGCAAACAAAAGTCGTCGCGAGACGACGGAGAGACAAGTCCTACTTATGATGTCACCGAAAAGACAGTAGTAGAAATAAAGGAAGGAAGGAGGGGGGAGATAAGAATAAACATCTGTATATTGGGAATAACAATAACATTTCTTCTGCCTTTTATTCCTGAAAGCTGCCTTAAATTGTGCCTTGTGCAGAGCAGAAAAGACTTTTTTGTGTGCGCACAGATGGATTTATAATAATAAAAAAATCCATTGAAATGCAAAGTTTAGGATTTCCCCCTCCCCCTCAAAAATAAAAAGATCAAATAATTCTTGACAAAGAAAACTGTTATGGTTCTATTTTTTCCTGAACTTTTCAAGTTCTGCCCCTTTTTTAACCGTGCAGAGCAAAATGTAGGATTCTTTTCAGCAGAGATGTGTGTATTTCTGGAAATCTGCTCCAGCTGGCATAATTCATACGGCACATGAAGAGCAGGAATAGGAAGCACAGGAACTGATTCACCTTCGACGCCAGTACGACTCGGATGCAGGAGGAGTCGCTCCCGGTTTCCAGGCTTTTCCAGGAGGCCCGGGGGGAGGGTGCCGGGCTCGGAGCAGGTCCCTACCGAGTCGGGGCACGGGGCAGCTCCGTGCCGGGCTCCGTAAGACCGGGGAGATCCCGAGGGAGGACGAGAGCAGTGTGCGGCAGATCCTCGCCCAGCGCAAGGAGCAACACCGTCACCTCGCACAGCTGCTCTCGTGGGGGCACCAACGGTTGTCCCCGCAGGTCGCCTTGCCCCCCGGCATCATCAGCCTCATCGCACCTACTGCTCTAGTGACTACTTCTTTCTCTTGAAGGTGGTATTACCAAAAAAGTGGACGCTATTTGATAAATAGAACCAAACTTGCATTTACATCTAATTTACCTTCTCGTGGCGCAGTTATTCCTAAGACTTGCATGGTGTTATTAGACCTACATGCATGTGGATTAATAATAACAATTGCACTTGCAATTAATTTTAAAGCCCACCATCAATCTTTCTTAGAATCCAATCTGATGCACAGCCAGCGGGAAGGGGCATGTGCACTCATTTTCCTTTTAACCCCTTCCTTTTTTGTTTGCCAACATGGAATTCATAGCAAGCAAGTCACCTCGCGTGTTGCATTTCCAGGCCAGGCCCGAAGAGTTAAATTTACCATCGTGAGAAGATCAGACATCATCAAAACCTAAAACACCACTAAGTAAACAGAAGCGCACAGTGCCCATCTCCCTCACGTGACTGATGCTACTAGTGGAATTAGGAATTAACGGCAAGATTAAAGGCACCATTTTAATTCCGCAGACAAAGCTGGCTATCTGCAGAGCCATCGCAAGCAGGTGGCCAGCCTGCGAGCTGCCATGGACACAACGGCCACTATAATGCAAAGTGGACCGGGAGGCAATAATTCAGCCGATAACCCCTGACTCACTTATTCAGTTGCTAATTCGCTCTGCGTGCATGAGCTGTAACCAGCATTTAAAGATGTGCTACGATATTTAAAGCCTAATTTATTCTCTTTATTAAAAATGATATCAAACAATATTTCACTCTCCCTTTTGGTGAAGATTAACTGTTTATGATCCTTGTGTATTACGTGGGGCCATAACCATCACTCACGTCAACTGCTTGGCTGGGGCATCTGAGGCCCCGCAGATTAATCGTTTGGCTGTTATTTGTTAAAGCCAGGGAAGTAGCACGGAAGGAAATAGCCTCGGTCCTGAATCAACTTTATGCCAAGCAGAAAAAACACTTCTTTGAACATGATTATTTATAATGACCTTTATACTTTGATAATGGCTTTTTTCAAAGGTAGAGGCATATTTCGAAATCTGAGCACAGTAGATATATTGCTAACACCCACTTTTTCATAACTGAATTCTTTCTAACACCATATTTTAGGCAACTATCTAAGTAGTTACACTTTCTAAAGGTCCAAACACTCAGCAACTTGTGAGACGGATCATTGGTGCAGGCAGGTTATGAATAGCCCAGGCAAGCTGCACGGTCACAAAATGCCCCACCAAGAGCTGCACGAGCCACTGGACATCAGCGCTCCAAGGTCCCCTGGGTATTGGGGCACTGATTTATTTTTTCCCTCCTCTGGGCTGTTTAGCACATCTCCTTGAACATTTTTTTTCCTTGCACGGAAAAAAAACTCCACTGCTCATCCATCTTAGCCCACAAAAGCCAATGCTGATCCTCCAGCTACTCCACAGAAACTCTGAACTCCTGTCCGGTCAAAAGGAATCATACAAATCATATAAATACATGGGGAATACCATTGTAATAGCTAGGGAAGGGCTACTTCTTTTAGTTACTGGAAGTTAATAAAATATTGTTAATAAAGCAGTGAAGAAGTGAGGTCTGAAATAACAATTAAAAACAGAATTCATGTACAAATGGTAATTCACCACCCTTCTAAAATGGAACAAAGAAAGTGAATAAAAGTTAGCAGACAAGGTATAACTGACCAGGAAACTCAAAGTTTGACGGAACGATATTGCAACGGGAAGTTGTGAATGCGAATAGCCATTCAGACTCCAGTTTAGATACAATCACCGAAACCGTAAGTGCCTGGCACTCTCCTGGGCTTGATCTTGGCTTGCGGGATTTCAGAGATTGCTGCCAGCCACATCATCTATGGCTCCAGGGTACCACAACCGTTAAACTGCACAGCACGGGCCACGCATCCTTTCCATTCATTTGTATCTCCCGATTTTCTAAATTTTAACCTGCAGAGAGTGCTTTGATTTTTGTCTGCCATAAAAACCCACCGACTCTGAAGGGATTCTGCTGGCTCGTCATAAAAGGCGCAGATGTTAAGAGCTTCCCGCGAGCGGCAGAGCACACTCCCGGGGAGCACGCGGCTTCATCCTGCACCGCTGCAGATCTGGAGTAACTCCGCGAGCTTCAGCGCGCTGCACCGATGCCGCAGGGAGCACCAGGTGGGCCACCGAGTAGAAAGGTGGAAACGGTAGGACAGCATGTCCCCTTTTTCTGTAAATCTGCATTGGAAGTGAACAGATCTCAGCACCGCAGTGGAGCTCCACTGATTTATAGCAGCTGAAGAGCTGCGGAGCAACTCTGGTTTCCCTCGGTCTTAAAGGGGATCCTGATTCAAGAATAAGGCAAAGCAAGGAAAAAACTAACCCTCACCACCTTCTTGCTATCCACCATCACTCTTGTCCTGCCACAGAGGTTCACTTAGAGCAACAGCAATCAAAAATAACTCCACTGAAAGCATGTAGCTACATAACACAAAACCCATGCTAGGGAGGGTAATGCTGGGTACATGGAGGACTCTTTCAGTGCAAACATATAGGCCTGCTTTCTCGTTTCGTCCTCTCGCTTGCATGCGTGTGGCTACCTGGGTGCACGAAAGCAAACGCACGTTTGGTGCTTGGGCTTGGTTTTGCTTGGGAAGCGACTAAGATAGAGAGATTAAAACGGTGTTGGTAGAGAGTCACGGAGAAGAGGGTCACGCGACAGCCTATTCAGCTGGTTCCTATTATTAATATGTAAAGCTGTCATACTTCATAAGATCACATCCAACGTAATCAAGAGGATTTAGTCCACTAATATAGCAGCAGTCACACTAGATAAGATTGCTTATAGGGATAAGTGTACATTTGTCGCTCCATTTTAATTAAAAAAAACCTTAATAAAAGGTTGTAACGATAAACTGATAAGCAATTGCGTTCTCCCCGTCTCCCAGTGGGTTACCACACAAAACCCGCATTGCAATTAGGAAGCCTCCCGTAAGACACCGTAGGACATACATCAGTGTTGGCGCAGCAGCACGGAGCTGCTGGTCACCCCACTTCGTACGTTCAATTGCTGCTAACTAGATTTTTTCCCCCACCTCGGCTTCACAAATTATTCTGCCAGACAGGGAACGACCCAGAATGAATTTATTTAACACATCCTGGTGTTATGACTAAGTGGGAAGAAAATTCTCTCTCCAAAGAAAACTAATTGAAAATATAAGTAATTGCAGCAGGACAGCCATGCCGTACGCCATCCCTTGAAAAGTAGGGGCTCCCTCGGCGGCAGCCCTGCTCAGCACCCCTCCCCGTTCACTTAGGCGTTAAAGCGTCTCTCTTCCCCTTTTTCGGAGATGAATTATAAAATGGTTTCATCCACCGCTCCAGCCTGGTTGGATGAGAGGTGCGCGTCGATTTATGCAACCGAGTATATACGTTGGCGCAGCAGCAGGAAGAGGCCTGCTGCTATAGAAATTTCACATCGTTTTGCAGCTGCAAACTGTAATAGCAGTAATAATAAACCAGAAGCTGTGCTATCCATTAAAAAGAACCCCAGACACTCCAGCATGTTTGTTTTGCCTCTGCTTTTAAACATCCAGCACCAGCTGAACTTCTTGTTCACAATTCATTAAAGATGTCCTGCATCTTTGCATGCACACAGGCTACCGCGCTCATCTACCTGGAGGTGAGAGCACCAGCTTGGAGGAGGACAAAACCACGTTCTCCCCTCGGCTATGCCGCTGGCTCGGGGGGCCGTCGGGCAGCTCGCCGCACCTTCCCATGCCTCAGCTGCTCAGAGGCAAGGTGGAGGCGATGGTGGGACACAGTCCCCGCGTAGCAGGTGCTTTTCTATTGCTAAAAATCTGGAAACACGTGAGATGAGCTCACTTGGGTATAACGAGAAGCAGAAGCTGGCTTGTCACGTGCGTGTGTCCGGCTTCACTGTGAACGACTTGAAAAGCAACCACGCACCGTCCTTGGATGCGGCTCGCGGTCCAAGCCAGTCCCGGCCCCCACGCCCAGACGCAGGAGGCTCCCGGCCCCCGCACAGGCAGGGATCCCGGGAGAAAACCCCAGTCCTCCAGGACCCCTGATGCTGCCTGAAGCTCTCGCTAGCCTCTCGGACACGGGTACCGCTTGTTTCCATTCCCAAGTCCTGATGCCTTAGGTGCAACTTGAAGCGTTTGCCCACAAGACAGTCTCCCCGTGCTGCATGATGTGGGTTAAGACACCTGGGTTCAAGGCCTGCCCCAAGGAGCTCCTCCTGCCCGGCAGCGAAGGCCCCTCCTGCCTTCACCATGTTCATGGGGCTGCAGTTTTAATGGAAGGATTTCCCTGCCTCCCAAGCGCTCACTAACACTCCACCTCACTGCTCGGACGTGCAGGAGCAGCAAGACCTGGGCTGCAAAAGCTAAGAGCCCCCAAATCCACCCATTGCCCTGACTGTACCGTGCTTTGGGTCAGGTCCTCCTTGGGGACCACCTTGGGCCGGGGAAGGCGCGTGGCCCGCGGCACAGCGCGCTCCCTGCGTCTGTCCGTCCAGCGCCCCAGCTCAGGCCAAGCCCTGCGTCGGACACCGTGTTTTGCGCAGCACATCCGTCTGCTTCATACAGGTCCGCGGGAAAAGAAAAACGTCGCTCCAGGTTGCTCAAGAAACCTCGTCCCAGAAGCAGGCGCTGGAAGCTGCCACTCCTGAGTCCCTGCCGAATGCCTCAACACCGGCAACGAGGACGGCCGGGGAAAGCCGCGCTGCCGCAGCCGCAATTTAAAATCCATTTGCACGCTCAGCAGTGACGAGCCGGGGAGCAGCTCCGAGCAAACCGCAGCCAAATTTCCCGCGCGCGGCACCGAAACGGCCCAGCAGCAGGATCCAGGGCTCACGACGGGCTCGATGCTGCCTTTTACGATACTGTGCAATTAACTGAATGCGGTCAGCGAAAAAGCTACACCGGGTATTGTGAACGTGAGAAGAGCACTATATCCCTCTAAGAGGATAGAAACATTTATTTATCAATTTTTTTTTTGCTTAACTTTTTTTTTTTTTTTTTAAGTGTGTCAAATTAACACAATAATGGCAATGTTGATTTTTTTTTTATCTCTACTTTTCAGTGAATGTGAATGCTCAACTCTGGCAGGGCTTAACTTTGTGTATGAAGAGGGAAAAAAAATCCTGGTAAATATGTTGTTACTGATTTAAAAATCTATTTGTTCAGTAATTTCTGCTGGAGCCATCATTATCTTGCCAAAGCAGCTGTTGGAATATTAACTAGACACAGCAGTAACAAGTGGAATATAATTAGCACTCCTTGTTCCAGTGAATTTTCAGTTTTAACTAGGAACAATTTGCAATGAATCTCTGTGCTGTTGTAATTAACTTAACTAATGCACCGCACATACCGACAACCGCACTGAGTCCTGTCGGAAATCACCCAGGGTACCGCGGCTGGGGCAAAGCCATCGCCCGATTCTGGCCAGCTACGACCCGCCGAGGAGATCCCTCCTCGCTTCGCTCCGTCTCGTCGGCAGTTAACGGCTTGCAGCGCGAATTTGGGAAGCCGCAAAGATGAAACTGCGAAAGGATGCCGATGGCACGTGCTCGGCTTTTCAAGTGCGTTTTTGCAGCGTGGGCTTTCAGCTCACAAACCTTCTCCCAAGTGTTGAGGCCACAAGCGTGAGGGCAGAAACAGAGGCACAAGGTGAGTTTTCCTGCGACGAGCTTCCCTCCGCTGCTCCAGGACCCCTTCCCGCGAAGCCCTGCGTACCATTAACTTTTACTGCCCACGCAGCGCTTTGCAGCCGTTGGCACGAGCCAGAGCAGCCGCAGAGGCTGCTGTTAATTAAAGGGAATCGCTCTAGCTGCTCTGGTCCCGCCACGCGCCAGCCTCAGCGTGCTCCGGGCCTGCCTTCCCCTCGTTACCAGCGTGCTTCTTCCAGCCCTGCCTCTCGCTTGTTTTACTCTGCAGATCGGCAGAGTGCCGTGCTCCTGCAGCGTTTCTGTAACGGGTGAGTTCTTCACGGGGCCTTATCAGCCCTGGTGCTGGAACAACACCTCGCCCACCTCCCTTGGCGGGGAGCTCCACTGAACTGCATCCACGCACCGTCTCCGGACCGGGCGACCCTCGCCTTCCTCGCCACCGTCGCAGTCCTACCTCTCCATGAGAGCTTGCCGTGCTCTCCTTTCCAAAGCAAAACTCCCAG
Organism: Dromaius novaehollandiae; assembly: GCF_036370855.1. NCBI lineage: Eukaryota > Metazoa > Chordata > Aves > Casuariiformes > Dromaiidae > Dromaius > Dromaius novaehollandiae. Next base: position 18,940,239 of record NC_088113.1, read on the forward strand.
TGAAATCACCAGGGAACAGTCAGACCGCAGCTTTGTTTCCAAGCTATGAGCTCTGGTCACCTTTGGAAGTTCTCGCGGTGGGGAGAACAAGCAACGCCCGAGGTTTTCCCAGGTACCGTGACATTGGTAAACGTTTAGGACAAGGGGTTAGCGGTACTTTGGGGAGTTAGAGCTGAAGGCTCCCTATCTCCCTCATTAACCTCATCTCCCAGCCAGCCTGGTCCTGCCAGGGGATAGATCTGTTTTTGGAGAGCTTCACCCATGAGGGAGACTTCAGCACAAGGTGAATGAACCTACGTTACGTATGAAGAGGATAGAGGTGGCGTTAACTCCACTACAAAGCACAACATTTATTCGCCCTCTCAAGGGTCAAGCTAGCAATCATGTGACATGATCAAGTGCAATCATGTGATGTGATCAAGCGACCATCTTGCTTCCTGCATGCTTGTATATGACAAAGAACAGTCAAGTTACGGCCAGTTGATTGGCTCATTTGTTCTACCTTAAACGTGTCATCAGAGTGAAAGTCAGTATAAGAAAAATTAATTTGCAGATTGGGAGCTGTGTTACTTCTGGTCTCCATAATTGATCTTGCAGCAAGACTCCTGAAACCGCAAGAAAGGGGCCGACGGCGGCAGGAGGACCAGCACGTGCGAAGGACTTTCGAATAGGACAAAGGGACCAGATTTGAGGGGTCGCTTTGCTCTGGAAACTGTTCTTTCCACGCACGCAGTGTGCGAGGAAGAAAAAATTCACTTGAAAACCTTGACGGCATAAACACAGAACAGAAATAAAACAAATAGGAAATCTGCTACTTTTATAAGCCAAGCTGAACGCTACAAATAGCTACTCAAGCACATACTTAGTCATCAACATGGAGAATAAGGATTAAAAAGAAGGGAGGAACATGGTAGGGATCGGGAAGAGCCACTTTCATTTCTATAAATATTCCCTCTTGCCTGCCTTCCTCTAACAGAAGGGAGCTGGGCGATGGTCCGTCCTTTGGACTCCTCCATCGCAGCCTTGCAGGAAGGCAGGAACGCGAGCATGTGCTCTATCCAAGCTCCCTACACGGCGTGAACCACCAGCCAGGACGGCAGTAGCTCAAGCGGTGTTGTCACAGCCTCTGTAAATCAGGTGAAGCTTCCAAAACCTAATGAAAAAATCCCGCAGCCGAAACTGTGCCAAGCGAGAAGTCCTTTGTCAGCGTAGGAGACAACATCACAGAAGGCGGCAAAGGGAAATTCATTAAGTCACGCTGTTGCAAAATGCAGTTCTCGACATCTAACTCCTGGAACGCGGGGTGAGGTGGGCTCCTCTCGCACACGCTTTAAAAAGCATTACTTCATGCTTTCTTGTCTTTTCCCATTAAGATCCCACACGCGTGGCTATTCATCCCCTCAGCACACAGGAGCCAGATTGTTTGCCGAAGTGATAGATGAAAAATTCATTCTGTTTTGAGGATGTTTAAACATTCAGAGCAGGAGCGTAGCTGGCTGCCGGTAGCCCGCGTAGCGGTTGCTCTCCAGCTCAGAGTCTCTAAGGTTCAGGCTGCAGATTCCAAACCACGTTCACGGTCAAATAAAATCATTACAAGTTTGACTCAGATTATTATTTTTTGCTTTGTTTTTAATATTGATGTTTCAAGTTTATAGATCCATCTGTACCGTAGCATTTTACAATCTATTCTCCTGAGCTTGACCAGGGCTGTTGTGCATAAAGTAATGAAAATCTTGGAATCCAAAGGGAAACATCTCTCCGTGTGTTTGTGTGGGTGCACACGTACATATATTATTTTGAAAAATGAATTGACAGACCCCCCTATGAGATCACGTTTGCAGGCTGAATTTCCTATCGTGTTTTTTTTCTACGAGACTAAATCAAGACATTTATGCTACTGAGGCAAAAGATTTGAATATCTAACCCTTCCCCATCCAGCCCGTGCTTGCACGCACAAAGAGCCGAGGCAGGAAAGCAGATTGCTTTCTCAGCAGATACATATTCCACCCCTGCAAAAATGGTGTAATCTGCTTTTCCTGTAACTGGAATTCATGATGTCAGGGATGCTGATGGCAGTGTCAAGAAATCAGCTGAGCCTCTGATAACAGCATTTACACATTTGACTTTTTGATTCTTTGTGCTTCATGATTTAAAATCCAGCGTTTAATCTAGACCCAATACCTTGCACGCGGACTGTAAAACGCCCGCATGTTCTGACACAGAAACAGCAAATGCTCTTCTCTATTGTCAGCCATTGCTGTCCGAGGCCAAAAGAAAGAGGTCACCCATAATAATAAGGTCAACCATCACCATGGTATCTGAGCACCATTTGATTTAAAGAATGCTGTAAGAGTCTATGGAAAATGTAGAGGCAGCAAAGGAAAAGCACTCAGAGTAACTTCAAAAATAATTGCAACGCAATTAAGATGTGCCACCAAAATGAATATTTCAGATCAGAGTTCATCTGCGGAGAGGTTGCTAGTACTATAAAAGTTAGAGACATTTAGGCTTGATTATGCTCTTGCATGCAACTCAGCAGTCAAACACACAAAAATCGATGGATCTGCATCGGTAAAAATTCTTTCTGAAGGGAGAAGCTTGCTTAAAAAGAAATGATCGCACTCCTCACTAGCACTGAAGTCTCTAATTTTTGTGGGTGTCCAGCAGTGGCCAGGATCAAGCTCTGAAGCTGAAATATTGCTGCAGCAGGGGAGGGGAAGGAGAGGAGGGAGGAGGGAGCTGCTAGTCAGGCTTTTCACAAGCCTCTCTGCATTGGTAACAGACAACACATTTAGGAATTCCTTGAAGTTGCACCATTTAAATGCACATGAGAAACTGTTTTGAGGAGGATCACAATGCAATTTCTTTTGTTATTGATGTCTCATTTAAAAGGAGCTGCGTTTCCATGCTAACAGAACAGGCGCAGAAGGCCTGTGATCCAGTGGTGCAACCACCACGGGGGCCAGTACCAGAGAAAAGGCAAGAAACGTTACAGCAGGCAATTCACGGGTTCAGGGAGAAGCTGGAAAGGCTTGAAATATGATAGTGTTTCTGCTAAAAGAGAAAGGAAAAAGAAAGGCCCTCGAACCGTCCCCCTGTGCCCGCTGCCCGCGTCCAAAGGCTGTTTTCACCCCGAGCCCTTTCTCCCCATCCACCATGGAGCAGCGGTGGGATGCTCAACTTGCAACAAATGAGCAGCCCCAGGGAAGTCAGCTCAACTTAAGTATAGGTTTAAAATGAAAACTAAGCATGTGATTAAATGTTTTGGTGAATGGGATCAATTCTGGCAGCAAAATCAACCCAATTAAAAAAAAAAAAAAAAAAAAAAACCCACCTGCTTTGGAGAAGAGCACTGGGAGCGGCTTTTGGAGGCTGGTTTTGCCAGAGCCACACTGGCAGCTCTTCTCAGCAGGCTTACCGCTAGCGAAGACGAGGATGTTTATCTACTGTGGGCTACAATTTATTTTCCAGAGGGCAGGTATGCCCCTAGGGAAGACTCATTTGGTCATTAACGTAGGTTTATCAGGCCTGATTACATGCCAAGCTATGCTGGTACGAAGCTGTAAATATGTTTAAAATTCTCATGATTGAAAATCAGGAGCGATCAGGCAGTGGTCCAAGCCGAAGGGAAACACAAGCATGGGGCAGCTTTGTTGCCTTTTTATGCTCCCCACCATACAGTAGCCTTTGATGTTTATTATGAAATATTATGATTTAAGTGACTGCAGCAGTTCATGAAAAATGACCCCTGTAAATGCTGCCTGGGAAACTAGATTCAGTAAATTAGCACATTCCTTAACATGATCCTCCTCGCTGTATATTGTATGTTAACTTGAATGTGCCTAAATGGACAGTTCAGTAGCCTATACATAAAATCTTTAAATGGTTATCCTATTAAGGACTGCCATTGCTGTGCTTTAGTCTTGTGCTGTATCATTTATGCAGATGAGAGAAAACCTGAAGTTACTGTTACTTTTAGACAAAGTGCAAATAAGCTTTTCATTGCATATTAATGAATTGCTAATACCACAGCTCTTCCGGACCCATCTTTATGCAGATTATAGTAATGCTATTTGCACAGTTGTATAATTTGAACTTTTCCATTTTGAAGCGCCTAGACCAAGATTCAAGAACAAAACAAGAGCTGATACCCTGTAAGTTAAAACAAAACAAAGATCTTTCCTACAAAAATATAAAATTGAAGCTGAAGACCTGCTGAACACATTCAATTAATTGTATTTTGTGTTAAATACATGGAAATCATTTTTAATGAGCTCAGTGTAAAATTTGGCAGATCCAAACCACAGTCCAATAAAGCATTTAAGCACAGACTGAAAGCCATCCGCATTTGAGATGATTCTTAATTTTAAGCACATGTTTAAACCCCACTGACTGTGGTGACACATTGACATATGTTTCAGAGCTTCTCGAAAAGAAATATATTCTTGATTCACCACTTTAGAGAATGTAGTTCTCATCTTTGAATACAATCCTGCAACCCATTATGCTTAACTCATAACAAGCAGCTCCTATGGAAAGAGACCCCAATGTCTGTGCAAATATCACAGCTGAGTCAAAACTACAAGTAACGTTGAAAACGCTCACTGGCTCTAAGAGGAGGAATATCGGGTCCACAGAGATAAATAGAGATGATAAATATGATCAATAAAGATGATAACTTGTTAAGTTACAGCTTTATTCCAAACAAGGAAGTGCCTCCAGCAATAAGAAAAGTATGAAGAAATGCTTATACCCTGCTCTATACAAGCAATAATACACTTTAATGTAGCTTCAGCAAATTTTAATACAGAAGAGAATCAACAAAAGCGCTTGATGGATCTTAATTTTTTTTAGATCTGCTTGTTTTATTTTACTGCTACCTGATATAATAGCCACATAGTTGCTAAAAAAATTATCCTCATAAAACCATCTAGCGCATGTTTACAGCAGCGCGTTTAGTTCCCTCCGAGGGAAGGGGCAGATTCGCACGCGGGTGGCTTTTCCCTCTACCCGAGGGAGGTTCGCGGGAGCGATGCCAGGCGATGGGACAGGGCAGGGACCGGGCTCCGGGCGCGATTTCCACGCCTGCCCCTCGCCAGGCGCAGAGCAGGGGCAATTCCCTCCCTGTCCCTGCCACCATCAAAGGGGACGGCGGTGTCCGGTGACAATCCCTCCTTTGCATGGTGCTGCTGCTTCTGCAAGGGGGAAGCGCTGCGTTCACGCGGGAGACCGGGAGAGGCTTGGAAAAGCGAGCTAAGGACCTGGCTTTCTGCTGGCTTTGGTTGCATCGCCATCGCCCCACGGCCAAGCAAAGCTGCCCACGAGCGCGAACCCTCGCGCTCCGCCTCCAGCCCTCGGACAGCCACGTTTACCCCAGATCATCGCCACGGCATCCCAGCCGTCACAAGCCCGTCGGTGAATAACACATACACTGCCTGAACGCACACCACAAACGCTCAAATCCATAATTAATGCGGGTTCACCCTCGAGAGCTGTTGTTGGCCTCCTGGGTAAGTAATAGGTCTTTTATTGCTTAGACTTAAAGATCTCTTGAGCCTCTTTTAAGAACCATTATGTGCTTGGAGCAGCTAGAGAAGAAAAAAATTCGTGCGCAAGCCGGCTGCAGGTGTGACTGAACCAGAGCGGGGGCCCCGCGGGTCCGCTTTCCCCGGCAGCCCTGCGCTTGAGACGACCAAAAACCATAATGGGCCGAAACCGAGCACGCAGGAGTGCCTGCCGGCGTTAATCCTTCGGGAAACGGTGAGGCAGTGTGGTTATGCCGCTCCCGGCAACCCCGGGGAAGCCAGCTCACCCCTCCGGAGGCCCAGGCAGCCCCGCGCCTGCCCCGAGCTTCTCAGCACCAGAAGCTGAGCTTGAACCAACACCAAAGCATAGCTATATTTCATTTCTGGTCCTTAGGGGTGCCCAAGCCTCTCGCCATCGTGATTTGACTGCGGAGGAACGCCGTCCGCAGCGCCAGCGTAGCACGGACCATCTCCACACGGCTCCTGGAAGCCGCGGTGACCTCCTCCAGCCGGGCTGGGCGGCCACCTCCAGCGGTGGAGCAGGCCGCGGCGGGCGAGCGGCTCCGCAACGCCCTCAAGAAGCCGCGCGGATACGTCTGGTGCTCCTCAACCACCGTTGCGGATGTCCTCTCTACCGCACATCCAACACACTGCTTCCCGGTGTCCCTACAAAGCCCGCGCTCCGGCCTGCGGACGGCATGAGCAGTAGGGCTGGTGCAATAATTACCAGTAGTATTAATGAACGTGATGAGACAGCTCCAAGGGGGAAGTCTATATTTAATCTGGAAACACAATATTAACTGTGATATTGCCTACAAAACACCTGACAAATGAAATTTAGGCCTTTTCTAAACCGTAACAATTTTGAGAAGGTCAATAATTTTTTCAGATAGAGATAGCATTTGCTTTTGTTTCATTTCATAAATGATCAAATTAAATTTGGGCCGTTTATTTGGGCTCTCCCTCCTTTTATGTTTAAAACACAACATTGTTTATTACAGACTTCCTTTATGGGTAAAGTAACCGGGAACAATACATACATCACAATGAAAAAGAGGTGCAGCGTTTTACGCTGCATAATAAATGTGTGTCCGTATCAATGTAAAACATACAAATGGCAATAATTTAACACTGAATATTTTTCTGACTTTAATTAAAATAAACTAATAAAGATTTCAGAGATGCATTTGCTTTAATAGAATGCAGAGTTATAATTGGTGACCTATTTTAAGCAATTTAATTTCCCATGACCTGTTTTCCAAATTAACATAGTAATAGAAGAATGTTTATTGTGTTTGGGAATATAAGTTTCTCCTTCAAAGATGTCATATGCCTTTGTGATTTGATTTAAAGGTGTATTCTTTTATTAAAATGTTCATATAAAGAGATTGTAAATTATGTAAATGTTTCTTTTTATGGCATTTAATGAGCCTAGAATTTTAAATCAAAGCACAATCAAAGAAAATAAACAAGGACATCTTGAAGATCCAGAAGATCACTTAAAAATATGTATATATCAGCTATACTGAATTCATTTGAATTATCTTTTTCTTAAAGCATTTCTTGGTATACTTTCCCCAGCTACATTATTATATTCATGTGTTTCTATACATACCCCCCCCCAAATATTTATGCATTTTACATGCACAAGCTCAGCCTGCTTTGAGGTGGCTCCTTTTTGAATCTCATTAAACTCTTGTGGCATTGTGCTCCAGAGGTTGATTAGGTGTTATGTTAAAACATCTATATATATTTTAAATATATATCTCTCTCCATCCCCTTGGGTGATTTCCTGGGCCTGCCCCTTCTCCATGGGCACTCTGAACGCAGCTAAGAGCAAGTTCAATCTGATGGTGCCCGACAGCCAACGCTTCGCACATAGCATGGTCCCAACACCAACACTCACGCAAGGATCTGTCCTGCCCCCGTTACCCTGCCGGGAAGCCTACGGTTCACTACAGGATTACGGAGCCAAGGTTTCCAAGGCCTTCAGTAGACCTCCCATTGTCCAGGGGGGCCACAAGATCAAGGCTAAAAGCTTAAAAAAAAGCACGTTTATTGTCTTATCAAGCACGATGCAGATAGGAGTGCATTCTCCATACACAGAGGTTGCTTTTAAGTAGAATTGTTTCAAGGGGTTACGTAGAGACACAGGTGAGAAGTGTATCACCTCTGTAAAAACAGTCCTGTGTGTGCATTTAGTTATTTTGTCATTTTGAAAAGTTGCAGATCAATCTCCTTTTCCAGAAAAATGCACCACTCTCCAATTCTTCCCAGTTAAATGGAAATACATGAATGCATATTTTTATATGCCTGCATACGTATTTCCATCTCCATACACTCACGTAACTGCCTGCATGACCCCAGCGGTCTGCACGCACGCGCAAAGCGCGGGATGACTCAAATAGACACAGCCGCAGGCACAGTCTTGTTTTGTATGAAGTCTCATCTGCTCAAAACAGGACTCCACCGCCTGAAAAGATGGAAAGGAGTCACGCGGGAGGGTTGGTGTGACGCACCAAGGACGCGCGGGGCCTGCCTGAAGACCTCTCTCTACATCGCGCCCTCTCCAACATCTCCAAATCACTTCTGAGATGTTCAGGACACCGAAGGCGCGTGTTTAACAAGAGGAAATTCTCGTCGCAGCATTCTTGTCGCCATAAATATGCAGACGAGCCGAGTGCTTTTAACAAGGGGTCAACTGCTTGACTGGATCTCTCCGCGATGAGGAGGACATCAACACCTAGACAGATGACAGCCTCCTCCACCAGCTCCTCTCAACTTCGTTAGGGCTCAGACAGCCACGCGGCAGTATTTCAGCAGCGTATCCCCACAGCAAAGGAGATGCTAGATCCCTAGCAGCTTGTTACAGCCCCATCTGTTAAGAATTTACAGCTAATGTATCTTATAACATGGGTTGTTATAGGTAACAAAGCAGCACTTGGCCTGGTTAATGCCCTCTGCGCAGCACTGTCCATGACCGGGCTGCGCAACACGTTCCGTTTAGTATTTCAGGGATTTTATATTAAAAATATCAGTGATTCATCCATCATTGATAATTACGCTGAGATGTTCAATAACATATGCTTCCATAGGAATATACGTATGTGCATATACACAGAGAGATCTCTATACCGCCCACGCGTTTCAGACAATTCCTGCAGAAGAGCCCAAGCTAGAAGGTATTTCACACTCAAATCCAAATCTTGCAATATGACAGTTTAGAACATACAATCCCTAAAACAGGTCTTTCGCCGGTTGTGAGAGTTTCAGCGTACGGTTAGACCTCTCAGCCAGCCACCGACGCTCCTGCGAGCGGTGGGAAGAGAAAGGTAAATTCTCCGCTAGAAGGAATTTACAGTGTGTTGCCGTTATGTTATTTGCTCTTTATAGCCGTGTTAATGCACCAAACGGCTGAAAGGCTCTGCTGAGGAGACTCCGAGGGAATGAATGAAGTCAGCTTCAGCAGAGAAAGCAGGACAAAATTAGACTTTTTCTCCCAAGACTAAGGCTAACCAAGCTCTGATTTACATCTGCCTGCTGGGTTCAAGCCTTGCACCCATCTAGGTATCCCAGGGCCAGACGGAGCCTTCAGCCTTCCAGCGGCTACAGGTCGGGGAGCAAAGCGGCCGCCCCACGGCCCCCCCGGGAAGGCACCGCTGTGCCCCGAGCGCTGCCATCGCCCCGGGTGACGTCCCTCCTGTCCCGGCCACGGTGCCTCTGCACCGCTCCGGCCTCAGCAGCAGCTCTCACTGGAGGGAAGGAGAAAAAAGGGAAGAGCAGAAACATATACGTCAGGGAGCTTTTAAAAGCATTGATTTCTGCGCTTCAAGAGAGGAAAAGTAGGAGAACAATGTTTCAAAAGCAAAATAAGGGCCCCCATACTGCAGACTTCAAGCTGCCTCAATTTCCCACGGACTTCGGGAGCAGCAGCCCGGGCTCTCCGCTGGTTTAACGCGCCTATCACCAGATCGAATCACAACGTGCCCCCGCTTCCCGAGGATGCGGAGACACCGGCCTTCGCGAGGGTCAGAGCGCCCGACGCTGCTCTCACGCGCTTTCCGAGCCCTGGGCAATCCGACTGATCCCCGTCACGTTGCGACGGAGGGAAGCGGCTCCGCGTGAAAGCAAAGCCCGGGGCCCCAATTTTTTTTTTTTTAAAGGCTCTGAAGGGAAAGTGGGAGGGGAGAACCTGAGATCTCTGCATGTCTCCTTTATTCAGGGGGTAACAGAGAGAAGCGTTTTGCTGCTCCGAGGGTGCACAGCCAGTGATCTTAACGACGCATTATGTAATGCTGCAGAATAAATGACAGACAGCTGTGATTTACAAGGAGCAGCGAACACATCAAAGTACCCCGGTGACGACACCGACCACGAGAGCGCAGCGTGAGCGCGCTTGCTGTCGCTCTGGCATCTTGAAAGGCGTCCTCGTGGCAGCTCGCCTCCGTTTAATCTTTGCAATGAATTCGTCGCATCCTCTCTCCCCCCCGAAGGGCTGCTGCTTTTCTAGTCCTTCTTCTTCTCCCCTTTAGGTACCTGCTTGTCTGTATCCCACCAGCACCAATTGCTCGGGTTGCCTTGTCCTCCTTGAGCCTAGCCCTGTTCCCCCTCATCTATTCCTTCCTCCATCCAGCAGTAAAATACTGCTAAAACAAATCATATCAGGTCCTATTTTAAGGGGGAGAAAGAGGGAAAAAAAAAATCTGTGGCTACCAGCCTGGACTACCCCCCCAGCGCTCTGCCTTGACCTTACGTGCCTTTGGTTAAAGGGATGTTCCACTGTTAATCCAGCTTAGAGCTGGATTAACTTTTAAAGAGACAAAAATGCCCACAAGCCAAGTAAGGTGATATATTTTTGGCTGGTTGGAATTGGCAGGCTGCCGGGCAGGGTTAGCGAGCATCTAGAGCTTAGGGGAGATGCTTTTAGATATAAATCCCAATGAAAAAAAATTATGTAAGCAAGTAACAGCCCGCGGGTCACGCAGGGCAGTGAGCATCCTCCAGATACACTTGTGCTCTACAAGAAATTTCCTGCTGCAGATCAAGGCTGCCCAGCATGGAAAGCAGGATCCCGCTGCGACCTGGGGACTTGGCTTCCGAAAGGGGAGGGAGGTGGGAAAGAAAGAGGGGGAAAAAGTAATTCAGAAGAGGAAAACAAAAGCGTGCTGAATGGAATAGCACTTAAGGGTTCATGCAAAGCTTACTGAAATTGATGTCAATGGGAGGTATTTGGTTTTCTCCTTTCAATAGACATTGGATCGCATCCCTAGGGAACAGTTTCCTAACGGGGCTGCTCTAACAAAACACCCAGAATCGACATTTGGAGGCTGAAAAATCTCAGCACTCGCAGTCCCTCCAGGTAGGGGCTTTGCCTTGTTCACCGCTCCGCTGAACCTAGCGCGCGGTGGGCACGACTGCAAGCACGACCCAAGCAGCAAGAGCGGAGCGGTGGCTGCAATTAGTGAAATGGGGGATTTTCATGTGCATCCGCACAGAGCGCGCTGCAATACCATCTAGAGAGCCAGGCACGTTTGCAATGAGGTATTCCAGTTTAGAACACAGAATATCAGCTTGTGCATCAGCAGAAATGCAGATTTTAATGCATCTTTTACAACAAACTCTTCAATAGTTTTAATGTATGCATGCCTCGCAAAAGCCTGTGCAGATCTGTGCCCACAGATTCCTGCTGACAGCAAAATACATATCCATTGTGTTTACTCTGCTCGCTGCCTGCAGAAGGAAGGGATTTACGAGGACACGTGCTTTTGGAGAGCACGCTAGCGAGACGCGGAGCAGGAAGGGCTAGAGAAAACATGTGAACGCGTTTCTTCTGTCATTCAGTGGAACAGAGAAACTGCCGAGCTGGTACTGTTTTCCTCATTTCAATATAGTTCCTTATTCAGCGTTAAAAGGAGGACACCCTTCTTGTAAGTTTACTGCTATTATTATCTATCAAAAGCCACATAAAGCAGGGCTAGTCAGATAATGAGAAAAATTACCTTTGCATAAGTATCAGATGTAAAGAAATAGTTAAGATCTACCATGAATTATTCAAGCAGCTCTAAATATGAATTGCTGCAAATAGTGGGACAAGATCTTTTCCTCCCGCATGCTGCCTGTGTCCTGCCACCACCCCGAGAGCAGGTTTCCGCGCTCGGGAACCCGCATACGGCCGAGCCCATCGCCTTGGGAAGGCAGCGGGAGGCAACGGTTTGCAGAGAGGATTTGCTCCTCCTCGCTTTACGGGCTGCACGTACGCTCTGCAGCTATTCCGCACAGCCGTGATCTTCCGGTGTGCAACGCCTCTGCCGAAAGCCTGCCCCGCCGAACGGGCTCCGCGGCAGCTGCCGAGGCCTGTGGGAAGTCGGGGCTGCAAGTAGAAACTAGCCCTGCTGCAGCACAGAACCTCTCAGCTCTGGTGCAAGGAAGAGCGACCGGCCACGAAAATGGCAATGTTGTTACTGCAATCTTGGCAGTTACTATTTAGATGCACTTATAAGAAAAGTGCTGGCTGTTTGCTAAACCTGCGCACTTCCACTCAAACCAAGAGTTGCCCCACACAAGTCAAACAGCAGGATTTGGCATGAAAACTGCGGCACTCGGTCTCTTCTGCATTTGCTAGGACATCACACAAAGCACGGCGGCAACCTGTTCTGGTTGTCTGAAACAGCAGGGAAGGGACATTTTCTGTTAGGTGGGAAGCTCCTTTCCCTGCCCAGCTTTTGTCGCTGCACGACTTCACGGACGCCCGGTCAAATCACACCGACCTGCAGACGCGAGGCAGCCCAAGCCTCCCCCTGCGTCAGCGCGGCCGGACTCCACGCGGGAGCCCATGAAAGGAGGCAGCGAGCTCCTGCACCCTCCCGCCCTGCTCCTCGTCCTCTCCCCTGCTTCCCCGCAGCCCCTCCGCTTCTGTAAAGGCGTGGGTCACCCTTTTTGTTCTAAGCATCTGCAGAGCTGCCCCCAATACAGAGTGCTTCTGTATGATCCCCAGAACAGGAACGAAGAGTGGGGAGAGATGTTAGAGAAAGGAAAAGGCAGCTATAATTGTAGAGGAATTAAGTTCTCTCCCAGGGAGTGCTGGTTGCTGGCCTGTTATTTGCAAGGAGCAGTTAGATGAATATTTATACTATTTACCTTGATAATATTCTAAACGAAAATTTTAGAACATTATAGAAAAATGCAGCCTGCAGAAATGCATTCTGTGTTCCCTGAGCTGCATAAGGGAATTCAGAAGGCTTTGCTTTCCCATTCTTTATATATATATTTATATATATATATATTTTTTAAACTTTGTCCTTTGTTTAAACACCGTTCTGCTGCTTTGAAAGCAAAGTACGCTTGCACGCGGCCGGTACCTGCGAGTGTCTTTCTGCCGTGCCCGAGGAGCATGTGCCTAGCTCGAGTCCCCACAGCGAGTGGCAGAAGCTGCCATATGGAGGTCACCTTGTCCGGTTCCATAAATAGCTCCTTTTCCTGAGCAGGGAAGGGAAGGAGCTTCTGCGAGCAACGCGAGAGGAGGTGCCTGCGTGCGTGGCACCGGTCGGTGCCAGGGCTACGCCACGCAGAGACGTGTCACGCCAGCAGCAGAGATGCCGTCAATCTGCAGGCGCAGAAGTCACCTAGTGCCGCGGTAAAGCGTGTGCCAGCCGGCTTCGCGTTTCAGCGCTCGCACAGGGGTTTGGACGGCTTCCAGGAGCGCAGAAAAGACACTTCAGGAACGTGTCCTTGGGGAGGAGACTGCAACCCCCAGGCCAGGGCTTCTGCTGCTCCCAGGCCACGCGCGGGGCTCTGCAGGGCAGGTCGGGCAGGCGAGGACGGCTACGGGGCGAAGCACCACCAGAGCGTTGAGGTCACGCAGTCCATCACCTCCACTGCCACCGAGAGCCGTGTAACGCCATGCACCATTTCAGGCGTGACAGCAGAGAAACTGCTACCAGTTCCCCGGTTTGGGGAAAGGACTTCTCCTCCCTGCACCAACAGCCAGAGACGGGAAGAGCAAGACGTGCACCTTGTGCACTGAACCACCTTGCTCTATTCAACTTCCAGGATACCAACAGCCATGAAAATGCTGCAGCAGAACTATGTGATTGCCAATGAGGTGTCAACCAATTACCAAGTAATTGATACCTTCATTTAAAAGTACCCTGGAATACGTCACTTAGTATGTTATATCGGACCGATTTCTGCAGACCAGCAGGCACATCACTGTTTCCATTACAACCTCTTGAGGTACAACATTGCAATAACAAAAATATTGAAAAAATGTCTTCAGTTAAACATAGGAATTTAAAGGGTGGGAGGGGGGCGGAGAGAAAATCTTTTTCTTTGATTCAAATTCAAAGCGATTTTGGAAGGTGAACGTTTCCTACGGGATTCAGAGCTAGAGCCAGCCCTATTTCAGCCCCGCAACGCTTAACGGGTAACGGAAGAGCTGCTTTACCAGGACACCACGTTGAGGAGGAGGCACAAGGTCTCCATGCACTCAGCATCCAGCGACTCGGACGGTTACACCGGCAGCAGCGAGGCGGTAATTCGACCTTTAACAGCCTGTCGTAGGGGCAATGCGGCACCATCCCGCTAAAAGCAATCCCCTCCCATTTGTCAGTATGGGAAGGGAAGAGCACGCATCCCTCCACGACATCTTTTGCATCCCACAGGCTGCAAATCCCCGGTTTGATCTCGTTCGGCGTGGAACATCCGACACGCCTGCGACGGCGAAGCCTGAACCGCTCTCATGATACGCGTGACTATAGGATTGGATAAAAGGGTTGAACAGATGGATGGATCACGTATACACTCTGCAAAGCCTTTATCCTTCACTAGGTGTTGGTTTAAGGCAATGCACAGCATTTTTAAATACTCTCTGCTTTTTCCTTTTCCCCTTCACAAGTTTTGCTCTATATTCCTCCCCTCAGCAGTCTCTTCCCCCTCCTCCCATTCAAACACTTTGAGCTGGAGTCTTGATAAATATGAAAAAGCCACCGCGAAGCAGCCCTAAGCCAGTGTTTCCTTTGTCCTTGCTCTTTAAAAGCAGTAGTTGCTGCTCAGATGAGGTAACGGGCCTCATCACACGAGAAGTATGTTTTCAGAACTTAATGTCCTCTGCCACAGATGTCGTCTCTGCCAGAGGCTTATTAACACCTCAGAAGAGCAAAGCCCTGCCCACAAAGGCAGGGTATCTTCTAAGGAAGATACACAAACAAAGGAGGTGAATGTTAAAAGCAGCTAATGAGGGGGAAAAAAAAAAACCCTCCACCTTCCCACCACAGCACTTCAGAACAAGTAGCATTGCCAAGCACTAAGAGCCTGGGGATTAAAGAGACAATTTAGGAAGACTTGATGCGGGGAATGGAAATCTCCTGGAAGACATTAAAGAGCACAGAATATCAGCACACGCATTTGGGGAAAAGAAGGGAAACCTAAAAAAAAATATATATATGGACAACTTTGCAAGGACTAAGAGAAAAACTATTCAGAAATAATCAGGCGCATTCTTATTTCCTATAAGGGAAATTTAAATTTAAAAGGAAATTGAAATAGCACTAAGGGAAGGGGATAAGCACAAAGCAGTTTCATTATCAAAAAAAAAGATGTATGTTCAAAGAGAGTTACCGAAAAAACAAACCTGTTTGTTTACAAACCTTTTCATTTAAAACCAATCCTCTTAGAGGCACCAAAATAAAGTATTCAAACAGAATACCCACTTCACTGGCTTGTCTTGCTTTGCAAACTGTGTGTTACTTTTGAAATAAATATTTTCCCCCGCAGTGTTAGGCTTCCTCCTCTTCCGCGATTGGGTTGGTTTTGCAGCCCTGGGTGCACGTGGGCACCTCGGGACAAGGTCTCTCCCGGCCAGCCGCCTCGGAGCAGGATGGATGCCCTTGTGCTGCTCCGGGGAGATGGATATTAAAGAACAGCATCCCTCGCTCGAGCTAAACCTTTGGTCAGGGACACACATTACCGACAGGAACGGGAAAGAGGTCTGCGACCGGAACGCGCAGGGAGACTTCTCGGGTGAAAAATGGATGGGGAAGAAGCAATTATGGGACCACAAAGATCATCAGAAACAAATAAGTCAGGAGATGCAAAAGGGCACCACGACTGAGAGCAGCCATGGCAAGGGCGATAAAATCAGCCCCTGAAATTGTTGCTATTTAAAGAAATGTTTCATATGGAAATGAAGAGCCCATAGAGAGACGAGCTGGGTGCACACCGTGCATAACGCTAAAGCTGCCTGGCGTTTATCCGCAGCGCGGCACAGGGAGGCCGCAGGGATCACAAAACACATCCCCAGGGCTGAGGAAACTCGAGGGGCTCAAAGGATTCACTGAGCGCCTGGGCCAGGTTAGACACTGCCCGGCGCTGCCAGGACGGGGCTGCAGTTCAAGCCTTTAGAGTTGAACCAGTTCAAGGTTTCTTGCACGGATCTCACTCTTCCTGACCTTCATCCGAGGGGAGGCAGCCATCCTCCACCGCTCTGCTCCAGACCAAACCCAGACCACAGGCAGGTATCATCGAACAAACCAACTCTTAAAAGCAGCCGTGCCACTGGGATGTCCTGGTCCAGTGGGGGGTTACAAACCCCCAGGTTAATAAGGACCTTGGTGGAGACTGCGCTGTTACCCCCAGGGTAACTTAGCTTATCAGCAGTCATACTGGCTATTCTTCTTTTTAGTACTTTGAGACTCTAGGTTTAAAAAGATGGCAGCTTTGTTTCTAGGAGGTTTATTTTTGCTTCAAAACCATGTCAGCCAAGCTAGCAATCTGCTCTCTGCAGTACAGCCGTTCTCGCAGGTCACGTCTGCCTGTGAGGAGAGCAGAGAGGAGACCAGGAGCATGGTCTTCCCCCCTTCACCCCCCCTCAGCAAAGCGGCGGGGGGAAGATTATAATTTTTCAAGCTGTCCATCCCTCTTATGTGATCCAACCCCAGTTCTTCCAAGCCATCCTTGCTTACGAAGGGCTGAGCCAGACCAAAAGATATGATCAGGCCTATCCAAAGGGCAGGAGGAGGCAGTCTGCTTCAGATGGTGCAGGCTTGGACTGCAGTCAAAGAACTGAGTCTTCTGCAGATTAACAAGCTCCACAGGTGCAGGAAAAGAACAGGCTCTTCAAACACAGGAGAAGAAAAACACACAGTATGGACGAGTGCCCACTGCCCAATTTGCTAGCAAAACTGTTAAACAACTGACAGTGGGTTTTCTGGAAGGAGGACAGAAGAACCAAA
Organism: Dromaius novaehollandiae; assembly: GCF_036370855.1. NCBI lineage: Eukaryota > Metazoa > Chordata > Aves > Casuariiformes > Dromaiidae > Dromaius > Dromaius novaehollandiae. The sequence continues at coordinate 18,956,992 of NC_088113.1, forward strand.
GGTGCGGAAAGAGGAAAAAGCAGCAGTCGCAGATGTCCCGAAGGAAGGAAATCCAGGCTAGTGCTCAGAGATGCAATTTGACCCTTTGTATATCTTGCAAGTTGACTTGTTGGAATCAAAAACTAGAGAAAACCAGCTCACAGAATAACGTTGGTGACAAAGCAATGCTACAGCACTTAAAGGCTGTTTCACAGAGTGAGCGAGCCCAATGCATCTTTTATCCGCACAATAGCACTGCAAAACCTGCATCTTCCTGAGCAGAGACCGAGTTATTTAATACTACAGACCTTCCCAGGCAGACTGACAGCAGAACGGGCTCCCCAAAGCATTACTTTGTTGTGAGGAGCCTCAAATAACAGTTCCCCAAGCCCTTCTACGCCAGGAAGGGTGAAGACCGTATGCAAAGGTGGTGGGGAAACGCAGGCTTCTCAACAACGGGTGTAAACAGAGTAAAGGGACAAAGTGGATATGGCAGCAAAGGCAATGTGATGAGCTGCTGAGATTATCGATTCCTGGCATTATATTCCCAAAACACTCCTGAAGCCTCACAGCTTCCATATGGCTCACCAGACACATACAATAACATGATCACCCAGAACATTCAGTCCTATAGAAAGGAAACAAGAGCAGCAAACGTGCGCGCAGCCTCCGCACACGCGCACACGAAGACGGCAGCGGGACGCAGGACGACAGGGATGGGAGCGAAGCCGGCGCGAGTCAACCTCCTCGCGGCTTCCCAGCAGCAGAAGTTCGCGCTGAGCATCAGACTCGGAGTGAAGGACCACGCGTTGCTTCCGCGCCCGGCAAAGAGCGTAATGAGCGGCCAGACCCGCGCGGCTGCACGGACGAACCGCTTACGGAGGCGAGCAGTCCAGCTGGGGGCTGGAAATGGAGGCAGCAGGCAAAGCCAAGCTCCCCGCGTGGATTTTGAGTGCCCACCACCAACCAACGGGCCATTCCCAGAGCCGCCGGAGTCGGAGGCTCTGCTGCCAGCAGCGGGCAGCTTTGGTTGGAGGAAGGATCCGGCCTGTTGGGAGCTCCGGAGAACCGTCTCCATCGCAGCTTGTAACCGTGCAAACTCCTTCCCAGCCGAGCTCGGCTTAAATAGATGCAGCTCCATTTTCTGTGATTCTCTTCCAAGACCGAGAAGCCAGCATCCATATTACTCGTTTCTCAGTCATCTGGTCTCCGGTTATGTGAAATCATTTCAGCTCCGCAAACCTGGCCTGCCATCTTTTTCCTTCCATGAGACTAAAGGAAAAAAAGCCCCCTCCCTTTTTCTTTAAGGCTTCTCCAAGCAGGGGACTCCTTCAAGTACAACTGCTTATTTTCAACATCCATCCCGCTCTTCCCTTTTAGCACCTGCAGTTTCTTGGATGCTCTCTTCCCTCACCGAGGGGCTTGTTTAGTTTTTCACGAGCAGAGCCTAATTCCTGGTTCCTCGTTAGCATCCCTCAGCCAACCTCCTCGAGGATCCGCCACACTCAAAGTTAATGAGGAACTCTCCATCTGCCCCGGGGGTTTCGGGAGCTCTGGATAACTTGGGCGATTCTCGGGACTGGCTCTGACCCTTTTCAGACTCCCCGGCACCCGCTGAGGCCGGAGGAGGATCCGCCTGTCCTACGTTTCGCTTGTGGATGCCACCAGCGCTCGTGCGTCTTCCACGGCTCTCGGGTCCAAGCCGAGTGCCAGCGGCCGGAGGGCGTTTTGGGAGCAAGCGCGAATTTCCTGCACTCCCCAACTCGTGGCAACACCCCGAGAGCTGACCGCCGGCTACACCACAACCGTCTCCGACACCGCAGCGAGCCGGCGCGGCTCCCCGGAGCGCTGGGCCCGGACAGGCCGCCGTCCCCCCTCACCGCAGGCCGCACCGTGCCTGGCAGGAGGCCTGGGCCTCCCGGGGCCGCTCGCACGCCGCCGTCTCCCTTCCGGGCAGCCGTTCAGCTCCGTGGAAGTCACCCGTTGTTTCCGCTTCTTCTCAAGTACCCCAGGTCAAAGGAAGACCTGTGTCAGGGGCATTGAAAGCCTAATAAAGTCTTTCATCCGTAGACCTGCTTGCTGGCGCAAAGTCAGGGAAAACAAACTAAGTCATCGAGTGTTGTTCAAACTGTCAGATCCTTTTCAGCACGCTCTTCCTGCCAGCCGGCTAGTGCGTGTTCGGGGGCTGGCGCGGGGAGGGGGAGGAAAAAAAAATAATAATAGACCCCCCTCGTGGCAGCAAGCCCGTAGAGCAACTGGCTCCTCTCCAAAGCAGCCTCCCGGCAGCCCCCAGCCTGCCTCCGCGGGCACAGGCGGCTGCCAATCTGCTGTGCGCACACCCGCACGCCGCACACCCGCACGCCGCACACCCGCTTCCCAAGTTTGCTTGTGAGCGGCGCTCGGCGCCCGCTGCTCGCCCCCCGCGAGCTGGACGGCCTCCAGGGTTTAAACGCCCGCTTAACCGCTCCCTTTTGTTTCCGAACGCTAAGCCCTCGTCTGATTTTATCGACGCGGCGGTGCCAAGAGGAGGAGGACGCGCCGAGGGTCGCGGATCCCGCGGGAGGCCCTTTGCGGAGGAGCCCGCGTCCTTCTCCGGGCCGCGCGGCCTGGGCTCCGCGCACGCTTCTCCCCTCAAAAACTCAATTACCGGCACATTTGGGAGCTGAAAGTCAGCGCCGTTGGCTCCCTTTGCCAGGCGCCGTCCTTCGAGGGCCAAGCAGCTCTTTGCACGCTCGGCCTCAGCCAAGCAGAGCGGCGGGGAGGCAAGACCAGGGCCCCCAAACACCCTCCCTCCGATTGACAGTCGTAGCGTTACCAGGCCTCGCTAGGTGACATGTTTCCGCAGGCGATAGATTTGATGTGATTGCAAGAAACATCCTTTACAAACACGTTCCTTCCCCCCGCCTCAATAAAGCAGGTGAAGCCAACGGTGTTTAGAGCTAATGTCGATTCCTTTATACCGTGCAGCATTTGGATGCCCTCTTAAGGACGCGAGGCTTCAAAATTTGCCTCTCCAGCATCCTCTCCTCCTATCTCCAGATGAGCTGTCAATGTTAGTGGTAGGAAGGACGAGGTGGATTTTATGTCAGGCAAAACCATACAGCTCTGGAGTAACAGGAGACCCTTCCCCAAAATGTCTTCTCCTTCCCACATATCTCTTTAAGGCAGATCAGAGAGGAAGACTACATGTTTAGCGGGTTTATCACACACAGAAAGATGCAACCAACCATCCCCCACCGAGATCATACATTTTCATCCCATACTTCGTCCCCATCCTGCCATCGCCTCTGTGCTGTGGCAGCATCGTGGTGATGCTGAACTGTGGGAAGAGTTTAGACATCCACACGGCCACTACGACTTTGGGTGAGCAGGAATAGCTTCTCATCTACAGCATTTTACACCGATCAAAGCTCTACCTTAACGCATCCAGCAATGCGGAGGAAAGTCAGCCTCCTGCCAGGTCGTTACTGACACATTTTTGACTTTCCTGTTCTGGCTACGCCCTCCTTTGCTTTTTATTTCCCACCAGAAAAGAAAGCAATGATGAACAGGCAGTTGTGGTCAACCAAAAACTCACGAGTTCAGGATACATCCCACCTAAGAGTTCATACACACACAGAAACTTAGTCGGGTCAAAAACAGCATAGCCTGCCACAATGTCACTGAAAAACAAGTCTAGCAGGAGGATACATAAAGACGTCGGCTGAGTAACTTTCTTCGGTGCAAACCAGTCAGATATTTTTGATATCCTGCAGCTTCAAGAGGGATAACAGGCAGTTGAGTGCGAGTGCTGAAGATCACGTTAGCACTACCGGATTATTCAGGTCATGCTAAACAACAAATTCAGTGGATTAAAAGAGTCCTCGTTCCTGCTGTGCAGTTTTAACAGTCTGCAAGTTACACCGTGAGCCTGAGGATGCTATGTACGTCGCATGCCTTGTGCAGCACTTTATAGTCAGACAGGCTCAGCAAGGGGCATCGGCCTTCCTAAAAATTACCATTGACCCATTCCTGCTTAGGAACATTGAGAAACCAATGGACTCGCCCAGCAGCGAGGCGAAAATCTCTTTGCCAAGCCATGCAGAACTCACTTTTGTGTCTGCAGTGCTTTGGCATTGTATTACCATGACAAAACCAAATTACCACCATTGAGGGTAGCCCTTGCTAACACAGCCGCCCTTCTGCAGCGATACACCAGCGTGCACAAACGATAGCACAATGGAGGGGACGTGTAAGTGTGCTGGGACCCCCGCCGCGGCGGCGCACAGTTCCTCCGTTTCTTTCTTGTCTCACCCAAGTCATTCGCTGTGCCGGCGTGAGTGCAAAGCTCGGCGGTGCAAAGCATGCCTAATATCAGTGTAATGCCCTTGTCTCGCTGTTAATGTACTACCCGATGACTGCTACAGAGCAGGGACAGGACAGCCCCCGTTGTTATTGCAAAGCATTTTGGGGGACTTACGTTAAGCACTTCTACCCTCCTTAAGGGTCACTGAAATCATGGGTGTTCCCCTACACTGACCGAAGCCATGTTCCCCAGGTGATTAATACCAAAATCACCCACAGTAATTAAAGCTGTATTTCAGACGCTGATTTAAAAAAGGCTTTTGTAATCCTGACAAGCAAAGACGTTGTACTGCCCGGAGAGGAGGTCCAGGCAGGGAGAGACGGAAGCATCCTGCTTTCCAAGGCAGCTCCCACCAGCGCACTGCCGAGCCCCCGCTGCCCGCGACCGCCAAAGCTTCCCAGAAAGGCCCCGCGCGCATCGCATTGCTCCGTGGTGCATTTGCGAACACAGTCCCTTCCATAAGCAAGCAAGCAAATGGTGAACAAGTGAATCGGTGGTGTTTCTGCCCAATTTTTCAAAAGTATCCTGCTGAGGGAGATCAACCTGGTGGCTTCTCCCATGTCTGATACCAGCTGAAAGAGCTGGTCCTTCCCTCAGGGGATGCAGTGACCAGGTCTTTCCTCTTACCCCACCACCCGTGCTGGAAAACTTTTGGGAATTAATTATGCTTGAGATTTCTCTGTTGAATCTGGATGAAATTAGCTGACAGGCTTGAAAAATATTACGGGGACTGACAGACAGACACACCTACACGCTGTATGGGACAGCACAGAACCGCTTTCCCGAGCAAAACCAGGCTAAAAACAAAAACGGTCCCCGAGCAGGGCAAGCCGTGGCTGCGAGCCTCCGAGCCTCGCTGGGAGAGGGCTGATGGGATCTCTGCGGAGGCCCACAGGCATCCTGAGATTCAGCTCACAACGTGAAAAAGAGAAGGATTTGGTTCAGAGTAAAACACTAAGCCACAAACGAGGGTTTATGGGGACAATTCTCACTAAAACTGAACTCAAGCAGCTTTACAGAATAACTCCTTCGCCTCGCAATCAGCACCTCATGGATTCGAGCCCACACCAGCACCCAAATTCAGAGGCCAACGCTAGATGCTGAGGCCAAGCTACAATCCCTACGAGCTACAGATCAGAGCAAACTCAAAATCCCGTCCGTGCCGGCTCTTGGGAAGAGATCACATCGTGTCTCTGATTGCAAAGAGGAACCGTCACCCTCCAGCAACGTTTCCTGGAGAGAAAACAGCAGAGACTGCGTTTGCCTACGTTTCCCACACAGTAGCTAACTTACTGGTGTGCAAAGTCAGGATAAAATGATACTTTTAAACAGCACTAAGAAAATTGAACTAAAATATTACATTTCATGAGATAACAGCAGCCATGCAGCGTGCAGCCTGCTTAACCATCAATGGAGGCTTTTCCACAAATGTTTGCAGATATTCCTGACAATTTTTAGCTAAGAAAAATCCCTATGAGTTCCCATAAAGACTTTCTGGAAGGTATGAGATGGCCAAACCGAACACTCATTACCAGTGGATCAGACAGCAGATGGAAAAAACACGGTAAGAGGTTGCACCGAGTTTGCTGTTTCCTTAAGTTGCTGATGGATTTGCACATGATGCAACTAGACACAACACAGCACTCGCATCTTCCTGCATCAGTGATTCTGCAGACATGGATCTTCCCCAGCCTCCTCTCTCCCCTTCTAAGGCCCAGGCATTTTTGTCTGCAACCGGATACAATCACATCCTGCGTACAAACCCAGCAAAACAAAACGTCCCAGTTTCAGGTCGTGGAGCCGCCATGGCAGAAATAAGTATTGTTTGCCGGGGCTTTCTTTCTTGCTACTCTTATTTTCTGAAATCGTTGCTCTGCAGAACAATTTAACAAAATACATTGCCTGATTCACGATTTTGCAGCTAGCTGCGAAGAAGCTAGGTTTTTTTGTTGCAAAAGCCAACCCCTCCACCACACTGAAACGCAAACCTTTCTGAACGCCCAACCTTCTCCAGAACTTTCAGAATCAGTAAATACACGACGAGCTCTAGGCCTCCTGCCAACTCCAGCAGGAAACCACCAAACCCAAGATCTCCGGGGTGCTGCCATGTGCTGCAAGCGGCAGAGAACGCCTTTCGTTCTGCCTCTCCGCCCGGGACACGCTACGGCTGATGGAAAGCAGCTTGGGACAGACAAATCCCTTCCTTATTCCCAGTCTGAACTCTGCCTGGCAGCTGGTATCAATAGCACTCGGGGGGCTCAGGAGCAGCTGCCCGTTTGGGGGCTGATGCCCCAGGAGCTCAGAATAACACATCAGGACGCACCGCGGCCGCGCTGCTTTTTCAGAAGCACGTGTAGCTTGATGCTGCTGCCTCCGCTTCTCGGGAGAGGAGCCTGCTTTAGGGTGCCGACACAAACTCCCTGACCTCCAGCACCCGTGAGAGAGCCTGAACTCTGCTTGCAGGGGGCAGCTTCAGGAATCAGCATCTGGTTCTCCTTCTCCCTCCCTCCCCACTTCAATTGCCTGATTTGGAGATCATCTGCCTTTCCCTGCTGTCTCCCTCCGCATCCTTTCCTTCTCTCTTCTCTGAAAGATGGGATTTTTCCATGTTTAATTGCAAAGGGGGATCGTTGTGCTCGCTGCCTGGCTGCAAAAGCGTCGCAGGCAAGGCACGAGGGAGGCTGCGCGAGGCAGCGAGCTGCCCTTGCCCCGGCCCCCGCTTTGCTGAGGGCACCGGCCGTGAAACGGGACCCGCAAAGGTGCCCTACGCTTTTCTGCACGGCCTTTGGGTGGAAGGAGCAGCCACATCAAATCTGCACTCTGCACGCTGTGCTTACCTTTAAGGGACGCATCTGGAAGGGAATATTTCCCTAGTTTTACATGTTTAATAAAAAAAATAAAAATAAAAAAAGCATGCTTCTGTGCAAACACTAGCTCTGGGCTCAGCGGATACAACGTTGTCATACTCCCAGGTGAGAATCCAGCTAAAGAAACCCAAGTTACTGATAAGCATTGGTATTTTTTCTTCATTATTAGGTTACCTCCGCTTGTGTTTGGGGGTTTCTTTTTCCTGACAGGGACTGCCTCATGGGGCTTTTAGTAACTAGGAAAAAGGAGGGGGGAAGTAAGAATAAATCAAAATTACATAGGCACGTCATTTTTAGAAAGCTCTGCTCACTTGGGTTATGGTTTGTTCTGATTTTTGCTTAGAATTAGAGCTGGTCAAATTAATCATTATAAAAAATATTCATAAGTACATCTGCCTTTCTGTTGGAAAATATTAGTGCTCTGATCTCAGAGCATTAATTGCCTGTGTAGTTTACCACCAAACTCGTGGCATATTTTTCTGCTCCCCAACTGGACAGTTACAGCAAAACAAAAGACCAACAGAAGAAGTTTCCAGATACCATCCGCACAACTTCCAGAGCAATTACTCATACAAATATTTGCAATCTTCTCCAGCTCCACCAACACTATAGCAAAATTCTCGACCATTTTCAACCCAGGCTTGCGAGTAAGCAGAAGGTGGGTCCTGCGAGCAGAGCTCAGGGCTGTCCCGCGCGAGCACGTGGCAGAATTAAGGCTTGCACTCGTTTCATTTTATTTCTCCATTGCGATGGTTTCAGAGCAGAAGGGTCCTGCCCATCACTTCCCTGCATCACACAGTCATTCACACCAGCACTAACTACCCTCAGACCCGAGGAAAGCACCGAGAGGCAACAGCAAGGCCACGGCGCTACGAGAGCGAGCGACGGCGTCGCGGTGCCTGCCGTTGACATCTGATGGTACATTCCCCGTATAAAATTAATTGATCATATCTTTTCAATGGACCACCCACAGCTCTCAAAGCTGAGCCAGATGGAAGCAGAGAGACTCTATCTGGAAATTTTAATCAACAAAATACGATTGCACAAATAAAATGATTTTCACTATGCTTTTTTTTTTTTTTTTTTTTTTTTTTTTTTTTTTTGCAAATAAATGCTAGTCAGTAGGGCTGCACAAGTGATTCTCTTCAAAGTGTTTTGATCTGGACTACTTAAACCTATTTGAGGGTTTTCTGACACTTTCTTTTTAGAAAGATGGAATTATCACTTTCCCCTGGAAATTGGCTGTACATATTTTATACCCACTTTTCTTGCTTCCTCCCTCCCCAGAAGCCATGTCTCACATCAGTGCTCTGCCACTCGTGGATCCTATGAGTCCTTTTGCCTTGATGCTTCCCAGGATAAAGCCATCTTTACCAGTCATAGAGCTGATTTAAAGCAGCCTTTCTGGATACAGGATTTCATCACTCCTCTCTCCCACCTCAGTTTTTGCAGCTATAATTACTGGTGGATCTCACTTTATAAATATACTAAAAAAAAAAAAAAAAAAAAAAAAAAAAATCACCACTGCACATTTAAAAACATCCTCAAAACCCAATCCCTGGCCCCCAGGCCCCTCCGTCCTCCTCGGGCACCATCTCCCCCACCATCTGCCTCTTCCAGCAGACAGCGACTGGGCTCCAGCCGCCGGCCGGACGCTGCCCAAGACCTCGGAGATCCAGCCGCAAGCCTTCGTCTTGGACATCTGGTCGCGGGTGGCAGATTCTCCCTTTCACACACAAAACACCGAAAACCAGTCGCCGCGTGGGACGGGGAATCAGAGCCTGATTAACCTTATCTTGTTACGTGCAGCTGCAGATGTTGAGAAACATTTTCACACCCACGCTGGCCAGAGCGGGTCTTTGGACCATTAGCCAACGCGCAGGATGCCGCCCCGAGCCCCACACGCTCCGTATGCTGCACAGACCTCAAATGGCTTTTGGTGCAATTCAGGGCTTGGGAATCAGGGGGAAAAGGAAGTTTGCGCCTTGTTATGCTGCTCTGCAAAGCAGCCAGCACCAACCACCCCTCACTTCTTAACGTTGCCGCAGTTCATAGAAATTCGCCCCGGCAGCTGGCTGGAGCAAGCCTCCGCTCCTCGGCCGGGCCACCCCGGGGGACACCGGCCGGCTGGGGACCTTCGCTGCTCCGGAGGGCAGAAGCCAGGACAACTCGCCCCGTTTTTCTTTCTGGTCTTGGAGACAAGGAGGATCCTTCTGCACGTGCTTTTATTAAAGCATGTGCCTGCGCCATGAGCTCAAAATGACACTTGAATAATTTAAGATAACGATAATAGAAACATTAAAAAAAACTCTTGCAGAGACCAAACCCTATTCCTCTCACAGTTTCTGAATTGGATTTTGCTTGTAGCCACTTCTGTTCTATCTTAAGAGCTACAAAAAAGCACGATAGAAGGGAATATTAGGATATTACTAATGCTTCCTGAAAGCGCCTCTTGCTTAATCTTCTGCAGCGCTATTTCGGGATTCCTGTGCAGCTTTCAGCCTTCCACCGAGCGCTTTCCACGACCCGCCGCGCACATCCACAGCCGCAGCCCAAAGAGGCCGGGCTGTTTCTGTGCATCTTCCCCTGCAGCTGTTCTGCTCCCTCGAAGATGATGCCTCCCTAGGTCAGGACTGGTTTGGGGTTAGGGGATGAGCTTTATTTACAAGCCACAGTTAACTGTTTGGATTTCCCAGCCCCAAAATTCCTTGCTGGCATGCTGAAAAAAATGTTTTTTGACCTAAAAACTGAGCCCACACACTGATACTGGAGCCAACACAGCTGGACCGTGCTGGTATTCCGCATTCTGCTTTCCGGCACGCAGAAACACGGGCTGCTTCTAAGAGACCGGATCAGGACATCATCTTTTCCCCAGCAACATCTGGAATATTAAGAGGCTGGAGCAGGGCTGGAGCCGCGTGCGCTGAGCCAATCTCCGGCGGGAGCCTCCCCCCGCGCGCGTGCCGGGGAGCGCAGCAGCCACCGCCACGCGTCCTCCCACGTTCCTGGGGCCGCTCGTTCCCGAGCCACGTCCTGCAGGAGCAGCCGCTCCGGGCGAGGGGATAACGGGGTCCTGCAGCGCTCAGAGCAGCGGCTGCCCGCTTCCGGGGGGAATTGCGGCAAGAAAACATTTCTCCTCCCTTTGGAGGGGGCTGGAAATGAACTGCACAACCAGAAAGCCCATGCATTATTTTTTTCTTTTTTTAAGGGAGAAAAACAGCAAAATGCAAAGCCCACGACCCAAAACGCATCTTGGGAGCAGCTCCCGCAAGCCGCCACGGGTGCACGAGGCGACACACGCCCGCCGCCCGCCTGTTCAACCTCCCTTGCATCCATACGCCCATACGCACATGCCCCACAAAGGCATATTTTCCACGTTAAGCCTATGGATTACTGGCTCAGGCCCTTGGAAAAAAAAAAAGGGAAAAAAGGAAAAAAAAAAAATGTTGCCAGGCAACGAGCCAGGGGTTGCTATGGCATTTCGGAGCAGCGCGGCGGGGCCAATGAATGCGCGCGCGCGCCGGGGCCGGCACCGAGCCGCTAAATTTACTGCCGGCGCCACCAGGAAGGGAAGCTGTTGAGGCATGCATGATGCTGAGCGCGCGCTTGCTAAATGCGGACAACATGGCCCCCGTGATTAGGACCAGCACACTAATGAATATTCATTGGGCTGATTAAAGCAAAGTCAATTAACTACTTGACTGCTTGATTTTTACTGGATTTTATTCTTCTCTTTTAACCATTTTGCCACTGGGGATGCTCTTGTTCTCCCCTTCATCTCCCTCTTTCCTTCTCCGTATTTTCTTGTGCAATTACGGTTTAGGGGTTTTTTTTTCCTTTATGCTTTTTTACTGACAATAACACCTCCCAGGCAGATTTTATGGCTTATTTTATTTCACCAGTAAATCACGCTCTTCTAGGGTCACCGTCTCCCAACTCCAGCCGTAGGTAAGCTAGAAGGTCACAGATTTCCATCAGGGTTTTAACGCTCGTGTGCGATTTAAGCCAACACAGACAGCAAAGCCCTAACGCTGCCTTCCAGCTCCGCAGCGGGATCCCCCGGCCCTGCGGCCCTTTGTCTGGCAGCGCCGGGGGCTGCCGGGGCCGCGGCATCGCCCCGCTCCCCGGAGCGGCGGTCCCTCGGATGGGCTCGGCCCGAGCGCCCCGGGAGACCGAAAGGGATCCCGGAATAAAACAACGCCTCGTTAAAGAGGGTTTTCGATTTGGAGAGATGCCTTTCTTCTCCCAGTGCACGAGCGATGCGACACGCCGGTGCGGAGAACTGCATATTTCATACAGATCATTTTTCAGAATGTGCCCGCAAACGCTAAAGCATGTGATTAAATTAAAAATAAATGAAAAATTATTGGCCAAAAATCAACATCTGTGAATGCCCTTACAACAAAACCTGGGAAAATACATTCGTTTCCATCACGTTCTTTGGCTTATTTTGCAAACTCTCTCCCAGGCTCCGGCGTTGTAAATGCAACTGCTTCACAGAAAGATGTACTTGTATGACACAGTTATGAATCCCCTGAGGGCAGTTATTAATAGAGGTAACTAATACAACTGATGGATAGCGGTGAAAACCCGAACAACCACCCAGCGCTTGGACTCGCATCGTAGCCAGCAATGGAGGTAAAAAGGAGCAGGAACAGGCAGGGACAGTACCGGCTTGCAACCCAGCACACGCAGCTCGGCTACCTGCAAACTTGCAGCGCTTCTCCTGGTCTCTTCCAAGCAAAAAATTGTCTGGCAACCCAAACATACGCTGGTTAAACTGGGGTGGAGGAAAAGAACTTGAACCCCCCCAAAATTAGGGAGGAAAAAAGTACTAAGGGAAGAGGAGGGAAACGAGCCCCAGCATAACTGCACTGGAAAGTTTGCATTATTTTTAGCTGCAAGCTAAGAAGGAAACAACCAATTCCCGTTATATAAACTCCACAGACACATAGGTTTCTCTATTATTTTGCTAAATGATGCACATAATATACGTGCGTGTTGACATGCATATATAGCTGCAAGAACAGCTAGCGGCTTTGCCAGCATGGCACTGAAACGGGGAAGCAAGGAGCTGTGTTTTCACATGGAAGTTGGACGGGAGCACTACAAGCAGTTTCGCTGCAAACTCAGTGTGCGTAACGCATTGCTATATTAAGGCTATTATCCCAACTTTTAATCTTTTCATTTGCAACCAAATATTTAACACCTGTCAGGCTTCTACAAGCCATTGGGGCTGCAGCCCGCACGGGAAAACGCGGAGGGAAGGAGCAAATTACAGGGGCGATTTGGCACACGCGGTCCCAGATTGCCAAGATGTAAAGCCCTGAAAAGGCGGCGGCATTTCTGCTATCGAAATCAAAAATCTGCATAGCAGCACTGAGCTCCGCAGGGCACACGTTTAATTTACCCAAATCTGAAGAAAGCCACAACAAATAATTATCTATTTATAAACTAAAAGAATCACAAAAGAAATGGAAGAGGAATGTGTTAAGCTGCCTCATTAAATCGAGAAAATATACTGTTGTTTTTTGTTTAAATAATGCATTTTCACCTACGCGCAATAGAAGTCTCGTCACAGTTTAACATGCGAACAGACATATACACATGCAAACAAAACCCGAATAATTTCATTCTTATGGGGAAAAAACTTAGAGAATTGGATTCAAATGTAATTGGGTCACAACTGCAACGTCGCCAGTGACCTCGCCGAGGTTGGCCTCCGGTCAGCGAAAAGAGGCGAGACAAAAACCCCGCCGCGGTGCCACGCAGCTCCGCAGCCTCCGCACGTCCCCGGCACGAGAGGCCGCCGCATTAGCGGGGCAGGGTGGAGCAGGTCGGGATTAAGACGCATTAACTAATCCATACGGAGCAAGCTCACCCGGCACCTGCCTCGGTGCTTAGTCTCCATCCCCCAAGAGCCAAATTCTTTTCTACATAGAGGGAAATTTAAAAAAAAGTTGTTCTAGGTAAAATCTGAATGCCCCGGTTGCAAAAAGCATTTTAGCTCAAAAATAACCCCACAACCTACCAGAGTAAGGATTGCAAAATTATTGTGCTTGTATTGCGATCGATACAGAGATAAAACAGCCCCAAAGGCGTGTGTGTGTGCATGCCCATATGCACGCGCACACGCGGCAGATAAGCGACAGTAAACAACGTCTTTCCTGGCTCTAAGATATAGGACAAATTCCGCAGAGCTATTAAAAACCCCGCGCAAGCGCAATGCCTGCGTGTGCACACCGCAGCGCGCTCCGACCGCAAACCCGCCGCTGGAGCAGGGAATTCAGGGTTAAGTCCCCGGATCCCTGCCGGATGCTCCCGGCCTTTCATCACATCTCCATGAATTTTTATTCCCGCACGCTCGGGTAAATCAAGGCTGATGGTGTCGATACCAAGTTGAGTCCTATTTCAACGGTTCTCACGTTGCGTCTGCTTAATTCAGACCCTTTCAGGCTGGTTTTCAGCAGTTTGGGAGGAGGGTTCGGGGCTCCTTAATCCGCTTCTGAAGCAGCATATTTTGCAGGAGGCCGTTCCCCCCCCGACCCCCCCGGCTCCATGCACCTCTGCCCAGGCACCTTTCTGCAGGCAGAAGCGAGCAGGGAATAAATCCCCGCGGGCCGGTGGCCAGTCGAGCCCTCCGCCCGGCACAGCGAAAGGACACCCCGACTTCCCTTGCACCCGCTCTTCAAAACCACCCCCCGCCCCCAAACCTTCCTGCATTTGGGATTAAAACGTGATGTGCCTGGGATTAAAACAGCCGCGTTCGCAGAGCTCGCCAGCGACGGGGTTATCCAACACACGCTCCCCGCGACTGCTCCAGCGCCCTGCGGCGTCTGCTGCGCGCCCCGTCCTCCCTCCGCGCACGCACGCGGTAGAGCTAATAGCATCGCTTTTCCCCCCTCTCTCTCTCTCCCCCGCTTTCACAATCTGTCGCTTTCCAATCTGCCCACTCTGCTCTATTTTCCCATCCAATATTCCCCCCCCCGACACCTTCCCCTCCTCGGGGGCTCCCTCGGCCGCGGGGGGCTGCAGCCCGCGCGCTCCCGGCCCCTCGCCGCCCTCCGACGACGCGCGCAGCCCCAAACCCCTTTTCAGCGCTACGGACTACGTTACTGCTCAAATCTCACTCGGTGCTTTTTCTCAGAAACTTTAGCAACAATTTTGCCACCCTCGTCGCGGTTCTGCGGAGGGAAAGGCTCGGCGGGAGCTTCCCGGGGGGCAGGACAGCCCCGGGCAGCCCACCAGCCTCCCACTACACCGAACGCGGAGAGGCCAGGAACCGTGCGATTTTAAGCAACATTCCCGTTTCTCGTAGTCTGTGCAATAACTACTGGATGTGGATGTAGCCGGCAGCGCCTGGAGGCACTGGTGATCCCAGGGATACGTTTAGGAGACCTAGTTTTCCTTCTAGACCATCCCGCGGCGCAGGAACCGCTTCTGCCGGCTGCAGCTCGGCCCAAGGACTCGGAGAGCCGGGACACAACCGCAGCAGCCCGGAGCTGCTGGTTTGAGTTCAGGGGAAGCATCCCACTTTCTCCAGGCCTGGCAGGATTACGGAAATCAGTATTTAATTTCCCAGAAGAGAAGGAGCTCACAGCAAGCTTGTGTGTACCGACCCAGCGACACAGGTGGGCACGCGGGAGCACGGAGAGCCCCACCACGGCACCGGAGGAGGAGGAGAAACCGGCTTACGCAGCGTGCGAGAGAACAGCATGGACAGGGGAAGCAAAACCCAGAGCTTCACACCCAGGCTCCTTCCCTCACGGGTCTGCCTCGTGGGAGCTCCTCTCATCCATCACGCTTGGGTTGGGGGAAAGCGTTCATCCGAGGTCCAGGCCAAGAGCTGGTGTGGGGAGAGGACCTACCAGAGCCGGCTGCCGGGTGGGAAACGCAGACCCATCCCGGCAGGCTCGTCCCACCGCGCACGCAGCTCTCAGGGATGGGGCAGAGGAGCACCCCGATGCCGTGGGCCACAGGCACGGCGTAGCCTGAGCCTAAGCAGGATGGAAAGGTGCAGAGCAAGGACTCCTCTAGATCTACCAGCATGAAGATCCACAAAAACTACGAGGTTTTGCTTCCCCTTCCTGAAGAGAAAAGCACCCGCAGCTACGAAAATGAATACTTTCACATGCAGAATCACTAATGCCAGCAAGAAACCAAGGCCATCCAGGCAGGCTGTGCAAACACCCGTTTAAGAGTGCTTTTAAATGGAAGGGTGCGTGCGCGTGGGGGACAAATAAGCTCCTTAAAAGTCCAGAAAGCTGAGAGTTAAGTTTCTCTCCCCCTGCTCGTAATTCAAATCTGGCACGCATTATATTTAGATGGAGTAAAAGAGGCTGGCTGCTATCATGGAGCCCTGCAACGTAATACCCACATCACACAGCGAGAGGCAGGGAGGGAACCACAGCTTGCAGCCGCTCATCCTCGCACGCCACAGAACAAGGTGCTGCTCTAAAAGCAGCGATATCCAGAAATCTCCTGCGACTTCACCTGGTATGAACCGTGCTTGTGACAACAATTAGTTAAGGAACCTCCACTGTTAAAGCCGTTCCCCTGCCTGGGCCTCACTTCAGAGCCTGCAGCTGCAGCGTACGACCAGCAACACGGGCAAGCTGGCGATCCCGCATGCAAGAACCGGATTAGTATTTGTTCACGTAAAGAAAAAACCCAATGTATTAAGGAGTGGAGACTACCTCCCTCCCCCTGCAGCACCAGGGCTGGATCCAAACACCAAACGGGCAGGATCTGGCCTGGGAAGGCTTCTTGTCACAACAGTGGCTCTTCTCCTTGGAGCCTCAACCCAACTGGCGCTGCCTGACACCGTGACATCCTCCCCGTCCAGGGGCACTCCGACCTCGTGCACAGGTCCGGCAGTCAATGGGTTGGTCAACCCTAAAGAAGTGTCTGGGGAACACGTGGTCTGTCCTGACTCTCCAGGGTGGAGGCACTTCAGCTGCAGACGTCGGTCCCTCGGCCGGGGCACGCGACAGACGGAGCTGCTCCGCAACCCGGGCCGTGGGGGCCGTGCGGTGCCCCGCTCCCGTTGGGTGCTGGAGCGCCAGGCTGGGCTCGCCGGCTTTGCAACGTGTCACCCAACACGCAGTTCCCATTTTCAGTTCGTCCTTTACATAAGATTGAAAGTACTTTAAAAGAAATTAAAGATTTAAGAGTAAACCTCTTCACCTAAGATCTGTTTCAACACAAGTGAACTTAGTTATTTTCTTCTTATAAATGATTGAAAAATAGGAGGGTGTACAAGTGTAGGCACAACATTTGGCCATGTTTGTCCCACATATTTAAAAAATGGATTACTTAAGACTTTGTAATCTGTAAAGTGGCCTGGAGTGAGCTGTATTTTATCCGCTGCAGCACAAAAAAGCTTTAGTGTAATAATGTAAGGGGAAAAACAGTTCATCTCCACCTCCTCCCACCCCCCACAAAATGTTTTTAAAAATAATCTAGTCTTTGGATTGTTAGGTTTTAGCTCCAGCCAAAGCTCATCCCTGCTCCCCCACACACTCAAGCTCAGAAACCTGCAGCTGGGGCTGTTTCCCTAGGTCTCAAATCTCTCGCTGAAAAGCATCTCAAGCAGAAACATTGCACACAACATCACTACCACCAGCAATCACAAGTCAAGTCCTCAACCAGGTCACAGAAATGGAAGGAAATCAGGATGTTTAAAAAATATTTTTAATCAACCTTCTAAAATAGGATTTGCAACATTCACAGGATTCCTACTTTGAAGCTCTTCTCCACACCTGTGAAGAATAGATTTAATCATTTCAAAACAAAAGCTGGGATACTGGTTTATTCACATGATGTGAGATGAGGCCTTTAAAGAGAAGGGCAAAGTACCATGGGACTCCCAGCACTGTCACTACTGTCCACTGAAAGACACCTAGGAGGTTCCTATGAGAGCAACTTCTGATTGCACCTCTATCTTGAGAGAAATATCCCCAGTTAAAATTAATTTAGAAAGAAAAGAGAATTTCAAACTATTTTGAAAAACTGTTTGTCATTAAGAAATTTCAATAGTAAAACTAACATTTCAATGCATGCTATTTTTGCCGCAAGCATGGATTTATGAACCATTTCTTTCATTTCTCAAAAAGGCAACAAGCAACTTCCTGAATCTGCAGAATTTCGGGTAAAGCGCAGAACCCCTCGCAGCAGCGGCACTGATGCCTGCTAGAAACCCGAGCAACCACATCACCCGGGGACATCGCCTGTTCAAAACTTTGAGGATCAAGCCTGCTACAAAGATTGCTGTGTACATCCAGGCAGCTTTACCACCAGCATGGCCTCCTTGCCTTGGGCAAGTACATCTTTAGGGAAGGAAACCGGGAAGAAACCAGCCCCGACAAAGGCGTGGAGCGTCACAGCAATTTTAAAAAGGGCTCCAAATTTGATCCCAAGGACTACAGACTGCTAAATATGACTGGTGTAGCTAGCAAAAAAATATTTGCAATTATGTATACATGCACAAATCTTCAGAGATCTGCAATAAATTTGCGAGGTGACTAATTCACCCGACACAAGGATGATGCCGTCGTGACACAGCACTCAGATCTCTGAAAAGCTTCTGGTCCCTTCCCTCTCCAGGAGCTCTTAAAGAAAAGTATTGTGGCATAAAACATCCTCTTCTAGGCTAATAATTGACTGCAACTCAGGAAAGCAAAGATGAGAAGAAACAGTCCCTTTTCAGTGGGTGAAGCTCCCAGTAGATTGTCCCAAGGAAGATCTTTGGGCTTACCTTGCTCAAAAATGACCTGGAAAAGGTCATGAACAGCAAGATAAAGTTTGCAGCTGATGTCAAGTTACTTGAGAACAACTGCATTTAAAATGTGCTCTTACACAATTTCTAAAGGATCTTGCTATACCTGACTACAGAGTGATGAAACAGCAGATGTCATTAAACATCAACAAGCACAAATATGGGAAGGGAGTGCACAGATTTGCAGGGGGCCAGTCACCTGCTGGAGAGAAGATGCTGGACTAGGTGAACCCTTGCCATGACTCTCAGGTAATCCCGATATTCTGAAAATCCCATTAGGTCATTTCAGACCTTTCGCACCCCACAGCAGCACAAAGTGTCCACGTTCAATCTGATAACCAAGATCTTCACTTCTAACTTGGAATAAGTACTTAAGGTGTCCCACAGGATTTTACATTTTCCTGGTCTCTGCACTTTACGGCATTCTCAATGTGAGGCATCTGGATCTGTTATCATGTGGCAAACAGCATCTTCCCAACACAGAGAGCGAAGGGACACTTCACACCAGAGCAGACACGAGGTCAGCTTTGACTCCGAGGCTTGACAAGTCCTAGGCTAGCAAAAATGCAAGGACTGAAGGATTTCCTTGGTTGTCCTGCATGTGTCATGCCCTTGCACATCTCTGTTCTTGTGATGGATGGCTACGCTCCAAAATGATGATATACTGTAACAGTGAGTCTATTTTATCTTAAAAATCTCCACAGCTTCTGCACGCACACACAGCTAGCTACTGAGAGTGGTTGCGTGCAGATGGCTAGAAGAGTACTTTCCCAGAGCTGCCTGAAAAATACCCGCTCCAGGAGGTACTGATGGGGGTTCAGAACCCCTCAAATCAGGCAAAAAAAGCCAAAGAACTTTTCCTGCCTGAGACACATGACAGCGGAAAAACACGTGTTGGGAAAGCAGGGGAAGAGAAACTCTTTGAAGTCAACTTGAAACCAGCGTCTGCTCTCTTGGGTTTGATCGGGAGTGATGCAATGCTCCTGTGCTAGCACAAACACATTTGAAGTTCAGGCTATGGACAGGCAAAAAACAGTGCCTCCGGCTTTAAGGACACCATCTTCCTTGCAGCTCCTGGTGGGAGCTGGGGGGGGGCCTGAAAGAACAAAAATCAAAAGGCTTCATCTGCTGTTATCTTCTTCAGATGGTGGGGTGGGTGCAAGAGGCTGCCCGCTATCTCAGCCCACACCACAGACCCATCCGAGGCTCCACATCTCAGTCTGAAGGTTGCCCAGGTGGACAGTCCAGGCCCAAGGAAGCCCCAAGAGACACCATGAGTCAAGCAGGACCGTTTCCATCAGCTGGTAGGTGGTGAATGCTCCAACTTGCCCAGATTTTTCAGACCAGAGCAGCCCATCTGCCACAGCAGCGCACCGGCCACCTCCCCACGCTCCCTAGCCATGTCCCATGTGTCCCCTTTGCCCTCAGATCACACCCGCTTGCCCAAACGCTTTGTGCTGCTCTGCGTTTCCAGAGCATGAGGGCACCTTTGTACCAAGCCAAACCCCTCAACAAGTGCAACTGCAAACCAGCGGGCAGAGCGAGCACACCTCGTCCCGGGCACAGGCTCCCGGTGCCCCGGCAGGGCCACGAGCGCGCGTCACCTCTCCGGGAACTTGTTTGCATTCTTGGGAGAATGTTGAAAAATATCCCTGACCCCCAAACATTTACCTTTTGATCGGAGGTTTCCAGTGTTGCTGTAGTGTATTAAAGCTGAGATGCTCATAAAAAAACCCTTTGTGTCAACATAGTAAATGACTCTAATTAGGCTGGTGGTGCAATGAAAATGCTTAATTCATTCTGATGAGGCAGAAGGAAGAGCTAAAATGTTTATAGACAATGGGTGAACAGGGAGATATAATGCTGAGTGCCAGCTTTAAATGCAAATTACCACAGAAATCTTTCCCTCTCCACCATCCCATTCCTCCCCCTTCCTCTCTCTGTCGCCAGCACCACACTGTAATCTCCTAGTGCAGTAATTAGAAGTGAAAGGAGCCACATAGAGGGGCCTCCAAAGGCAACACTAAAGAGAATTACTGAAAAAAATACCTGCCTTTAATAGAAGACAGCACCATTTTGCAGAGTGCACCACCATGGCAGCACTTAGCATGGTGGCAGGATCAGCGAGGCGATAATTTGGAGGGGTATTACTGAAATGGTATGCAAATGTGTGCGTCCCCCCCTCAGCCACCCACCCCCATCCGAACCTTGCTTAATCGACAGTGTGCATTTCAGTAGTCTGGGGCCACTTTGCCTCCTGGAACAAGGCCAGGCCAGCACCGACAACCAACCCGTGCGGAGAAGTCAACCTTCGCGTTTCTTCCCCTCGATGGAAGTACGGAGCTGCAAGCACGCAAGAACCATAAACTTGGGAAGGAAATAAATAAATAACAACTTAGCCTGGAAGCTGCTGAGAAAGAGGACGCATGGAAACCCTACAAGGTCATCTCCAACACGTTTCTTTCCCAAAAGCCTCTTTGCTTACACTATCTCCATTTCTCTTAGAAGAGAAATTATGCATTTGGTGAGGTAGAGGAGGGGAGAGAATGGGATAAAAGGGAGGCAGAGAAGGTAACCAGTGTCCCTACAGCATATGGCACTACTTTCTTTAAACATGCTCATTCTCAAACCTCTGGAATAGGTTTTTCTTGGGCATTTAACCAAGTGGAATGGCCTTACTGCCGAACCGACAGCATCTCCCATTTTGGGACCTCTGATACCAGCTTGGGGACAGCAGAGTGCTGAAGAGTCCAGTTTCACATCCAGAGCCTGAGCTGAAACCAGCTTTGGTTACATCTTCAGCGAGTTAAGTGGTCTCTCTGTTGTTCACCAAGAAACAAATCCCCTCTTGCTTCCCACACACCAGTGCACAAATCACCCAGCGCAGCAGAAGGTCAGAACAGGAGACTAGAAAATCTGTCAGTCCTAGACTACGAGCCAAACGAGATCCTAGGAAAAGGCTGCTGAAATTACAGTCTGCATTGAAATCCAGTAAACATATATATTTTCTTTCCTCTTTGCTGCCGTACTTGAGTCTCAGCCTTGCCAAGAGCAGAGGCACACGTGCCCCGACACGGCCGCGTGGGCTAGGCAAGCAGCGTGAAGGGGACAGGGAGCCTTTGCTTCAGCTGGGAGCAGCCAGCTGGGGCAGGGGAGAAGCAGGTAGCGTTTTCCTGAGAACTGTGAATCTTTATCTGCTTTCCACTCTAACAGTTGGGCTGTCAGTGGGCAAGGTCATACTCACTCTGGACACATCCTTTAGCACAGTGTCCGTCTCCTTCGGCAAGTCCCCGTGATGCGCCCTGCCCTTTTCTGCCGGTGGCTGGTCCACGACAGCACCTGGTGATGCTCCCCCCGGATTCAACCCCGGGAAAGCGGCAGGGCTCTGGTGTGACGCCGGGGTGAGCGTGCAGACCTGCTGCCAGACCATATCCTGTTACCAGCTCCCAACCAACGTGGATCTCCCGACTTACAACATTTTTATCTGCTAGAAATGCAAAGCGCTCTCCTCCGTGCCTCCTCCCCTGTGCAAGCAGGCCCGACAAAGCCTCTTACAAAGCCGGACTCTGGCAAAAGCTCAGCTCACCTCTGCCACGACTCATTCCCAGCCCCGGCTCACTCTCAGAGCTCGCGGGGCCGAGGGTGCCGCGCTCCCCCCGAGGCCACCCCGGGCACAGCCCGCAGCGCAGCGTGCCAGCGGCTCCCGCTCCCCCAGCCGCGGGCTGAGGCATCCCATCCCCTCTCCCTCTCTCTCTGTGTTTGCTCAGTGAGACAGAAGCAATACCAGTTTGCAGCACAATAAACCATGTAAAGGAAGCATCAATTAACTAGAATACATGGATATAGTATTTAATTAACTGATAGGCTCACAGTTACCGTATGATGTCATGGAAACCTCGAATCTCCTGGGTGCTGCCTCTCACATGCCAACTGGGAATTGGAGCCATCACAAATCCCATGTAAAGTTTGAATCCTGACATTTTTAATTAAAAAAAAGGATTCTGACTCTCTTAAGTACCTTTTAATCAACACAAACACGTGCACATCCCTGGTGCTGCAGGAGCCCCGGGCCTGGTGGCTTTGCAGAGCGGAGGCCGGCAGCGTTACTCGGCCAAGGCCACCACGGTGAGCCGTGGCTTTTTGTTGGGGAAGTGGAAGAACGAGGCCACGAGGCTCTACGAAAAAAGGGGCAAAATCATGCAGGGTCAAGGACGTAACAGCAATACACTGCATTGACATTGCCTTTGATCTGAGGATCTCAAAGCACTCTGCAAACAGAAATGCATACGTTTACAGGCAATTTCCTTACTCCCGAGTAATGCTTTCAGGCTTAAGTCTAGCTTTGGTTGAGCACCTTTTAGAGAGGCGACCTGTCCCAGTCCAAACACTGAGTGATGCAATCTCACCAGCTCAGGAACAGTGTTATTTTACAGGATTTACAGCTGGGGAAACTGAGGCAGCAGGTGGTTGAGGTCATTTGCCCAAAATTAAATAAGTGTCAAGTGCCAGGCCTGGGCCCGAGATATGCCACCATCTGCCTGGTTGGAGCCAGGAGCAGTGGGAGGCACCAGCCCCTGCCCAACGCCCACTGGCCAGGCACAAGCTCTCCCGTGTCACGGGACCTTCCCGCAGCCACCCCGAACGTCCCCCGTCGCAGCAGGTCTGCCAGGACCATCGCGCTCGGGCAGCACCAACTCTGCCTCCAGCAGCAGATAAGGGGTTTTAAAGGTCCAGCTGTCAAAGCATCACACTGCTCAAGTAGGTATTAAAGTTGAATCTCTGCATCCCGTAACAAAAATGGGCAATCAGCCTCAAAACACACTTCAACAGAAGTAATTTTACTTCACTAGCTGCAAACATTAATACTTTCATTCCCTTTCTCCGGAATATTTGTCATCTCATACTCATTTTGGCTCAACAGCCGAAATCACAGCAAAAGCCCCGTATTAAAAAACATTAAGGCTAAGACTTATGGCACACCTTCCTTTACTGTTTTGACAGTAAAACATTAGACTTAAATCCATGGAGACAGGTAAGTACAGTATTATTCTTTGGGAATGAAAGTGTGCATTAGGTACAAGTATCCATCGTCTCTGTTTACACGCGAATTAGTTTATGGATGGTTCTTGACAGAGCTACAGCACCCTCCCTTAAGGGCAGTGCTCATATATTACCTTGCAAAGAGAATCACAATTTATTCGTTCCTATACGGAGCTAAAGATAGATGTGCCCCGGAATATTTTGAAATATTACATTATATATAAAATGAAATGGGGGAAGCTAAATTACACAGCTATAATTACTTAGAGTTCAGGTGGCATCGTAAATAATCTATTCACAACTTGCTCAGTGTTTATTATGTCACCAGAGCAATATAATTAACATGGTATAGATGGGAGCTATGCCAGGCAGATGCGGAGTTCACCCGGCTCAAACACGCTACGACAGAAGCCTAAAAACACACACGTGCACAGCACAGCACTCGTGAAAACCCATGTGAAAGCAGAAAAGCAAGAAGAGGGAAAAACAGCAGTTTTGCTATTTCTAGGCCCTGTTAACACTAACCGCCCATTCAGAATAGTCACATGGTTAAATTTCTGGATATGCTTCAGTGTTTGCATTTCTGGGGCATATATAGTTTTGCGTATAGAGTTCATGCCATTTATTAAGTTGTTTGTGCCATTCTAGCAAACTAGCTCACTGCTGTAGGAAGCAAATTTGTTATAAGGAATAAGGAGTTGCTACACAACCTTGCATCTATACAAGTCCTCTTCATCCAGTCCTGCGCCTCAAATACATGAAATTAGATATCCAGAATAACCACTTGAAAGTTGCAAGTAAGATGTTAGAGGGCAAAAAACCATAATACATCATTATTTTAGTAAATGCTTTTTTATTAGGGGAAAACAAGCATCAAAAGATTCAATATACTAGTTAAATTTGTAAGAAACTTTTTCCTATTTTACCTGGAAATCACAAGATTTGTGCAGTCAAAACAGTCTTGTTCCCAAAATCTAGTCAGAGTAAAATATGTGTGTATATATATATATATAGTATTTACACCCCTTAGGACTGGAAAGTTTTAGAAGTGAAGGTGCTTCTAAAAGTTCAGAGGAGGAATGAGATAAGCAGGTGCCAAACTTCCCACTAAAGAAATAAGTTGGTTAGAGAAACATGTCTTCAAGGGGATTAGTTTGGGGAATGACAGTGTGAAGGACTGGAAAATAATCTGCTTTTCTCAGAGCACCCAGGATGCTCTCAACTTGTGAGAGATTCAAGCAACTAAATATTTTTTAGGGTCTTTGTTAAAAAACAATTTGATTATTGCTACTCCTTCTCTTCATTTCTAACTCACTCCTTGCCTTTCCACAACATTTTTCTGGTTGCCATTTCCCAATGTGTTTTTAATTTTACTGCTGTAACAGAGAAAGCTAAGAGGAAAAAAAACTGAGCAAGGGAGGGACCCAAACTCCTACCAATCCCCCCAAATCAGAGGTGAGAAAGCAGGTCAGAAACCAGATTTTTTTCCTTATATAGTCTATTTTCCAGTGCCATAACAGTTATTGGGAGATGGCTTATTACATGCTTCTACCTTGCAAAGAGACCCAACACAAAAGACGAGAAGAGAAGATCTGATGTCTTCTCTCATGCTTTCTTGGCCAAAGCTGCTTACTTTAAAAGCAGCAGGACCACTTCCCCCACTGCGAGCCCCCTCCCCAGGCTTACTCCTACCCTCCGAGCGGGAATCGGAGCAAGTCTCCGGGGACACGTCCTCCAAGGGCTGCAGCCCGGCCTCCCACCTGCCCTGCAAAAACCTCGAGGCTCGTGTTTGCACATGGCTTACGCTCGGGACAGAAAGACACCCACATAGCTTGGGCACAATGAAAACTCCCCATCGGCTTCAACGAAATCAGAGTTTCCTTTTTCCTGCGGTTGAGCTGCAGGTCTGAGCTGTATCTTAAAGAGGTTGGGCTCGCTCTTGGCCTGCTCTGCGCCAAGGTGCAAGCGGGCTGGCACGCTGCCGCGGCAAGAGGGAAGATTCAGGAGGTTGGACGTGGAGCAGAGGCAAGCGCTGTGCCTTTTATTAAGCAGCATCTGCCCTTCTGGATATATTACTTTATGCCAAGTGGTGTCGACAATTTTTTTTTCTTTTTTTTTTTTTTAAGTAAAGAATATTTAATGTCACATTAAAAGAAAAATGGCCCCTTAAATTATTTGTGGCATGTCCTCTGCGCCGTGGAGGAACAAAGCTCGCTCTCCCAGCGCGCTGCACCAGGGTTCGGGAGCAGCAGTGACAGTCAGGAAACAATTTATGGTCCCCAGGGAGAGATCTGCTAGGGTCCTGCGGACTAAGATAAAATATTAGGGGTTTTTTTCCATGGGGGTAGTGGAGATGAGAGATGCAAATTCATTTCCCAAGGACTGAGATCCCACCGCAACACCTTCCCCCTCCCAGAAGAGGGAATGGGGTTTGCAGCAGGAAGTTAATCGCCGGGGTTTTTTCCATGATGCTCTTTCCTGCTCTTCCTCAAACTGCTCCTAAGAAATTTCACAGCATGAACAGGAATCCTCCAAAGGCTACAAAAGTGAGAATCCCCCCAAATCTTGGGAAAACTAAGAAAAGCAGCACACTGGGGTCCCTTCCCCCTAGGTCCTTGCGATCCTTTTCAGAGCATGAGGTCTCCTTGGGGCATGCGCTCTGCTCGACATGATTCCTGAAGGCTAGCAGAGGGCACTCCGCCCAGGTGTCCCCTGGAGAAGCTGATCAGCCTCATGTTTTCCAATGCCCTTCTCTCCCCCTCCTCCCTTGCAGACCCCGGCTAAGCTTGGCCTCACCATTAGGGGTTACATCTGCAGTGTGATGGAGAGGGTTTGCGTTACTTCTCCAGCACTGTTCCAGGACCTGCTCTAAAGGACCAAACCCACTGCAAGCTGCCGTTCAAGCCCTGCACTGAGAACCACTGAGCCAAACCCTGCTCACTTGTACCAAAAAAATAAGTGAGGTTATAGTGCTGGGGAAGGGCGACATTAAGCTCCCTGAACAGCTGCACCATCATTTTAGGTCTTCTCCTCCAAGAGGATCTTTTCCAAACTCACCCCACTCCTTCCTAGAGCCATTTCTGGAGTGTAGGAGTATCGTGGGCTGAAATCAAAGCTCCTGGACCCTCAGACGCCCAGCCAAACCCACACCACGGAAAACGAAGGGCAGGCCCGTTTAGGAGGGTGTGCTCTGCCCAAGTGCCAAGCTGGCCAGATGGGAGCCAGCTCCCGTGCGGGCTCTCTAGCTGCATGAGCGTGGTGCTGGGCTGGAGCCAGCGAGCCCCGCTGAGAGCAGCGGCAGAGGACGTATTAGCAGAGCACATTAGCCCCGACACCGAGCTGTGAACGCAACTATGTGGCTGAGGGTCCAGAACTGGCTCCCGTCCAGGCAGCTTGAGCACGCGGAGGCACACCAGCCCATCCGCGTGCTCCCGCACGCTGCGCTGCAGAGACCTGCGCCGGCAAGGACAGAAAGCTGCGCAAAAACACACCGAAACAAGCACTCGCTCAGAGCAGCACCTGCTTGGGTGCCAGCCACCATCACTTCAGCATCTGCAAAGAGAAGAGGGGTGTAATCGCAGCCACGTCCCAGAAGCAAGAGTCACACGGATGCGGTCCCCCAGATCGGCCTTTCTGCAGGCTAGATAACGCCCTGGACACGGGAGCTACAAGGCAGGTCAACATAACCTTCAGGACAGTCACTCCACTTGCAAAGCCTTCTCTCCCTTGTCAGCCAGAACTGCCCAGAGTGCCTCAGAGGTAAATTGATTGATTTAAAGCACCGTTCCTGCCTCCGGATCCACTAGGGCAGATCTCTCCTTATCTACTGACTTCACCCAAGCCCCTGGAGCATTATCTTCAGCAGTCAGCGAGATTCGAAGAGTGACCGCACCACAGAAAGACAATCCCTGGCCAACACAAACCACCGGAGCTTTCCTCTAGCAGTGCCGCAGTAATTAACACTAGCCGAAAGCCATCCCTGCACTGCCCATCTGAGCAAACACAGCCCAGCAGCACATGCTGCGTGTCAGCTCCAATACATCTCCAAAGGGCTGGACATGAACATCCCTCTGCGGAGTTAAACCCAAGGAGGGCAGTCAGCGTGGGACGGCATCACTCTGCATGGCAAGGAAGCTGCGGGGAGGCTCATCATCATCTCTTTACGCAGGTCCTGGGAGCACATAGCTACCTCCAGTCTTAGAGTCTTCATCTTGAATCACTTGCTTAGCTTTAACACACAGAATAAGGTAATAAAATGGGGATTTGATCACAAACACCAGGGCTGTTCATACCTGCCACACCACCCTGCCTCGTGCAGGCTGCTGCGACTTGTGTTCAGCACAGCACGGGGTGCAGCAGCAAAAACCGAGTCCAACCAGCACATAGGCTGGAGAAAGAACATTGCTTTCCCCAGGCACATGAAGAGGTTAAAGGCTACAAGCCGGTTTGCTGGCCACCCAGAGCAACCGCGAGCATGCACAGATCATCTCTGGTCCCAGTCTGCTTCAGCTCTAATGGCACTTGCTTCAAGGTCCCAAACAAAACCTTTCAAGGGACTCATTTCTCTGAAAATCAGCACACCAGCAAACTGCACATCCCAGTGCCTGGTGAAAAGCTTTCAGAGGAGGCTGGAGTCTCCCCTTTCTGCTGCAGGGAACTGGAACTAATTGCACTGCAGCTGAAAGTGCCACCAGCCCCGTCTCACCCCGTGGGCTCCCACCGCGGCAGCCGCAGCGCGTTGGAGAGTCCCCCTGCAACCAGGGCGGCAAGAACAGCAGAAAGAGATTCGGTATTATTGTATTCATTTAGAAAAATGTCTACAGCAGGCTGACATGAATCCCAGCGCAAGCCTAGCTCCCTTCCGCAGCATCCGCAGCTCCCCAAACCGGCGAGCGGAGGCAAACACACTCTTCTTGAAAACCTGAAGATGTAGGTCAAAATGAAAAATTTGTTACTAGAGCCCTGCGTTATCTGAGCTCTTTACAGCTTCACAGAAGCGTTTTGGCATCTCGGCTCTCTTAAAAATAAGGGCTAACAATAAAACCTGGCATTTGTGCATGGCTCAAAGCCTTTCACGCTGCTAGGGAGAGGTAACAACCTCCACCGCACACAGGTCCCAGATCCTCAAACCTGCTCAAGCATTTAGGCATTTATTCAGCACCAGGGAGCTCTGCTACCTGCACAGCCGCAGGGCCACCGTGCCTAAAACAGCCCGGGGAAGCAAGCCAGGAGCGTCCCACGTGCCACGGCAACCCGAGGCCTGGTCCCCGATGGGCCCCAGGCCCCCCAGACCCGCTCCTCCACTCGCGCCCGCAGCCAGCTCCCACCACAGAGGCAGCTCGGATCAAGGCTAATCATGTCTGAACCTAGAGGGTACCAATTTTCCAGCAAAGGGGTTTTAATCTAACACGCAGATCTCTTGTCATATCACCCCAGAGACCCGTAACATAGGTCATTTGTGCATGCACAATCTCCGTAATAGGATGCACAGTTTTAAAATGGCTAAATCTGTAGAGAAGAAAAAAATGTTATTACAGGAGGAAATAGAAAAGATTAGCTCACAGGCTGAGCTCATGTTTGCCAAGTTTCCACCCAGAGAATTATTCCAATACCGAATTCTACGCTACCAAAATAATGGGTTTATACAGCAGGCATCGTGCCAACTTTTTGGCTATAATTACAGTGTTTTCCTCTCTCCAGTTCTTTATTGATATCTGGATTTTCTTTTTTCTTTTCTTTTTTTTTTTTTTTTAAGGAGGAGGTAGAAGTGATTTTGTATGTTCAAACTACAGCAACACTTGATGCAGTTAAAACCGGGAAGTTTTAACAACCTGCCAGCCTCCAACTTCAGAGGCAATGTCAGTGCCACCATCAGACTCGAGAGAAGCCCCAGGGATCCATTACCGCGGTTTGAAGATGTCCCCGCACTTCCCTTTCAAGTGAACGCCGGAGCCGCTTGCTTCATTCGGCGGCTGCTGTGCTGCACAATATTCCTTTGAGGAGATGCTTTGCAGTGACAAAATAACTGCTGACAATGTGAATACTGACTTCATTTTAATTTTGTTTTACATTTTCTTCGGTATGTTTTGATCCTAAAAATCTTTAGAGTGCAATTTTTTTTTATGGTAATAAAGCAACTATTTATACAGTACCACGGAGGCATTTCGGTGCTGCCCGCCGCTCCTCTCCGTGTCCCCCCCTTCCCGGGGAAGCGGGTTTTGAAGGCATGACACATCCTCAGCAAGTCTCAATAAAGCAACGAGACGGAGGGAAAAGCAGCGCCCCGGAAAGGCTGTAACATCAGCAGCGACACAAACTAGGGCAGCGCCTCTCCCTTTTGCAAGCTGCAAAAACAAACATTGAAGAATGTGCTAAAGTCAACACGACTGTTAGGAAATCAAGCCCTTGCGACAGTCGTTTCTTGTAGAAGACTCCGGTTTTGGTTTCCTGCCTCAAAAAGGGCAACTGACAGCAGCAATCCCCGCTCGGGAAGCTCGCTCCCATTCAGCAACACAGTTAAAGTTCAATAAATTCCCTGAATGGGCGACTAGGTTATCACTGCTTTTAAGAAGATCACTTATTCCCAAGAGTTTTTAGTTCTCTGAGGTTCTCCAGCCACTGCCACCACTTAAATTCCAGCAGCCCCAAACCCAGGGACAATTAGTCCAGATGATTCCCGATAGTCTTTCACATATAACCACCAACATCCAGCATACCTCAACATGGGGAAGATCTCTAACCCAAGTGACATCTCTTGCTGGACAAAGCCTGGAAGCGTCATCCTTCGGTGAGGGCAGCCCTAAGGGGTCACCTAGCCTGGCTCCTGCTGAAGCTCACTTAATCATTCCAGGTGCTGAAGTTTTAAACCGTTTCCCCAGTCGTGATGCCGAGTTGCATTAAACCCTTTGTCCAGCCGATATGCCGAGCCAAGGCACCGCGAGATAAGGATTGCTGAGGGAATTGCACGGAACGGCTCACACGGGGAGCTCCCCTTCCAGCTTTGCCGCTACTTTTGCCACTTATTGTCACATAACCGAAGGCAGCAGCTCTTCCACCTCTGAAGCCCTGGCTACGCCACACCAGCAGGACTCGGAAAACAGTACCCTACAGTTACACGCTTTTTTGCCCATCTTCCTGCTCCACTTGCTTTATTTTCCAGCAAAACTATATTTATACTATTTCAACGTTGCGGAGGCAGAGTAGGCGTGCTGGAGGACACGGAGCGTTATCTTGGGCATCAGAAGACTCATCTTCCCAGGCCAAACTTTCGGTGGCAATAATAGTGGTAAGCACCTGATTTTCCAAGAACAAGCTGAGCCTTAACTGAAGGCACAACTCTGAATTTTTAAATAGACAGAAATAGTCCATGCTCACCCTCGTAATTCCAGAACGGCACAACAGCATCCCAGACGAGACGCAGCAAGCAGTCATGTGCACAACCACTTTTCCAAGCCACACAAGTCCGGAATATTTCTGTGCCCAAGTCCAGACCTCCGAGCCCGGTTTGGTGGTGCTTTGCTATGTCTAGCAGCATTCCCACTCCCAAGAAAGAGGCTGAAAGAGCAACGTTCTCCACTTAGTTCATTCTGGTGTAAACAAAAGTTGAAGTCAGGGAAGAATAAGGCCCCACCTGCATGCTACTTGGTGGCATTTGTTTCTAAAAATTGTACTGTATTACAAAGCATGCCTTTACTGAAAAAAAGCAATTCTCCTTGCCCATCTCAGCCATCTTTGCTGCCATCTGTCTTGACAAGAAGTAGGTGAAAACCTTTCCTAAAATATCTCCTCCCAGGATCAAACCACAATGTGAAAGCCAGTGCATTAGTAAAGGTTGCATTTCTGTGGCTCTCAGGTGCAAAGGTTGATCTATATTGGATTTTGGAAAGGCTCAGCCCTCTCTGAGAAGCAGTCATAAGAATCATTACATTTAGTCAGTCATCTGCTGGGGGCTTTGCACCTTTAATTGGACCTTTTCCTCCAGATCAATGAGCAGGGTCATTAACGATGTAGCACGGGGTCCTTGGAAAGGATTGATCTCATGCAAAATAGGGCTGCACAACTTGCAAGCCTACCTGGAGCTGGTAGGAGCCAGCTCGCCCTCCCAGAGCTTTTCTCCTGCTCGCACACAAGTTTTGTGGTTATTTGGCAGTACAGTAGCACCCCTCATTTTGCACCAAAGCAGCAGAGAAGCAGGCCCTCGGCACGTGAATCCCTTCCGCTAGTCTTGGCCACACGAAGCTGCCAAGTAGTTTAACTTCAAAGCCAAAAGCAACCAGCCAGCTCCTCTCTCCTTGCCCGACCTCCCCGTGGACTGCCTTTACAAAGCACCACACCGCTGCAGTTTCGTGCCGTACAAGCCTTCACGTGAACATTTATTATTTGTTTCACATAATTGCAACAGGAGCACCCAGACAGTTTTGTTATGTTAAAAATCACTCCCTTGTTTACAGCCAGTTCAACTCTGCATGAAGACAAACACCGAGACAAACATTTAAAACGGTACCAACTCAGGCAATGTTTTCATCCCAGCACTGGGAATATTCCTAAAAATTTAAAGAACTAATGATTAAAATATTATCTTCTGTTATGCTTGAGCTACACATTGGAGAAGGAAAAAATTGCCAGTGACATATTTCTTTTCCCCCGTGATAATGCCACCAAAATACAGAAGTGCACTGATAGAAGGTCTCTCCTCTCCAGTTCTGTTTTTCCTCCTGTTCCGAGGAGGAAGCCAACAGGAGCCAAGAAGAAATTGCTCCTCACTCAGCAAGTTCAAGCATGTTACTAAGTTAGAAATCAGAATTGATGTCAAGACTCATACCAGCCCACAAGTGTTTCTCTGCTAACAAAACGGGGTTTTTTTTTGCAGAACTTGCTTGTTTCCTATCACTTTTAAATGTTTTCAAGGCTGAAAAATAAAACAAAGTGGTTTGGGGCAGCTGAAACATTTCAGTTACAATAATTGGATTTTATTTTGAAAACCCCCACACCACCTTTTGGCAAAAGCTGCAAGCTTATTTTTCCCCAGAAAACTTGAAGAACATTAAGGACTCATTCCAATGGAAAAAAGTCTTTTTCATTAAAAAATGCATAAGATTCCCTCTTTGGGAATCCAGTTTAATAAACTAAGGTTTTTTCCCCTCTTTTTAGGGCGATATCAGTAAGTGACCAAGCAGAGCTGGCTGGACCCGCTCCCGATGGCCAGCAGCTCCACGTGACACAGCCGGCACTCGAGCAGGACATCTCTCCAGCGCGCACGCGGGAGGCAACACTACAGCCTCGGGAGCTCTTCTGATCTCAGCAGAGCTGCAGTAGCTACAGAAGCAGCAACCCTAACCACCACCCCTACCCTGCGACACTTAAAGATCTGATTCAGCCCCTCCTTAACCAATAAGTGGCCTCCTATAGTGAAGAGCCCCGTTGGTCTCACCTGGGACCATCCATCCACCACCCAAGGAGCCAGCAGTGGCCACAGCCGTTGCCTCCTCCACGCCCCCCCGGGCAACACTTCTGCTGTGACTCAGTAACACCCATCTCCCAGCCTTAAACCTATTTCATGGTAGGATGGAGGCAACCAACGGTCTCCGACATTGGCCTCCGGTACCGTGTCACAAGCCGCACCGCCCCAGCAAGACGGGCGCTTGCCAGCGCTGGCAGGCAGCTCAGGGTGCAGCCTGCCTGCTTCCTTAAAAAAATATATTAGTTTTAAATGCAAGTCGCAGCTTATAAATGCCAAGAAATTCCTCTTGCCACATGAACGTTTCCGGAATGCTGTGCTGAATTAAACGGATTCGGCTTTCCTCACGGATCTGCACATACAAAGAGACAGCTTGATAGATAAACACGTTTACGGGTGCAGACAGCTCTGGTCAGTGGACAATTAAGGATGCAAGACTAACATGCCAGGGCAGCTTTAGATCCAGAGCACAAATTATTCTTAGTAGTGAGTCCTATTAGTATTTTTTGCATCTTGCTAATAGAAATCCAATTACTCAGAACGACTATGAGCACATTATCCATTTTTAGCAAAATTTGCCTTATTCTGCAAACAGATTTTTGCTTCGTCGTCACTTTACTTTTGTCCCCGCGGTCCTCTGGGATGCAGCATCCTTCAAGGACATGTCACAGTAGCAAGCTATCCCGTCATGCTCGCGCTTCGAGGCCTAGCAGCTGAATCACCCCCAGCCCTATTTTCTTTTGCAGTGTTAGATTAGCGAGAGGGCTTATGACCTGCCATCTGTCACTGCAGTCTGCTGACTGTGAGTCTCTGCTCTCTCCGCAACATTGCTGAGGAGGTGGAAGGCTTTGGGGGGAGGAGGGCGGGGGAAAGTCTTTTCATCCTGCTGCCTGCTCCTTGCTCCAAAGCCTGCCCTTAAAGCCGTAGCGTACCAGGTCTGGAGGCGGCTACGCTGGTCTCGCCAGGGAGAAGACACCCGCTTGGGGGGTTATTTTTAATGCGGCGACATTCGCTGTCCAGGGGCTTCTGCAGCACCACGACGAAGCTCGCGGTACCGCGGAGGCCGGCTGCGCCGAACCTGCGGCTCCCGCATGCTGTTCCATCACACCTGCTGAAGCTCTCCCAGCCCTGCCAGGGAGAGCCGGGCAATGTGACCATGCATCTGGCTTTCTGGCAACGAGAGCGTTGCCTCTGGCGCGGCGCCACGACAGTCCCTCTCCTCCTGCAAGTGGTGAACTACTAAAAAGAGCCGCACACGCGCACGCACACCCCCAAAGACCCGAGGAACAGCTCCTGCCCCGGCCACCGCAGCCCGACAGCAGCCCCGGGGACAACGAGCCAGCCCACGGATCGCGAGCAAAGAACAACGCTGCCACTGCCGAATGTTCCTGCTTGGTTTAAAATAATCTGGTTGCGAAGCTCCTGCGCTAAAGCAGCTCCCGTGCTAAAGAAAGAACAAGTTTTCGTTGCGTCGCAGACATGAGACAACTCTCCTTGAAAGCTGGGGGACTTGTGTTCCCACCTACTGCTGGTTTGCTTGAAAAAGTATCTGCACAAGTTTTCCAATACCGAGACTCGGTATATTGCTACAAAAGCTTATCACTTCCATTCCCACTGGAACAGCTGGAATTTTTCCAGATCAATTTATTTCTATCTTAAAAGTAAGAGAATATATAACAATGTGAACAACTGCCAAATCAATCCAGCCATGGTATAGGCAAGAGACTTCTCCCTATAGCAGGTCTTTCAACCACCTCTTCCTAAAACGGTTTCTACTTAAAACCCTTGCCGATTTCCATGCCCCAAATTGAGCTCCCAAGTTTTTCTGCTGGGATGCCCTTGTGCAGGTCATTTCATCCCAGGCTCTGGTGAACGCCTGCCAACACTGTAAAACCGTAACAAATAAGAACAAACCAACTATCTGACAGTGAAAGACACAGTCTAGGACCTTGTGGGCCACCAGCATGAGGGAACTGGTCCATGTGTCAAGCCCTGGTGCTTGCTGAGGGGCAGACCGAGTTGACCTCCAAACAGATCCCCTGCCCTTGAGCACCATTCAGGTCTGCCAGCTTTGGGTGCTCATATCTTCCTTCACCATGCGGGAAGTCTCCAAAGATGTATTTCTCTGAGGAAAAAGGACCCAGTAACCAAAGGAAAGTAGAAAGTTAAATTCTTTCTCCAACGCAACGCTCACTGGGACCATTTCAACACAAGCTGATTCAGCTTCGGAGAAATCAAGTCATCTCAGACCTCTGGGGATCGGTGGCACTGAACGCAACAGGGTGAGTGGGGGGTGATACTTTGCCACAGCGTTTCTTTGTACGGAGGCCCTTCTACAGCCACAGGTAAGCATGAAAACACTGTCTTGCACGTCATAGTCAGATGCCACGTCCTCCTATTCCTTTCCAAGCAGTGATCCATCCAACAGATGGTATTGTTGACAGCGAGCCTGGGGAACTGGCACTGCCAGTCCTGCTTTCCCTGTGGTGGTCCATGACCTCACCACGGAGCTGTATTCTGGATGTTGCTAGGCACATGTGGGTAGTCTGATGTTAATCAGATATTTCTGGAAATAAAATTATATCACCTACTAACTGATATCAGGAGCAAGTCCCACCAAGGTAGGACTATCATGCACTTGGCTGTCCCCATCCACACCCTCTTTCGGCATGTTCTGCCTCGATGCAATACGAGTTTTGGCCATTTGGACACCCGGAAAGCCCGGACAAGCGGCCTCTGTGCACACACACATCAGCTCACCACACTACGCACAGCATTTGGGTTTGCTGCAAGTGGTCAAGCCATTTCTGCAGCATATGTGCAGCAGGTCTAACACAGCTTGAAAAATCACTGTACATGTGTTACATGGCCTGCACGCACATACTTTTGTGCGAGAAGCTTCAATCAGGAGCATGACACCTTTAATCATAAGACAGCAGGACCCAAGCGTTCGGCATCGCACAGGAGCCACGCGCACAGCTCGCGTGTAGACGCAGCGACAGTGTGCACAGGCAGAAAATTAACCCAGCTACATTATCCCCTCCAGCAGCTCCGCATTCAGGGATGCTGCAGGGATACAAGAACGAAGGAGGACAGACAAAGGCGAGGATGTGGACCGCCGCACAAGAACCCACGCAGCAGCGTCTGGCATCAAAGCAGGAGCTGTTCACCTTCAGGTTTTCTAGGGCAGCTTGGCCTCTCGCAGTCCAAGGAGCACGACAAGAGACAGGTACAAGGCAGAGCTGCCAGCTCCGGCGAGCAGCCCCGCGGGAGGGGGGGGGGGGGGGACATAGGCTCAGCCTGAGCCCTGCCTGCAGGACGCGCTGAGACAGCTTGGACTGAACCAGCCCCGGAGCTGTCAGCGAGGTGCAGCCGACCCCCTCGACGCAGCTCCTGGAACTGCCCCCAGGTACGTGGTCGGGACCAGCCGGAGGCAGAAGGTGCAGGAAAGCTGCCAGCCTCGCCGTGCAAAAGCAAGCCAGTGGGACTTTCTGGGGTGCAAGACCCACCATGCCTCGGGTTTTCCAGCCGATGTGTTACAGCCCGAACTGCGCACATCAAATTCTCACGCATTAGCCATGCAGAGCAGCTAAAAAGTCATTTGGAAATGCAGAAGTGTATAAGTTACTCTAGCTTGAGGGCCCTAGTAATTTATGCGCTGCGAATTTATACAGGTCATGTACCTATTTACTTTGCTGTGCTCTAAAAAAATGCACAGTTACCTTAGCAACTTTAACATTGCAAGGGAGTATGGAGCTTTCTTAAAGAGACACTGCCAGAGCGGTCAGCCTGACCAGCCGCTCCCTGCTCTCCTCCGCTTCCGAGCTCTGCATTCATCTGCAGTTTTTCCTCAGATTAATTACAGGTTTTATTATTTTAACCTATGAACAATCGGTCTCAGAACTCATTGACATGTTCCAATAAACGAATATATCTACCATGTGTGTAAGAACGAGAAAGCATCATCAAAAATGCACAGAATTTACTCATTTCATCATCCTGACATGTTCTGAAAGCTTAAAATAATTTTTTGATTTGTAGAAATTGCCTAGACTCTATAAAAACATGCAGCATGCTAGTTACACCTTGGAGGCCTTCAATTTTTAAAAAACATTGTAAAAGAAACATAATAAGCAGAGTAAGCAATGTGCGCTCAGCCTCCCAAACTTGTTTTAGTTCATTCTAACTCTCATGAGGATTTTTCTTCAGATTTGTTCATGAACCATTTTTCTTGAAATGAATTTAAAAGAATCTCTAAAAAAGACTTTGAATACCAAAAAAGCAGAAGCAGACTGCTCAGAAGGAAACCCCTTCCTTGCCCATTCACGAAAGGTCTGCCCCAACACCCAGCAAAACCAGCGAGGTCTCACAAAGCCTCGGCCACCAGCCCTTTTGTCATCCCCATGAAACATGTGAAAACCATCTCAAACTGGGAATTTGGAGGCTGGAAGTCCTGCAGGTTCCCCAGACTCGCAGCCCAGGCAGAGGCTGCTGAACGACAGCGGTCGGATGCGCAGGAGAGCACGGCCATCCCCAACAGGGAAAACAGGCAGGTTTTACCTTTTGCAATTCAATGATCAGATTTTTTTCCCCCAAACAAGTACTAGCTCATCCCAAGCACACCAGGGCTTTTCGGTGGGGCTTCCAAGGCGGACCCCCCACCCCGGAGGGGCCAGGGCCCACAGCAGCAGCCAGCAGGGAACCTTCTCCCCCAGCCGCAGCCATCAAAAGCAGAGTAAAGTGATGGCAGGACACCCTATAGCTCAGCCAGTGACCAGGCTGCAGAAAACGGTGATGATTTTGTTACAAGACCTTTAAGGCCATGGTCAGGACTGGCCTGCAAACACTGCTGTGCTGCAGTGCCTCTGGAGCTTTGGCCCTCTGTTCCCTTCCTACACACGTGTGCAAGCCACTGCGGACTACCAAACAGGGTGAAATATCAATTTTTTAATACCTATGTAACCATCATCCAGATTTCAGTAAAAAAAAATTAATGATTTCTTCCCCAAACACTGATTTTGCAAACCCTAGAGAGCACACAATAGGTTTGAACAGCCTTTAAAAAAATAGATATAAGCATGATATATTTTCTGCAGCATACTGCGAATCTGGGAAGCGCCTCAGCTCTCCAGCACAAAGGTTGCACACATGGAGCTGGAGCAGGGAGAGGGAAGCTATAAAAACCCATTTTCTGGGCAACCATTTTATCTCTGTTATCAAAAAAGAGTCAGGTTGTGGCTCTTTGTAACCACAAGGACAAAAGGGACTTGAAAATACTAAATGTTGACTGCTCCTAGCGACTGGTCTGCCTCCAACCAAGCCCTATGCACCAGGCCCATGCCGCCTCTCTTCGGATAAGCTGTAGCTGAAAGTTAGGAAAAATATTTACAGCAGAATTATTAATTTTTTTTTGCACTTCTGTCTGTTTTCCATGGCATACCTTCAGCTTCGGGTTTTTATTTCAGGGAACAACGTGGGAACAGATCTCAGAAGAGCCCCTGAGCAGTATTGGCAGACTCCCTCAAGAGCAGTAGGGCAGGCCTGAGTTAAAAACTGATTATTTTCCTTTTGCCCTTACTGCTAAACACACACAAAGCCCAGCAGTTTTTCAGCACTGCACCCAAGCCACACTGGTTTGCCCCATCCACATCCCCCAGCCCTCACATGCTTTCCAAACAGCCTCTGCAACAGCATCCGAGGTTGCACGACATGCTCCGCAGATCCAGAGTCTGCAGACCAGGAGCAGTGCCACAGCAGCAGGGCGAGGAATGGATTCCCATCCTCCCCAAATCCTCTGCCCCGCATCCGTCCCCGCCAGCGCTTCCCCCCGGGAGGGAGCAATCCACCCGCCGGGCCCAGGTCCCGCAGGCAGCACCGCTCTGCCAACGCACTGTCAGATCCATGCCCTACCGCATTAATGCAAGTTGGTGGATTTAAAAAAAATTAAAAAAAAGGGAAGGCAGGACAAGGCGTAGCAGATGGCTGAGGACAGATACTGCATCCCATTCTTTCTTGCTCTGCAAGAAAACAGCTTCCCTCTCTGCTGTTTATCATGCTGCTCCTAGCTTTTTTCTTTTCATCTAAAAAAAGAGGCAGAAATTGGTGTCCAAATACCCGGGGCATCCATGTTGCTGTTGCCACCACTTAAATTTCGTGTGCGTCGATCCCATCGCAGCTCTTTGGGCACAGGGCACAACGAGGGTGTGCCTGCCAGGAGCTAATCACCCCCTCGGGGGGTTATTAGGCACCAGGCGATGGCTCCTGCCTCCACTCCCTGGGGACACGATTATATCATGATAACCAAACCCCCCAGAGACACCTTATTGCAATTATGACATTTCTTTCAGGTCTCTGTGTGAATACATTAGTCAAGGAAATTGCTTTGATCACTTGAAACTTCCACTTAGTGCTCAAATACTTAAACTGGGTGGTTTACAGAGATGAAGTTCCTTCCTCATGATATCCAACAGGCAGAGAAACAGGGCCTTTAACCCAGGCAGAGCAGCACTAGGGCCTGAACACCAACGTACAAACACACTTCCATCCATTTAGGACAGCAGTCTTCCAAACAAGCAGACTAATCCAAACACTTAAACCACATTTTGGCTACTCCAGCGCCTGCAGAACCAGCCCAACAAATAACCTCTAGAGAACAGTACAAGATAAAGAAGAATTAATGATATTGCTGGTACCTTTATCTCCACGAGGAAGAGCAGAGCACTCTAAGGAACAAGGAGAAGTAGCAGCAACCACTGCTGCTGACTTTATAAACTTGGCTGCCTCCCTTTAGCTTCACTGGTCTCACCTGCGTAAGGAACCCAGCAGCACCCCAGGTGTTTCAAATGACCTGCAGGGCTCGTTTGCAAGGACTGGCCAAACACTCCAGCAAAAACTCATTAGCTAAACGAGTCCACCTGCCTCCCACACCTCTTTTCCCCTCATGTTGGTTCTGGACCTCCCTGCCGTGGCACAAGCACTAGCTACTTGTACAGCTCATTTTCTGCTTCCATGGTGGTGCAGAAAACCCCGATCTGCGCTACTGGAGGGTTAAAGAGGGGAGAGGCCAGCACCGACTGCACACATTAGCGGTAGGGCAACATCAAGGTCACACAGAAGATAGGTCACACGAAAGGCCGGCGCGATGCCGCAGATGGATAGCGTTAGCTGATCAAAGGTGTGGCCAGAAGGTCTCCAAAGCCCATAAGGATCCTTCAGGGACCGAGTGAATTAAAACAGAGAAGCAGAAATAACACCTGCACCCCAATAGCAAGGAATATTCCCTGGAGACCTATGGACTTAGCACGAGGGCACTGTATATCTGTTTGTGTGTTTGTTTTACTGACCTTGGCTAAGTGTTTATGAAATACATATTGGTTATTGATCACTCTCCCCGTTCCTCGCTCGAGAGAGCAGAGCAGTTAATAGCCTAGGCCTGGTGTCAGAGAAACACAGAAAACGTATAGATGCCGGGAAAGAGGAGCCTGGCTAAACGCCTAGCAGGAGAGATCAGTGAACGTGCATCAGAAGCTCAAGGGCATCATCCACCTCGGGGGCTTTTGTAATAGTTTCTTTACAGCTGGGCTACATTTCCTTGTGTTTGTGCCAGAAATCTTTTTTGTACATTAACCAAATTTCGGTGGTTTGGTTACATATCTTGTTAAAAATAAATAAAAAAAATCCAAACTCTCCTGAATGTGATACATTAAAAGGGAAATACAAAAAGAGCTCGGTGTGCACTGCACAGCTCTCAAAGAAATCTGTCATGCAAGAATTCAAGTCATGAGAATCAGCCCATAAAAACATGCCTCTTAAATTTATTAGTCATAGAAAAAACATCTGATAATAGACATTATATACACTAATTGCTTAGAAACTTAAGAAAACAACATTTTTGTAATCCTACGAGCACTGGGAAATGATTTAGAAACCCACAAAAATAAATAAATCCAAGTTCCAGTTTTGCAGCATGGAAAGGGGACATGTACAATAAAAACAACAGCTTTAAATGATGTTCAGAGTGTTATTCACTCATAATAAATCACATTCACACCCTTCACATGGGTAAAAAGTG
The DNA here is from genome assembly GCF_036370855.1 of Dromaius novaehollandiae. Lineage (NCBI taxonomy): Eukaryota > Metazoa > Chordata > Aves > Casuariiformes > Dromaiidae > Dromaius > Dromaius novaehollandiae. Next base: position 18,997,528 of record NC_088113.1, read on the forward strand.
CAGCAAACCTCTACTCGTTCTGTTAGAAGATGGGGCAGGTCTGTGAGGCTTTGAAGCTGGACACAGCCAAGGCTGTTTATAGTAAAGGGTGTCATTGCTACCAGTATTCTGCACTATTAATATGAAAATACATCTTGTTTTAGGTTATTTTGAAGAATGAAGTGATGGGAATCACATACAGGCAGTGCAGGAAACCACCAGCCCAATCTTTGAAAGCTCACGTGGGAAACAACAGCTGAGCAAAATGACCATTTCTTGAGGCAGAGAAAGCAGGTTGCCCTGTTACATGCCCTTAAAAACAAACTACATACAATATCAGGGGAGAAAGGTTACCTTAACCGTGCCTGCAGTTCTGTCAAATATGTGACAAAAAACAACAATTTAGAAAAGCATGAAAGTCCTTTCTGAAGCTCCTAAAGCGACCCAAATTAGTTGAGGAGGAACACTGTGGTCTTCCATCACTATTCTCCCGCAGAGGAATGACCCAAGTAATCACCTAGAAGAGAGTCCCACAGATCTTCCCTCCCAATATCATGTGCTTACGAACCGGCTCTTTTCTCCTAGAGCCACTGAAACAGGGAAGTTAAGCAATTTCCCTAGCAGATTCTCCTGGTGTTGCCGAGAGAAGACACCTATAAAGCTTGTAGAGGCGACCTATAAAGCCTCTGATTTCAGGAAGGTTTCACAGTTGATGGTGAGCAATGACACCAGTGTTGGCTGATTTTATTCTATAAATATAGAGCTTGTAAATCACGCGGTTGGTATAATCGTTGCACACTGTTAGCTGAACTTTTCCTCTCTGGGTGCTCCATTAATGTCCTAATAGCATTACTCTTCTACTCGTGATGAACAGTCAAAGCAGAAACCTCCGTATTGCTCTGTATTTCCTATGCAAAGCTTTAGTCCATAGTCACCTGTCTGCTAAGCATATCTGCATCTCGTCTTGAGCTTTGACCTCTAAAACAGAGATCACCTTTAAAACTGCCACTAGTTGGGGGTCTCTGGCTAGCTAACAGGCACTGTATCCCAGCTTCCTTTCAGAACGGGGAATTATTTGGCTTCAGTGGGTTTTAAGGTAATCCAGGCTTTTATTTGGGACTTGCAATCAACCTTGGGGGAACAGGAGATGGGCAAAGCTTCTGCCACCTTTGTTTACGTTGATTTGCTAAATGAGAAGCTCTGATGATTTCGGTGGAGCTGCTGATGCCGAGGTCTCTTCAGACCAGGGGCAGATGGCAGGAAACAGCTTCTGGACCTACAGGAGGCCATAGACAACGTGCTCATGCTCCTAGGTCCATTACGTGCTTTGGAAGGCCTTGTCCTGCCGGTGGGTAATTCTGTCACAAATCTGCAAGCCTGCTCTGTCCCACCTGCAGATGGAGAACGCAAAAGCTTCCAGTTTGCGTAAGCCCTGCTGATAGCTACTGTGATTCTCCCGTGTCTTCCTCAGTCTTCCCACCACCTTACGGAGCCCATCGCACTCACACCTCTTCTCCTGAATTCGAAAAGCAAGTGGAAGCGTCAGAAAATCTGTTATACAGGTGATGCCTCACTTACAGCAGTCATGAGAACATTTCTGCCATGAAAGCCAAATATATATATAAAGTGTTGAAGATAATGACAGAGTGTGCATTATCAGCTTCTCATCACTGTATAGTTATTGGGGATAAATTTGAATCCGTGGTGAACTTCATGCATCTCACATCCATTACTGACTATCAGTGAAGGTGACTCCAGGCAGGGGCAGCTTATCTCCGATAGTTTACCAAGTTAATTGAAATGAGCTTAAAACCGGAATGATCACATTCCCCTGCACACTACTTTGTTTCCCTCTCTTTAGCAATGTGACAGGTGATCTGCAGAATTACAATGTGACAGAAAGTATTACTGCCAACAGAGCTGGTCAAATATATTTCAGAAGGGAAAGAATAGGGAGTATGGCCAAGAAGTACGCTATACTGATAAACAACCATTTTTATTTGAAAATGCTGCAATAGTATTATTATTATTATTATCAAAAATATTGTTGCAAAGTAGAATCATTCGGAACATTACTGTGAATTAGTATTTACAACCTCCATACCTGCACTGCTTTCTTAGCCGTTTTCAAACATGGCTTTCTTTGCACTAAGAATTTGAACAGAAACTTAATGTTTATGTGTTATCGGGAAAATTGCTTCTTGTTTATGCTGTTATCCTGTAATTTGCCTGATGGGCCACGTGGCTGGGGTGGCCAGGCGCGGAGGAGAGGGGGTGAATAGCAGCCCTGCAGCGGTGCTCCCGGGCTCCCCTGGGGATTAGAGAGCTGCAAACACCTATCGCAGCCCTGGAGAGCAATTTAGGCCTTTCCCAAAAGTGGCAAACGTGGCCGTGGCTGGAGCCTAGCCAGGGCAGCGGCGCTTCCAGCCGTTTGCTGCCCCGCTGGTCTCGCGCCCCTCCGCCGCCGCCCCGCGCCGTGCCCGGTCCCCGCACCCGGGGCTCGCACGGTCAGCGCTCAGCACGAACGACAAACGCGGTCTGAACATAACAAACGATCCTTAGGACAATTAGCGAGAAAAATAATTGTATTTTAAAGAAAAAGGCCTTAATGAATCACATCCGCTGTTTACACTGAATATATTGATCAAGAGGAGCTCTTACATCAATGCCTCTCTCCAAGCTGGATAACTCTCCTCCTGGAAACAAGTAAATGCACTTGTTAGGGTGCACTTGGTTCTCCTAAGGACAATTACGCAAGGACAGCATCAGCGCTGTGCCAGAAAACGAAATCAAGAGCGAGCGAGAAGCCAGGCGCTGCCAAAGCTGAGCCGGTACCTTACGAAATCCCAGCCTCTCCCAACGCACAACTCCAGCCCTGCAATATTTGCAAGGTGACACAATTCGCGGCATATTCCTGTGGTGTAAAATCCACCGAGGGCAGGAAAAGCCAAAAGGAGAAGAAGAACCCTCAAACATTTAAGTGCTAGGTTTTAAAATAAAAGCACAATGAAAGGTTATGCTGTCATTAAAGGAATAGCCAACACTTTACAGCGTGAGTTAACACGGCGCTGCAGCAGACACACTGCATTTGCAGCTAATCTGCCAGTGATTAAACGAGCTGTTATTGAGCATTTGCCCTGTTGAACTAGGTTTTCCTTATCCTTATTAATCATTCATTTTACACTACAGTAGCCTCCTGTCTTTAAGCAAAACATCTTTTTTTCCTTTCCTTTCCTTTTCTTTTCCAATAAGGGAAATTCAGGTTTTTCCCCGGTGATGTCCTTTACGATCGCAGGAACAGATAGCTGAATAAAAGCAGGAATAAAACCTGGGAGAGCTCTAAAGAGCGTGGGGAAGCAAATTCTTTCCGCACTAAAACTTAGGGAGTTAGAGAGTAGAGGACACGGCCAGAGCCACTAAGCTCTGGTGTAAACACGGCCATTTAAGAGGATTTGCATAGCATTTATTAACCTGCCAGAAGAACCACACGGCCCCCGTCAGCCAAAACAACTGTGTACACATGTGCGCTGCCTCTTGTTATCGAAATACAGCTTCTGCCAGCCACTTCCCAGCATTTTCCACGGGCAGATAAATACCAGTATTGGGGATGGGGGGGGGGGGGGGGTGGACCCAGCCTCTTGTCTGTCCCGTTCAGGTTTTAGGAAATCTCACGGTGATTTTTTAGCTACGTTAATAGGAAGAAAGGTGCAAGCAGTCCCCTGCAGCGCCTCGGCCGGGTATCTGTGAAGGCATCGAAGGGAAAGCGCGGGAAAGCAAAGGAAAAGAGAGGAAAGGAAAGGAAAAGAAAGCAAAGCCAAGCCAAGGCAAGCTGCCTCCGAGGCGCGGTCCTGCCTGCAGCTGCCGCGGGGATTTTGACCCACGCCACCACGATTTATGCCTCAGTTTCCCCGAGCTCGCCGGTGCTGGGGAGGCCACGGGAGCGCTGCTGCCTTTTCACCGTCTTTGCTAGCAGGCCGTATTGACCGCGTCGGTCGCGAGGTGCTCAGCACAGAGTCCGCTGCAGCGAATTTCACGGCTGTCTGGAAAGTAAATTATATATCGGCACGTTGCTGAGGCGTTTCCTCCCAGGGCACGTGGAGGAGAAGCAAGCATCTGCCGGCAGCAGGCACGTGCGCGGGACGGACACGTGCGGGGCGATGGAGATCGAACGGCGCCGGCAGCCCCCGCTTCCCCAGCGGCTCTGCGAAATCTCCCAGTCAGCCCCATTTTGGGGTAACCCGGCTTGAAAGAAAGCGGTGGCAGGGGAAGGCTCGTGTTTTGGGCAGGAGCCTGCCCCAGGCTGAGGAGGTCGCCGTCCTCTTGGCCACCCACCGCAGACCCGCACGGCTCCCGAGAGCCCGGTCGCGCCGGCGGGGCTGGCTGCAGTGTGAGCAGAGCCCTGAGCATGTGGCCCAGGCGTCCGTGGTCCACGCTGGCCGGGAGGACATCGGAGGAGGCCTCGCACGTGTCCGACGCGAGCAGCACTGCTCCCCTCTTTGAGCCTCCGCCTTAGCCGGAGCACGGCACGGTGCCGGGCACAGCCCGCACGCGAGGGCTCTGCACTGTGCTCCCAACCCGCAGGACACCTTGGGGACAGTCACCCAGCCTGGGCTGCACGTGCAGGCTGAGCGGGGGGACACAGCCCTTCCTCAAGGCCAAGTGCTTTCCACGAGCAGACTTTTGCTGATGGACCTGTATCCTACACACACACACACACACACACACACACACACTCACTTGGAAGTTCAATACAAGGATGCTATCAGCTGAAAAAAAAAAAGCAAACAGAAAAGAAAGCTTGTTAGAAGGGATTTTTTCCCCCTAGATTCCTCTGGGTTTCCCTTTTTCTCTTTGAACACGTTTCCTTCACTTTCCATATGGAAAATAGGCTTCAGTTTAGAAGGCGGATTAACTAACTCATTTTTTGCTTTCACGTAACAGCATGTTGTGATGTCTGCTTTGCGATTGCTGCATAGGAACACCTTTAACATTAACCTACATCACTGATTTTCCCCTGATTCTAGTTTAGAATAAAGACCATTGCTACTGAGTTTTGTAAACCCTATTTTTGTGCATTTGCTCTTTGGATTATAATTTATTCTAATGGTAACTTCTTCAAACTCTTAATGTAATAAAATCCACCCTCATAATAGCAACACTACTATTAAAAATCTAAAGACGCCTTCCAAAAACCAAGGTGAAGCTGCAATTGAGGATGAAAACGTGACATCCAATATGTTAAAGGCATATAGGAAAAGTATAATTAGTGTAAGCCAGACAGCCGAAAAGAAAGTGAGTTTTGAAACCTCTCCCAGTGATCGCATACCTCACAGAGTGGTACCAGCGCAGCTCCAGCGGTTATTTTTAGCCTGGCACACACAGGTATATTGTTACCCCGTCTGCTGCTAGAAGTAATTTTAAATATCTTTCTGAACAATCAAAGAAGATGCTGTATTGAAGAACAGGCACAGAAGTCATCTTTATCTCACATTCTCCATGAGAACATTTGACCTTCCTGATTTGGGTTCATTTGACAAGAATTTGCTGGCTCCTTACAGATCTGCATCTTGTGTAGAATTATTATAATAAAAGTTCATATCACAAACCCCGCACAGAATAGCTTTCTCTTTACCTACGAAAAGGTGACATTTTCCAAGCTGTTACCTAGAGAGCAAAGGACAAATGGAAAAGATCAGTCACATAAAAGCAGCATTATCACAACATCCCATGGCAATTTCAGAGTTCTTTGAAGGCCAGATGCTTCTGCTCCATATCTAAATTTCATATAATAAGACACTCAGTGGAAACACAAAACATACCTGTGTTGCAAAGTAAAAAACATGGCTATCCTACAATTTGAAGTAATTTTCTATTTGGAGTTGGTCAATTTTTTCAATGTGAAAGTGTTACAGTTTCCCTAGTGTGCCAGAGAGAGACAACAAAATATTGCTGGTGAAGTTGAACAAAATACTATAGAGAGATTGGAACCATTGAACTGACTCAGCTGGACATGAGCCGTGGCTAAGAAGTTGCTGCTGAGTCTGAATTTCCTGAAAGTAGAGGGACTGTCTGGAAGGATCCCATTTCATCCATAACACAAGAAGCCCTAGGACTGATAATTCGAAAACAGCCTGCATATGGGGACGGTTTTGTCGTGGTCTCTTCCCATGCCGTAGCGGACAACTTCCAGTGCTTTCTCAAAATGCTTGGGTCTACCGCAGACCCCTTGGTCTTGCTTGAACCATAACTGGGCAAAGCCTTCGGAAGCCTCTGAAGTTTGAAAAATTAGGTTTTGCGTAAGAAACAGTACAAGTCAGTCCTCCTCAGAACGGGATTTTGGTGTCGGGATCAGCAGCGAGCAGCCCCTGTGTGCACCCCCAGCGAGCTGACATATTCCAAATTCTGCGAGCTCTATTTCCTTGCACAGATGGCAACCTTGCATGGAAGGTCCACAGCGAACTCTAAAATTGTCATTTCAACCAAACGTTCACGTCGGTGCTGCCTTTCTTAGGCCAAATTCTTGCCAGACTATCTGCAGGAGCTGGGAGAAGAGACTGGCTTTACAAGAGTGCAAACTGACTTCACTGGAACTATTGCCAAACCAGACTGATGGAAATGAGAGGAAAATCACTGGCCTCCAGTTCTAATTCCCTGCGGAAACAGAGCCTTTGCAAAGCCTCGATTCCCACTTGCTCATCCAAAAGAGAACAAAAACAAATAAGGAAGGCAGTGGATGCCATCTGCAGAGTCTAACCAAGGCACATATCTACCTTGACTTCCTTTGCTAAATCATCTCAAAATACAAGCTGTTTTCCTGGTCGTTTTTATTTATTTATTTATTTTGCAAAAAAAAAAAATCGATTCCTCTATGATTTACGGTGGGGTTAAGGCAAACGTGAAGCCCATATTAAGGCTGTTCATCTCATGATAAGGCAGCAAAAAGGTCAACAAATTACTCTCTCCCTAATGGTTCATTCGAACCAATGAAAACAGGATATTTTATCCTCCCGGGTCAGGCCTGCTTGGAAACCCCGCGTCCCCTTCCCCCCTTCCCTCCCCAGCCTCCGCCACCTCCCCACACCTCCTCCCCTCTCCCGCTCCGAGCCCCTTTCTTTTCACTATCGCTGCTCCTCCAAGGTGACCTTTTCTCCCAGCCCTAATACCAAATTTTCTGGCTGAGTGGAGCTGAGCATCGCGGCAGCACCGGCCAGGAGCCCCTCGTCACGTCAACGGGCCCGAGGGGCCGGACCCGAAGCCGCCGTCCCGCAGGCCCCGGCCCCGGCCCCAGCACACGCCGGGCCCGTCCGCTGCCCCCGCCGCAGCGGCTGGACCGAGCGAGGGAGAGGAGGAGAACTCGGCGGAAGAAGGATGCTGGGCGGTTCCTCTCCTGCTCGGGAGAGGTTTATTCGATAATCTGAGCCTCATCAATTATAAACTTACGGTGGATGAAATAGGGTTCTTACGGCTCAGCCAGCGCGGGCGCAGGACGCGCTGACGGCCGCCTGTTAGGAACAGCCATCACATCTGATTGTTACCGAGCTGCTGATGGAAGGGCGAAGTGTAGGGATGGGAAGTTCAGCCGGGTGACATGATGCAGCTTTAATGAGTCTCTCTCTTTCTTTTCCTTTTCTTTTTCCTTTCTCTTTTCCCCTGGCCTGGCTGTTTTAATATGGAAATATGGAAAATTCTCACAAAATAAGTCTGGCACTTAGAGCAGAGAAAGACGGCCAACCTCCGGAGCCTTGCAGCCGTCGCAGGGCAGCGTAGCACCACAGGAGCAATTAGTTCCTTAAGTTCTTTAACACAGAGCCGGTGGAAGGGGGGGTGGACACTAGATTAAGCCCTGCTTCATTTGCCTATTTATTCAGCTGTCAGCAAGCTGAAAGGGTTAAACCGGCTGTTGGAGAAGAAAGACTCCAAAGGAGCCAGCTCCCGGAGTGACCGTCCCCAGCGGCCCCGGCGCAGCCCCGGCTCACAAAGCTGCGCGGCTCCGCGGCGAGCTGCACCGCGCCGCAGAGAGGCCGGGAGCTGCAGGCTGGCCTCACGCATCAAACGGTTAAAATGCACTTTTTGGAGCAGATGCACGGTGCTGGCTGCTGGGGAGTGCGGCAGCACTGACTCAGCACGCGCGCCGGAGGTCAGAGCGGCCTCGGCTCCGGAGCGGGGAAGAGCAAAGCCCTGGCTGGCAGCAGCGACAGCCCAAAGCACCCCCTGCACAAGCAGCACAGGTTTAGGGAGAGAAAGAGAGGGTTTCTAAGCCCGGGTGCAGGTCTGAAACTGTGAGAGGTCGGTGTGCAGCAACGGACTCTCTGTCTCTAAATGATGGAGAGATTAAGCTCCACGTTTGGATATGGTTTGTATTTGTTCCCTTGTTTGCTTTTCCTTCCTTGCAGCCATGCGTGTGTCCAATTTGTGCATCTCGATGCTATGAAGAATTGATGCTCCCCCATATATTCTCGCTTGTACTTTTAATATTTCATCAGAATCAGATTTTACAAGTTAACTCTCCCCGTGAAGTTGTTTTGCTTTGTGTGCATCTGCAGACACACGGTGCATCAACTGTGCCTGCACCGTAAGGGTTATAATTACAAAACCATGTTTGTGGTGCAGTGCCAGATTATTCCTAATATAGGTCACTAATCTGGGTCCTCTTCTGGCTGAAGTAGCCTTCAGCACCCTTTGTTACAGCGTCTGACAGGCTCTGCCACAGCCGCGAACGTTTCCTCCTTCTCTCTGCGTTATTTTGGGAGAATTTGTTTTCATGCTCTAAGAAACGTGTTTGTTTGTTTGTTGTCCCAGGATTTTTTCTCCTTGAAGAATGGAAAATGTAGCATAGTCAAAGTAGATTTTGAGAAATACATCACACGCACTGATTTCCTTACACGCCGAGCAGGAACGCAAGGATGTGGAGTATTAGAGCACAAAACACACAGATAGCATGTAATGCAATTGTGTCATAGCATATCATTGAATTTTGTTAATATAATAACCTGAAATAAAGTATTAAGACAGATTTACATGCCTTGGTAGCACAGCTGAGGATTCAAAGATGTAAATATAACATATTCTAGCTTGTTCCCATTGAAATCAGTGGAAGTCCTCCTTCACAGCTGATTGCGGTGGGGAAAATGGATCCAACCTAGGCAGAATAATGGCAGGAGGGGGAATGGGCAAGTTCAGTGGAGTTTTCCAAAGCTGATTTCTTAGCTCGAGTCTGTTCTATTTTCTGTTTGTTTATTTTTGGTTTGAGAAAACAAAAGTAAGATATTTTCTTCAATATGTACAATAAACTAGAAATCACTCCACTGCAAGGAAGGAGAAAGGAAAAACCTTTTTAGGTGTTATTTTCCTTTTGTGCTCTATTGATAGAAAATTTCCTCAGCCACTGTTTTCTCTTTGCCACTTTACCCGCCCGAAGGAAGCGGCCGCAGTCTGCTGGAGCCTGGGGCTTCTCCGAGTCTGCTCACGTGCTTCACAGGGAAACCTCACCACGTTTTTGAGTTCCAACTCAGAAAAATCAATATAGACAAAAAAAAAAACCAAACAAAGCCTCGCACTCAACTTACATGGGGTCATATTTTTGCACCACTCACCTATCTTTGTTCAAAGAGGCCCACGAGCAGGTATTCACTCTCCCCGCCGACTGCTAGCATCATTTTTCACGTTTGCAGGACTGTGCAGCTTCACACGTCAGCAATTTGGTTTCGGGAATTCATCCTCCCAAATGACTTCCAAACCCAGCAAAAAGGCACCGCTTCCTATTCCCACCGAGACAAACAGCGATGCCCCAGTGAACCACAGCAGAGGGAGGCTCCAGCCCGGACCTCGGAGAGCCAAGATCTTTCCCAAAAGAGTGAACTGATTACAAATTGTTTCTACAAAGAGTATTTTACAGTCACTCCTCCCTAATACCATTTCTTTTGATTAACTTGAAATCTCATGAAAGTTTGGGGAAATAGAAAACTTCCGCTATGCAGAATCCTGCAAACACATGTTTAAAGCCAACGTAAATCTCCGCACTGAAAACTCCCCGCTTCAAAATACTTTCTCAGATTAAAAGCGGATTTTTCAGAGATAGAACTGCAGCAGCTACAAAAGCAGATTTGCGAATTTTGCTGGAGAGACGCAGCTTTATGCTTCCCTTGAACAAAACTAAATCAAACGCATTAATGACGGGCTGGGAAAAATCAACGGGCAGAGTCCTGACAGTCCCAATAGGATCTTGGAAAGGAAAGAAAACAGCAATGCCCAGCCCTCCCGAAACAGCCGAAAGGAATTCTCTCGGTGTCGGATGCCTCGAAAGGGGAAATGCATGCTCCAAAACCCAGCAACACCACCGGGGGAAGAGCACGAGAAAACTAGTACGGTATTTCTTATCTCCTGATTATACATGTTATCTACCCCCTCTCGGATTATTTTGGCATTTCGTCTGCACGGCTTGCTTGTTGGTGCATTTTTTTTCAATTGCATTTGATGGAAGAATCATGAATCTTTTAGCTGCTGAAAACCTCCCGTGCCGGCGAGCTGTCCCCAGCCGCCCCAGGAAGGTTCATCCGCGGCGCTAAACAAAGCGTCGCTGGAGGCGGAGAGGGAGCAGCCGCCCGCCCGGCCGTCCCCGTCCCCGTCCCCATCCCCGTCCCCGTCCCCGCAGAGCCCCCGCGCCGTCGCCGAGGAGGGCAGGGCCCCTCGCGGGGTGCCCCGGGGGCGAGCACCCGCCGCAGCCCCTCGCCCAGGCCAGGCTGCGGCCCCCGCGCCGGGCGGCTCCTCCGCTTCCCCGTTTACATTCAGGTCGGCTCCCCAGAGCGGCAGGGCTGGACGCTCGCGACCGAGCCACAGGCTTGGTAACTTTGTGCTCTCCAGCCGAAGGAAAAGGCTGGGAATGCAGATTGGAGCCCAAGGCATCTCCTGGTGTCACTGCACTGCGAATGCACATGGCCCTGGCGCTGGGAAGTGCTCGCATTTATTTTAAAAGCATAAAGGATTTATTCTGCCCAGAAGTCATTCAGGGTGGGATGGAGAACACCCAGACCTTGGTCTGCTATTTTCATAACAACAACAATCACTGCTATGTTTTTGCTAATTTACAGAGGCTTTTAGGGCACTTTTACTTCTCTTCCAAAATTATCTGATTTTTTTTTCTGTATTTCAAGAAACTGCACCACACATCGTCTTCAGCCATAGCTCCCAGCACCCTGATGGGCTGTCACAACCCACCTGGGTTTGATGCACTTCCAAGAGCCAGCCCTCTATTTCTTGTATATGCCAAATATAAAGATCCATTCATAGGAATTTAGGATATTTGGGCAAACGTGGGGTCAATCTCCTGGTCACCGAATAAAGAGTCACCATTGAGCAATATTGCGAGACAGAAAGAAGCCTCGAAGAATAACCTCCCCCCTGCCAGAGAGGGAAACCAGACCGGGGAAGGACAACGGCCCAGGGACAAAGCAAACCTGCGGGAAACAAAGCCACGGGCTCGTGCTCCTGGCTTGCAGCCTCATCTACGCACCCCTGCTCAAGTCTACATCTTTGCAGGGTGTGCAACTGGCATATGGGATTTTTAAAGGCAATTTTGCAAAGATGGGCTTCTATTTCTGTGCATGCCATAGCTCTTAATCCCGAGGCAGAAACAACCAATGCCGGAGTTTTGCATGTATGCATATGCATTACCTGGAAAAGGCAGGCGAATGTCAGTTTTGGGTTTCTACCAAAATCTTTCCTTAGCTGAGTTTTTCTCAAGAACTGGAGAACAGACAGCAGCAGAGCCCTTAAAATATGTTTTCAGGATTTAAAACACAACCTACAGCCTTGCTCCCCTCCCCACATGCACTCGGGGTGAAATTCAGCACTCGCAGTAAGTCACAGCTCGCTCCCGAGTTGAGTGTGAAGTGGAGAAGATGGACAAGAGACTGCCGAAGCGAATGCTGGGTCTGGGTACAAGCTTTTGTCGGATAAAGAATATGCGAGCAGAGGGAGGCTGCAGCAAAGTGAAAGAGGGGACTAGAGACAGTGCTGACTGCCTTGCGATCGTTTGAGCTCAGGGACTTCGGCATGTCCCTCGCCAACGCCATGCATTCACTGCGCAGAAGAGACCGCGAGATCCTGGCTTTGGCATTGGTGCTGGATTCTCCTTTGTCGTATATTCATTTCTTTGCACGCAGCCCATACACCTAGACAGTGCGTGGGAAGTCGAGGTGTGTGAATACAGCCGCACGCATATTGCGTCCACACGAGCGTACGGCACCTCCGCGGCTCCTGGATGCTCGGACGTTAGCCAGGGATGCCTGTTGTTGGACACTTATACATGACTTAGAAATCCAGCTAGTACGACGACCATCTGATTCACTTGTTTACTGCCCACTCCAACAGGAACTGGCCCTAAAATCAGTTAAAGCTGTAAACAGCACTCACTCTGTGAACTAAGAACGAGATGTTTGTTATTCTGTGGTTTTTTAGATGTTTGCTGGCCTAACTAGCTTTTCATTAACTCAAGAGCTCTGCTATTTATCTTAGTATTCCAGCATTTATGACCTTGTAGCTATATCATCAGATTCTTTATGTATAAATATATATGTTCTAGGTTATCAACAGTTTGTTCTCATCTTCCTAATACCGGCTTTTAAAACTCTCTAACCAGCTCATACAAATTCCTACAGAAAAATATTGAAAAGCTTTCAAGGCCTGATCTCTGGGCACAGGCAGCTCACTGAAATCAGGGATTGCGTCATCAAGTATAGTAATTAAGTTTGTTGATATCACGCACAATAAAATAATGCCCTCCCTTTTTTTTTAAAAAAAAAAAGGTGTAGTTGCCTACTCTGTTTGCATTAGTAGAACTTCATGGATCATTTCTGTAGGGTTTTAGTCCAGTTTTACTAAACCTCAGTCTGTGGCCAAATTCGGACCAAGCTTGTCCTTGAAACAGAGAGGGAACGCGAGAGAAAAGAGCAAAAAAACAGTTCACCTTTCTGCCAGTGAACTTTTATTTTCCTTTACCATTTATTTTGACTTCAATCAATCAACTATTTCTTAACCTTTGAGGACTTTAAATCATCAGAATAAAAGAAGCTATTAAAAGCTGTATAAAAAGGCATTTTACTATTTGTTTCCTGTGCAGAGTCTTCCAATCTTTGGATCACATACGTCAGAGATGTCAGTACAGGCACTATGTCCTCTTCAGGCCTCAACTTGCACAAGTTGGTTTAGCTACGAACACTTCATTGGGCATCCACGTTTACGTACACGAGCTTTTGAGTCTTGCCCTCAGCTTTCCTGTTCCTTGTGATCTGAGCTAAATTCCAGCAGCAATTACTATTGCTTTTAGTGGCCACTGCATCAGGCCCCTAATTCTGAGAGTCATAAGCGACGGCCACGGCCAATTCTGCACCGCGCGGGGCCGGGCTCTGCTGATGTCCGAGCAAAGCATCATGCACACCGAAAACAGCAGAATCGGAGGGAAAGAAAAAGCCTAAGAACAAATCGGGCTATAAAATAATGATCTTTCTGCTGGGCTAAAACTGCCATGTAACAGGGAAGGAATTTATGTCACTAAGCTGGAGCAAACTGAAGAGGCTAAAAATTAAACTCACCTTCCTTTTGCATCAGAAGGGCAGAGTGGACACATAGGGACGCAATGTGCTGGCTAGCTCAGCCAAATCTAACCCAGACCTTTAGGCACGGCCCATGAGCCTTTTCTTCCTTTTCTAAGGAAAGCAACAGTCGAATCCTATTTACTTCTTAAAATTCACTGCATTCAGACTACTTTGTTTGCCAAACTGCTATTACATCTGGGTCAGAAGGGAAACTTCTGCCGTTTCTGAGGATGCAATAGAGAGACTGCTGCCTATAAGAACAGGCAATTCAAGACATAATGTTAGCCTTTATTCTCCCTGTAAGACGGGTATTTTTAGAAGGAATATATTTTGTCTTCTACAGTGGCAGAACACCAGTATTACAGAACTTTCCTGAGACAACAGTTTTTGGCTCACAAACATCAGGAGAAGTTGACAAACATGAATAAATACCACTCAATACAGCCCAAATCGCTCTGCCTCAGGACAGCTTCATTTATTTCCAATGCCCTGTACCCTCCGGGAATGCCCTCACCGGGTATTAACAGATTCCCTAAAAGACTTGTTTCTGCCCTACACTTAAGGGATTTGAAGCTAGATTTTCTGATCTACAATAAAGATGCATCTTCAATTAACACCTTCACTTTTCTTCTCATAATCTTCAGCTTCTCTTCTGCACACGGAGGGGAGAGAATCCATGCGGTGCTTGCAGATGGCCGTGATTCAGCGCAGGGAAGGGTCTCCGCTGACGCCGGCGGCTGAGCCTGGGGAGCTCCTTCTGCCCTAGGGAGGCACAGATGCCTCCAAGCAGGGAGCAAGAGGAGGGGGACGAGTGGGAAGACGCTTTCTCGGGCAGGTTTGGGCTCGACTGCTCAGAAGTTTAACATCCCTGTGCTGCACCATCGGGGGTGCGTGTTGGTCCAGCCACCTGCCCCAGGTGCAGCTCCTGCAGCCCCCTGAGGAGCGGACGAGTGGTGGATCTTGGTGGCAAGAGGACCACTTTGCAATGGATAAGCTGTTACAGAGCAAGGGTGGCGATGCTCTTTCAGGAGCATCTCGCAAAAACCACCAGGTCAAAAAGCAGGTGCCCTCTTTCCAACCAGAGGCTGCCCTGGGCTTGGAGAAGTCCCGAGAAGTGGATGTAAAGGTGAACAGTGAATCTCGCGGTTGATTCACGACAACAAGAGCTACAGAAGGAGCTCTCTCAAGAAACTTCTCCAAGCTCTTAGAGCAAGTAAGAGCAGATCACTGTGTCGTTTGCTTTATGGGTCTATGGAGGATCTGACTGGGTAAGAAATGCACATATTTAAGTTTATGGACAGCTAAACTCAACATTTTGTGCCTAGCTATAGACATATTTAGTTCTTCACATTAAAAGGTGTATTTCTGCCATATGGGGCACTCTGATTGCCCCAAATGGATTGAGTTCCCTAATTATTTAATTACTATTCCATGATGACACCTGTTATTAACACTATGCATAATAAAAAATATGTCTAAAACCATAAGCCCTAAAAAGCAAATCAGACAGATGCATAAACAGAAAAAAAAAAAGAAAGATGTAAAAATATATGTGTCACTGGTAAAGATGAAGGAGCGGCACAGTAGGAGTCAGAAAAGTGGAAATATTGGGGAAACAACAGTATGGTCCATGCCTTCTGCTGGAGCTGTACAGACACACGCCATGGGAAAGGGTCGCTGTGCTGAGGAGTTCACATCCGTGGCTTCTCCTGAGTGAGAAAACACCTTTGCGCTGCCTCTCTCTCGTCTTACTGAGGACAGATCTTTGGGGGCAGAAATAGCCGAGCTGATGGATTTGATGGTCTCTGGCTAAATTTTCACCTCCAAGCTCCCTGAGGATAGCTTGCTCACAAAAAGGCTCTGCAGAGAGAGAGGGCTTGGACTACCACGGAGAAATAAAGGAGAAGCAGAGACCGATACATGGGACAGAGAGAGCAGGAAGAGAATGGAAAAGGACAGGATCTCTGCTCATCCTTCCTGGAAGAAGGGAGAACAGAGAGGAGGGAAGGATGGGAGAAACCCAGCGGGGCAAGAGGCAGAGCTGGCAGTGCCAAAGAAATGTTTCCGTGCTGGAGAGGGGGAGGTTCGGCTGCTCCTTCCCTGCTGGCACTGCACCAGGCAGCGACTCCCGTCCCGACCCTCTGCCCCCAGCTCACCCTTCCTCTCACGTCTGATGCCCAGAGACTTGCAGAGCAAGGGGGGAGCAACATTTCTGTGTTTTATTTTTATGTAACCAAAAGAGCAACTTGGACAGAAACCACCCAAGGTCTCCTGAACCCTCTCCACCCATCTGCCCTCCCAGGGAAGCCAGGCCCTTCTCTTCTCTCCTTGCTAGCTTGGCCGGCCTGCAAGGAGCAGGACGAGGAGAGGTCCCCGTCGGCGGTGGAGAGCATCTCCCAACTCCCAGCCCACTGCTGGGGGAGCTCAGCCGCCGTCCCGGGGCAGGGGCTGGCGCGGCATCACCCCCCCTCCGCGGTGCTCCAGCTCTGCAGGCCACGGGCCGCATCGCGGGGAAGGTGTCGAACCCCGGGCATCTCCCTGTGCGGCCTGGGAGAGGCTGGATTTTAAGGAATGGGATGGAGGAGGTAAAGGGAGGATGGACACTGCTGAAAACAAACCCAGTAATGGGAAAGCGGTGAGATAAGAAGTTGAAGGGGAAATTATATGGTCTGCCTGCTTTTCTCCGGAGAGCTAGACAAATGCTCAGCGCTGTCATCTACCAGATCAACACCATGTGCTTTGAGGAGCGAAGGGTGCAAAGAGGCATTACTCTAAAATAATAATAACAATAATAAACATAATCATAATAACCACAACAGCAATAATAAACCCGGAGCCAGGACCCCGCATGAATGAACTCCCTGGCTCCGCTTGCTCCAAGGTCGCCTGGCGCACGGCACGGAGACTTGCGCGACAGCCTTCATCCCGCTTCCCGGCCCTCTCATGAAAGGATGCGGCTTAATGTGCTGATTACATTTACGCCAAGTTCTTTTAAGTGCAAAACAAATGCAGAAACTCCAGAGATTTGCTGCACTGCTGATAAAAATCTTTACTTAGTAATTAGCATAAAGCATTCACTTCTGTGTATAAGTTCTGCTGGTTTTACAAATTAATAACAGTAACAGATCTTGCGCAGTAGGTTGAGGGCACTGGATTTCTACCCATACCATAATCTCCTCAAAATACTTATTTTATTTTCGTGTGTCAATGATGACGCAAGGAGAAAGAAGCAGCAGATACCAGAGGGGCAGTGGGGATGGAGCGTGCCCATTTCTCAGGGAAAGAATTGCAAAAAGAAGAAGAAAAGAGATGGATCAGTGCTGTACATTAATCGTACAGGAAAATGCAAAATGGCTGAAAATAGAGGAGCTGTATTTATAAAGCTGTCTAGTTTCAACAGATCAAAGGCAGAAGCAGGAAAATAATCCATTGGATGTGTCTAATTGCAAAGCGTATATTGTAAAAAAATAATCCCTGGCTGTGCGGCTTCTCGCCGTCCCCTGCGCTGCCTTCAGGCCCCGTGGGCCGGGCAAACCAGCCGGGGCACCGGCCACTGTGTCCCCCCCGGTGCTCCCGGCTTCGCTGCCTGCCGTGCGGACGCGCGGCTCAGACGGGGGACGGGAGCGAAGTGTCTTTTGAGGAGCTGCTTGGAGCAGGTCACCGGGCCCTGGCCGTGACACCCAGCGAGCTGTCACTCGGGGACACACCAGCTAGCTGCCACTTCGTGCTCGCTTGGAGGGAAAATCCCCCGGGATGCAAATCCAAGTGCCTGTTTGTGCGTGACGGGGCGAAGACAGATCTCCTTGAACCCTCAGCCTGCCCGTTCGCCTTCTCCTTCCCCAAAGCTCGGTGGCCGGGTGGCCCCGTGGCTCCTCCGTCCCCCACTGCCCCCACCCAAACGCAGCTCCCGCTGGCCCCAGAGCAGAGGCTGCTGGCTGGGGGGCAGCTCTGCCGGCTGGCGAGGGGGCAGGGACAGGGGCAGGGCAGGGACAGGGGCAGGGACAGGGACAGGCAGGACAAGGACAGGCAGGGCAGGGGCAGGGACAGGGATGGGCAGGACACAGAGCAGGACAGGCAGGGCAGGGACAGGCAGGGCAGGGACGGGCAGGGCAGGGACGGGCAGGACAGGGCAGGGCAAGGACGGGGCAGGCAGGACAGGGACAGGCAGGGCAGGGACAGGCAGAGCAGGGACAGGCAGGGACAGGCAGGGCAGGGCAGGGACAGGCAGGGACAGGCAGGGCAGGGACAGGCAGGACGGGGCAGGGCAAGGACAGGGGCAGGCAGGGCAGGGGCAGGCAGGACAGGGACGGGCAGGGCAGGGGCAGGCAGGGCAGGGACAGGCAGGGCAGGGACAGGCAGGACAGGGACGGGCAAGGCAGGGGCAGGCAGGACAGGGACGGGCAGCACAGGGACGGGCAGGGCAGGGGCAGGCAGGCAGCGGTCGCTCCCCCTCTTTTGGGAGCGGGGCCCTGCGGTGAGCCCGGGCCGGGGGCTGGGGGGGGGGGGCGGCTTGCTGTCCCCCCGCTGCTCTTCCCCGCCGCGAAGGGGCCCGAAAGCGCCGGCGACCCGCTCCGCGCTGCCCGGCGTCCGCGGCGGCGACACGGGGCCCGGACCCCCCCCCCCCCGGCGGCAGCGGGGCCCCCCCGGCCGCAGCGTCCCGGCGCCACCGAAGGGGCCCAAGGAGCCGCTCCAGAGCCGCGAGACGAGGCCGGCGGAGCCGCGTCCCCCCCATCCCTCCCTCCCCCGCGAGAAGCCCGAACTTCTTAGCTGATTAATCGCAAAATTCCTGAGTACCGCGGCAGAGCTGCCGTGCGGCGGGGGGGGGGGGGGGGGGGGGGGAAGGGGCTTTTTTTTTTAAGTTGTGCTCTTTAAAAAGGCCGATGAAAATAAAGTTCATCGGGCCGCTTTGATGCCTGTGTTAGCGATTTAGCGGCTGCGTTAATAGATTGCCCCTTCCCTTCGCACCAGACCCTGCTGAACACGTTGTTTCGGCTGCGCTACGGATATCCGAGTTCGCGTTTCTCATTATACGAATTCTACCCACGAAACGAGTGATTTTATGCCATTCCCGCGCGTCGCATCTCGGCATCACCCCGAGATGCTCGGTGGGTTTCCCGGGGCGAGCAGGACCCACGAAACCCCACAGCCGCGCCTCACCCGGCAGCGCGGCGAGCAGAGCCCGTGCTCACCGACACGCTCTTCCCCGGCAACTGCCGCGCCAAACCTGGCACGATAAACTGCAGCGACGGAGACCTCCGCCGAGAAACCAAACTAGACGGGGCTGCTGCTGCGAGCTCCTCTCTGCTAGCACCTGATGTTTTTAGGGCGAATATTTAAGGTGGGGGGAGAAGGGAGATCTTTTTCCCCCCTCGAAGCCCCTCTGGTGAATAAGGGAACGGGAAAGGAGGGCGACCGAGGCAGGCAGCAACGCGGCTGCGGGGCGGCTGCCTCCCGCCCGCTGCCCGACGCGGGGCCGCAGCGCGCAGCTCCCCTTCGCCGCGACCTGCCCAGCGCGCAGCGGCTGCGAGCCGGTTTTTTAAGGGAGGATGCGGATCCCGCGGTGACAGTTCGGTTTTGCTCCTTTCCCTGGGTAAAGCCACCTCTCCGCAGCACCCGGAGCCAGAAACGCAACCCCGACGGCGCGCCCGCCCCGTCCCGCCCCGGCGCACACGGGCGGCGCGGTGCCGGCTCCCTTCCCGCGGCACCTATAGACACTTAAAGACATATTCCGCAAAATACCCCTAGAAACTAGACGTATGTTGTGCGCGTGGCTAGCTAAATAGACGGGGTAAGTCATACAAAGGCGGCGGTAGGGATCCGGAGGGCGCAGCGCACCGCCAGCCCCGCTGGGCAGCTATACGGGCCCCCGGGTTATATATGCACTGGACATATATCAGGCGCATGTAAACGCCGGCGCGTTCCGTAAAGCCGCGCAAATAGAGCCGCGAAGCTGGGCGCGGACAAGCCGGCAGCGCTACACGCGTGGGAAAGCCGGGGGCGGGCGCGGCCCCTGCCCGGGGGGGGCCCGGCCGCCCCGCTGCCCCCGCGGCCGGGAGGAACGGCCGCGGCCCGGAGCGAGCGGCGGGTTTGGAGGGGAGGGCCGGGGGCTGCGGTGATGGGCGCCCGGTGCGGCACCCCCGCGCCCCCCCCCCCCCGGCAGGCAGGGCCGGCGGCGGCCGGTGCCCCCTCCCGCGGCCCTCGGGGCAGGCGAAGCCTGCGGCCCGGCTGCCGGAGCCATTCGCCAACATGTCGCGGAAATTAGATTAAATAAGTGGCGAGCAGTGTTTAAACACACCGTTGTAATTATTAACCCCCCCATCCGAATAGGGGGGGTTAATTGGCTCCGAGACAAGGAGTGCGAGAAAGCGAACGGAGCCTGCGAAATGATGCAGCATCTGGCGGCAGGGCACGCCGGGGGCCGAGCATCGCCACGAGGCCCCGGACGCGGCGGGCGCACGGGGGGAAGCGGCCGAACCCCGCCGCGCCGCAGCCCCGCTCCACGCACCCCCCGAAGCCCCTCGCCGTGGCGAGCGAGGAGGCGGCTCGCGCTTACCTGCCAGCAGCAAGCCGCGTCCCTCGCGAGCTGATGATTCCCTTCCAAACAGCCCCAAAACTTCCCCCGAGTCCGCCCGGGCGATTATTTTTTTAGAGCTAATCAAGGAAATAAAGTTAGCGAGGAGGAGAGTTCCCCTTGTTCGGGGTCTGCTTGGGGAGGAGGGGGTGGGGGCAGCTGAAGAGACCAGTTGCTGCCCACCGCTTTGACCAGTGAGGGATTCAACCCTTATTACCATTTTGTTTTTGTCCAGATTCGAAAGTAGGGCCCCCTGCATTCAAATCATGGCCCTCCGTGGTTATTGTGAAGGACAGGCCTTGGCGGCCCCCTCCGGATTGTCCTCCCCGAACAATCCCGGCCTTTGTGGAGGTGTTGCTTTTCTGTGCGCACACGGCGCTGATGGCACTTCAGGCCCAGCTCTTAAAGAAACTGTTTGCAAAATTATACCTTTCCGCAAGCTCCTCCACAAGGAAGCGGGGAGCTGCAGTTAGGAAAACATTATTGAGGCTTGTAATTTAATTAAAAATGCTAAAGCGGGTGGAGGTGAAACAAGAAAGAGCGGAAGAGCGGAAAGGCAGGAGCGCGGTTTATGTTGTTTTGAACCCGCGCGGCGGCATCTCCCCGGCGCCGCGCTGAGCCTCGGAGGCTGGAGGCCGGGCGTCCGTGCCGCCGCGGGCGAGCGGCTGTTCCAAGCGGCGATGCAAAGCCCCCCCGTGCCCGGGGCAGCGGCTCGCTCGGGCGCGCGGGGCTTCGCACGTGCACATCACCAGCCTCTCACCGCCTCTCTGTAAGAGCTTAGGCTGAGCCTAAGGTGGAGAAGCTGCGTGCCGTTTCGCAGCGTCCTCAATCCCAGGCTCAGAAGAGCGTCGGCCGCGTCGGACGCCCTTCCCTCGGTGATTGGTGTTACCCCCCAGCCAGCAGATCTGTAAATGTCCAAAGAGCAACACGACTTTAAAAAACAGTAATAATCGAGGCGGCGAAGCAAGGCAGCGCCGGCGCTGGGCTCCACGGCTGAGGGCCTCCCGGACCCCCGCCGAGCCCACGCGGACCTTCACGTCGGCTCCCAAACCGGGGTGATTTGCCTGGGAAACCAGCACCCGCGGAGCAACTGGCCTTGACAAGAGCAAACGTAGAGAGGACGTTTAACGGGTCGCGGGAGGGAGCGGGGCGGCGGAGGGCGGCTGCCCAAACGCCAGGCGTCATTTCGCAGCCGCCATCCCCGATGCCCTGCCGCACGCGTTACCCTCCTCCTCCTCGCCAGGGCCCGGGCCCGGCCGGGGCGTCCAGCGACGGCGGTGGCATCTTTAGTGCCAGCGCGCAGCCGAGGGCGGGGGCGAGGCTCTCCGTGGAGACGCGCCGGGCTCGGCTTAAGCACGCCTAATCGCCTCATTTCCTCCGAGCGATCCGGATGCCGCGCTCTCGGGCTGCGCAACATGTCATAAATAGCTGCGCTTGGAGTTGATGTGCTTTACTGGAGAGAGGGCGGTTAAGCGATTCCCCACCTCAGCGGCGCGGTAATGAAGAGGCTCTGGAGGAGACGCCGTGCCCCCGGCCCGAGCGGGCGCGCGGGGAGGCAGGGCGGCGGAGGGCCGCTGCTGTGCGGGTGCTGCGCGGAGCGTCGCGGGTTTCTCGTGGTGTTAAAGGAGTTGCAATAGCCACCGGCTGCCTCTAGGACTGGCCGCTTCCCTCCAGCGTGCCGCGGCCTCCCGCTCCGCCGACGCGTGCTGCGGCCATGAGTCCCAGCGCCGGGGCGCGAGGAGGAGGCCCGGGAGGAAGGCGAGCAGCCCCGGGCAGCGAGGGGCGGCGGGTCCGGGCCTGCCCCGGCGGCGGCAGTGCCGGGGGGAGCTGCAAGGGTGCAGGACCCCCCCGCCACCCTGCATGCCCTGGAGCCAAAGGGCCAAAGATGCTGTTAAATATTGCGTCTGGTAGCAGGGTGCAAAATGCGGCGGCGTGGCAAAGCCTGGCAGAGCCTTGGCGGGGGAGCGAGACCCTGCACTTGGAGCACGGTGTGCCCAAAACGGGCCCCCGGTGCAAACCGGGGCAGGCGAGACGCCCCGGGGGCTGCGTGGGGGCCGTGGGGGCCGGCCGAGGCCGAGGGCGGCACGGGCGAGTCGAGGGCCCTGGGAGCGCTGCGGGAGCACGGCACCCTCCAAACCTACCGGCGGTGCCGGCATGGTGCTGCGCCTTCACGAGGCAACTGGGGAAAAAAAAAAGAAGAAAAAAGAAAAATTAGGTTGGAGACCATCCTGCTGATCGATACAACCAAATAAACATCTCTAGGGAGGCAAAAAAAAAAAAAAAAGCGCCTTTCCCCCGCGCAGAGCCGCGGCACGAGGGGAGGGGAGGCCAGTCGGCGGCGGTGGGCTGGGGCAATCTGCTCCTGCAAGGAAACTCTCGACACCACAGTCCTGCTCTGCGAAACCATGTGCAGACTTTCCTTTTATTTTTTTCCTTAAATTAAGATCATTATATTTTAAAAACGCCAAGCCCAGGGAGGAGGGGAAGGGCTGGGGGTGGGGGAGCCCCCGGCATTCTCCAGCTCAGCAGCCCTGAATGTTTCCAAGTTGCTGCTGTGCCGTTCGCTGAGGGCTATTGTGTGCGCCGAGGGCCGGGGGGGCGCGGGGAGGGGGCTCTGACCCCCCGGTGCTGTGGATTTGCTGCCCGAAGACCGTTAGGAGCAGGCAGGATGAATGGGATTGAATGGGATTGTAATGCACAAGGCCCTCCTCCTTTCTCAAGGAGCTGGGAGGCCAGGAAAGCGAGTCGCGGGAGAGCAGGCGGCTTTCTTACACATAGGAAGAGGCTTTGCAAATCAGCAAATTGCATATTTCGAGGGAAGAGGGGAGGGAGGGGATTTATTTATTTTTTTATTACAGATCCGAGAAAAAAAAATGCAGCAGCCAAGAAGACCAAAAGGAGACAGAGGGAGAAAAACAGGGAGAGGAGACTTGATAGGAAAATCTGATTCCCAAACCTCTTGTAAGTGTAATTACTTTCTAAGAAAATGAATTACTTTCTAAGACAAAGAAAAATGTAAAAGAATGCCTTAAATGACAGCAGAGACCGCGCTCTGCTGATCTTTCTCCTCTGCGGCTCGATCGCTGGGGCAGAAAGCAGAGGCCTAGGCTCTGCAAAACCTTTCTCCGAGGTTGCAGACGGAGCTGGGCCGCGTTTTGAGGAGGTTTTGTTTTCTCCTCCAGGCCGGCGGGCACTGCCGAGCCGGGCTCGGGACGGTGCTCGGGGCAGCGGCTCGCGGAGCGGTGCTCGGGCACCTGGGCCCAGACCTGGCGGCGAACGGACAGACAAAGCGGGTTTTCTTATTTACTCCATCAGCAGAAATAGCACGGAGGGGGATGCAAATCTTCCGAGAGAGCGGGCGGGTGTTTCGGAGCGCTCCGCAGTGCTCGTGTGCCTGTGTGTGCGTGTGACACGCTGCCTGGGACAGGGCTGGGCGCGCGGTTTCTGAGGTTTGTTGTGCCGCAGTTGATTTCGGGTTCAGTCTTGTGTATTTTTCTAATGTGGTCATCTATGCATGGCGGAGCCGGGGTTTGGAAATGGAAGGAAAGTGGAGGCATGTTGCTTGTCTCTGGGATTTCTTTGTTCGGGGAACAGTAGGTGGTAGGTTTAAAAAGGCAGAGAGCGAAAGAGGGGGAGAAGAAAGAAAAGAAAAAGAAAAATGGCCCTTTGCAAATCATCTGACTATTTTCTTCCGGGATATAGAAATGCTGCATTAGAGATTAAGGAAGGGCCGTGCTTAAGACAAAATGTCTCGCTGGAAGTGTTAATAAAATAGCAGCAAAAGCCCAGCCTGCTTTCAGACCCCGCGGCTCAGGAAGAAGCCGCAGGGCCAGGGAGGGGGGTGGGCTGGTGGGGGGATTTCATGGCAAACTTTGGAGGGACCGAACTAATGGTGGGGTTTGTTTTAAAGGAGAAATAAAATCCTGCCACCGCCGTGCCAAACAGGGACGCTCCCCCCACCGCCATATGACATCGCTAAGTCACTAGCACAGGGCTCTCTCCGCACTGACAGGAGGTTTGAAATATCACATCCCCCCTTCCCTCAGAGGCGGCCAGGGCTAAAAGAAAATAAAATAAAAAGCGCAGCTTCGCTAGAAACATTTACGGGGGGGGGAAGAGGCACATGAAGGAGCACGCTTTGCATGCACGGATGACAGGCAGAGCAGACCCGGGCATGGCCATTCGTCTCATTAAAGAGGTGCCTCTCGGAGCGAATCTGCCCCTCTGCCTTGTCCCTCGCCGGGCTGCGGGGAAACGGAGCGAAACACCTCATATATGGGGAAAATATAATACTAATTTAGCTCTTCGCAGCGGTGACCGGCCCCGCCG
Organism: Dromaius novaehollandiae; assembly: GCF_036370855.1. NCBI lineage: Eukaryota > Metazoa > Chordata > Aves > Casuariiformes > Dromaiidae > Dromaius > Dromaius novaehollandiae. The sequence goes on from NC_088113.1 coordinate 19,021,999, forward strand.
GGTGCTCCCCCCACCCCGGCCCCGCGCGGCCGCCCCGGGCCCGGCTCCCACCGGGTGCCGAGTGCTGGGGGGCGCCGGGGCCGCGGGGCGCCGGGGCGGCCGCTCCCTTCAACACCATGGACAGCGAAGCCGCCGCCGCCCGCGGCTCCCCGCGCACCGCCGCGCCGCGCCCCGGGGCCGCCCGGAGCCTCCTGCCCGCCGGAACCCGCCACGGCAGCGGCCTGGCCCGCAGCAGCGCCGGGGCCGGGTGCGGAGCCCCACGGCGGCTCGCCTCTCCCCCCGCGACCCCCCCCCAGGGAAGGGCGCTTCCCTCCGCGTGCGTTGGTTTAGGTCGTTTTCTTTAAAATCAACACGAGAGCGAGAGTCTTGGTCGCTGGAGTAAATAGGTCAACACAGAACAGGCTGTAAATAAGCAGATTTTTTTTAAAAAAAAGTTTCAGAGGACGAAAAGCGAAGGGAAAATTCCCTTTGCTGCGTAGCGTCAAGCACTGATTTTCTCCTGTTTAGTGCCCATGTCATAAACTGCACCGTTACAGAAGGGAAAGAAAAACCGCACGCAAACAGGGACGAAGGCTCACAAGGCTGTGGCTGCCTTTTAAACATGGCTCTTGAGCTGGGAAGGTGATATTTCACCTCGCTGCTATTTCTGTTAGTCCGCAGCTAGCCAAACACGGCCCACCAGCCGCTCTTTTCACAAAACGTTACGTGGAGGCAGTTTTCCCCTCGGCCCGGCAGAGCTCGCGGAAGGGAGACGCCGTCCACAGCACCATTGTTTTGGCGGAGCGGGGCAGGGACGAGACCTCTCCTGCAGCGGTTGTCACCCAGCTGTCCGGGAACTGCTCACGCTGCTGCGGTGAGGGAGAGACTTTGGGCTGCAACAAGAACGTCTCCCATCGAAACGACCGTCCCTGCCTCCCCCTCCTCATCCCCTTCCTAAGAAGAAGTAAAACACCACGGTGCCAGGAAATGCACACACGCAACCCAACCCTCGCCCGAAAGCCAGTCTGCGCCGAGAACGCGTAGTGCTGCCGGCCGTACAAGTTGCTCTAGATGGAAAATCAGGTCGTGCAGAAACCCACCGGCTTGCGCTTCCCGTCATAAAATCAGTGTGTGCGTGTGTGTGCGTGTGTACACACACTGCATGTGCGCGTGTTTGGCGGGGGGAGGCATAAATAATTAGGCAGCGACGGAGAAGCGCCTCGCTTACCGAAAAATTCAACACACGCAAGGCTTCGAAGTAAGATCTCCCCTAGCCGGACATCGTCTGATGGTCCTTAAATACATTTTCTCTCCCCAGAGATGAAATCCTGTGACTCTAGGTAAATAAATAAATAAATGACGGCGCTCATTTCCATTGTAATAGCCGCCCCGCGATGAGGTCTGGAAGTTTAAACAACAGCAGCTGCAGCAGAAGCATGTCTGAACGCTTCACGCCCCGCCAAAGGGACGCGGCGGAACGCTAGCTAAAACCGCGCGCGGCGGCTGCCGGCGAGGGCCGGGCGAGGGGAGCCAGCGGCTTGGGTCCGCTGACATGAGTCAGGGCAGGCTGAGGGCAGCGACTCTATAGGTGTTTTCTGTGTTTTGCAGAGTGCGAGTCTCAACTTAAAAAATACCGTCGGTTTATGACTTGGAAGTAAAACCAATGTCCCTTCAGCTAGGCAGATCTGCACTCCAGTGGGTCTCTGCTCATGTAACACTGAGAAAAATCTAGCATTAAAACCCAAAACACAAAATTCGTATTATATATTTAAAGGGAACCTCTTACTTTATATAACTCAGGACACATTGTCTCTTCTCCGAGAGAACGGGGGTGAAATCCTACACATTTCTTAAAAAAAAAAAAAAATCTGTTTCAAAATTACATCCATGTCAGCTTTAAAGAAAATTATCGCTGATGTCTTTTTGAGCTTGGAAATATAACTGTAGGATGCAGCTTTCCCCTCCCCCTCTGTCCCTCCACCCCCTCCCTTTCCAACAAAAAAGGGAGAAAAAAAAAAAGAAAAAGCAACAGAATATATAAAGCTCCTCTGATTAACAGTTTAGGTGCAGAACCCTATTTATAGGGTACGCGCTCTCCTATAATGACTCGCTTCTCCAGCCCCGTAGCGGAGCAGCACATTAGCGATGCAGCTGCAAGTGCTCAAGGCTCAACCGCTCCGCTCCGAAAGCCCCAGCGCCCGGCCGGGGGGACGGCGGGGACGGGCTGCCGCTGGAGTCTCGAATGTTACTCCGGTAGTTTCAAGGACATCTTGCTGATGAGGATTTGGTTAATGGAGGAGAACTTATGTCCTAGCGGTGACGTCATTGGGTCCCAATGTAATCCTCTTGTGCTGAACCCAATCAGCAGATGTGCTGAGAGCCTGGATGCGGAGAAGAAGCTCTAATCCCTTAGACTGGATGAGATCAGCTGAAACAGCCAGGACTAGACCCCAAACCCCTCTGCTAGGAAGATCAAGAGAAAAGGGATAAATTGAGAGAGACGCCTCATAACCCCTTTAAAGAGCTTTGGAGAAGAGAAGAGAAAGATGGGTGGTGCACCAAGTTCATCTTGCTTTCAAAGCCTAGCGGGAGCCTGGGTTTCACTCTGATGAGGTCCTGCCGCATTGTTCCAGCGCAGGAGGAGGAAAAAAAGAGAAAGGAAAAAAAAGAAAAAGCGAAAAAAGTCCGAAATTCAAAGATAATGAGAGACTAGGCGCCTTTCTTATTCATCTCCAGCTTGCATACACAAAAACAAGCATCCCGAGCCACGGGAGGGCGTTTGCACTGGATCTGGGAAAGGCAGCGGAGTTTGTGCCGCGGAAGCCCCAGCGCTGCTTCCAGGGGAATGGGTAAATCCGCTCGGAGCGAGGCTCGCCGTGCTGTAATTGCGGGGTTTAGGCGACACCGGTGGGAGAGCCACCCAGCTCTGTCGCTTACTTGGAAGAGCATCAGGATTTTTTTCCTCCCCTTTTGCAAGCGACCTTAATGGGCTTGTGATTTTTTTTTTTTTTTTTTTTTTTTGGACAAGAAAGGAAAGGGAGGAAGGGGAGGGGGTGAGGATTTTCAGATGCGGTATCTAAAGAAATCGTCCTAAATTCATAAAGCGCCTCTAAGTCCGACAGCGACCAACGAAACCGCTCTAACCGCTTTACCCCTTTTCGATCCCTCCCGATCTTTTATTTTTATTTTTATTTTTTTTAAGTGGAGCGATCCTTGCGCCTAACCGCAGCGGAGCGGAGAGATCGGAAACGCGTGTTTAACCTCTGCCGCTTTCCCTTCGCGAGGAGAGCGATCGGCTCCTCCGCCTTTTGAGCGCTTTCAGCGGAGACACGAGCGGGATTTTCGCTTGGCTCCGGTAGCCGCGGGAGGGAGCGGGGCGCCCGGTCCTCCAGGGGCCCCGGCCGGCGGCAGGACGCTCGACCCGGCTGCGAGGAGCCCGGCGCCTCGTTGAGCGTCTCCAGGCTCCGCGCTGGGACCCGTCGCCCGGCACCGGCGCGTCGCGGCGGCCGCAGGTTCGTGGCGGGCGGCGCTCGGGGCGCTCGGCTCTTCCCACCGGCCTCGCTTTTCCTGCGAGGGGCAACGGGACGCGACCGCCCGGGCGCTCCGCCGCCGCCGCCGCCGCCGCCTCCGCGGCCGCCGGTGCCCCGATGGGCGGCTGCGGGCGCGGGGGCTCCGCGCCGCTCCGCACTGACAGCCTCTCTCTGCTCTCCCCCCGCGCCCCCTCCCCGCGCCGAGCGGGGCCAGCCCGAGCCCCTCTCTGCGTGTTCACAGCGGACCTTGATTTAATGTCCATACAATTAAGGCACGCGGTGAATGCCAAGAGAGGAGCCTCACAGCTTCATTTTCATGGAAATGCGGGACATAAACCCTCTAATTACACTTAGCAGCAGCCCCGGAGCGGGCTACGGAGCATCCTCGGCCCTTTGACAAATGGGGGTAACAATGCCTGCAGCGCCGGCGGGGCAGCTGTCTGCGCGCATTACCGGGCGGGGGGCGGCGGGGGGAGGCCCCGCTCCGCGGCGGCCGCGTTTCGGGGGCTCCCGGCGCACAAAGGGCAGGAGGAGCGGCGGGACAATGCGGGCAGGGCCGGGGGGGCCGCGGGCAGGGGCTTCGTCAAGCATCGGGGAAGGGGAGGGGGTCGCCCCCCTCTCCCGGGACCGGCGGCCCCCCCAGCGCCACGGCGACCCTCTCCCCAGCGCTCGGAAAGCAGCGAGGGCAGCGCTCGCCCCCGCGATGCCGGGCCGAAGCGCCCTGAATCCAGCGGGCTGCTTTTCGGGGGGTCGCTTTTGGCCTTTTTTCTTCCTTGCTTGGCCGCTGCCCCCCTGCAGCCCGGCTCCTGCCCCGCGCCGGGGCTCAGCCGCGCAGGGCCCCGCGAGCCCTGGCACCGCAGCGGGGTGAGCACGGTGGGCTGCGGGTCCTGTCCTGCCCGAGGGCCCCGGCGTCCCCCTTTGTTATCCCTCCGTCCTATTCCCGGCACTAAATCAGGAGGCTGCTTTTTCCTGCAAGCCGGCCAGGGCGAGGGGCTGCAGCACCGTCGCCTCCGCCGTTGCCCCCGCGGCCCCCGCCGGGCTCTGCCGCGCAGCCCGCAAGGCGGCACGACCCCCTCCTGCAGCCCCCAGCGAGAGGGCAATGCCCACGCCGGCTCTTAGGTCAGGCTTTAGATCTCAATAAATCTCTGTTGCAAGACTTGTGTTCTCAGCTTCCTAAAGACACGCCGAGCCCCGAGTCCTGAGCCGCCTGAGATCGGTACTTGGGCAAGGGAAGATTTAATTATTCGGCTGCAAAAAGCCACATAGCTGGATTCAGCCGCATACACACAACTCTCTACACCCCCTCCCCTCTTCATCTCTGCTCCGCTTTATCAGCATTGCGTCTGTCCACGGAAGCGCATCCACAGACATCTCCATCCTCCATCCCCGCAGTGCTTGATGCGGGACACACGACCTTGTCTGCAACGGAGGTGTCTGTAGCAGAACAATTTCCTTGTTTAGGAGAGAGGGAAGGAAAACCCGTAATGTACCTTGCGGGACTGCTTGGTTTCACGCTTGCCTGTGAAAAGCGGGTGCTTTTAGGTAGGGCTCCTGGGGGAAGTGGGACAAGGAAAGGGAAGAAGCAGAGCACGCAGGCCGTGGAGGAAAGCTGTGCGGCGGGGAAAGGTAGCTGCCCCAGCTCCCAAAGCTGTTCTGCAGCAGACGCGTCGCACAACCGAGCGGTTGAGGATGGGTCATGCTTCCAGCACTGGGAAGAGGCAGGAGTGAGCAAGCGTGACGCCTATACGGCTTCATCCAGCAGTGCAGCAACTCACTGCGCTCCTGTGGACCCGACGCTGCGCGTTGCTCCAGCGGGGCCGGGTACCGCGCGGCCCCGCAGAAGCTCCCAGGGCAAAGGCTGCCGGGTGCAGGAGGCCCCAGGCTCACCAGAAGGGCTCTAGAGACACAGAGATCCTTAAGAGAAGCTGGATTTTTCCCCTCCCTCCTTCCCAGTAGATCAGCGCAAGTACCGAGGTGTCGGAGACCTGCTTGCTCCCTCGTTCATCCAGCACTGCAAGGTCGCGGGACACATTTTGACCTAATTTCCCCCCGATACAAGTCAGGGGCTGTGCGGTGACTGCGTTCCCCGCTGGGGGAAGGGACGTCCGTACCACCCCGGCCTCTTCCACGCAACCCTCTGAGGGTAGATTTCCAGCCACAGGGCAATTCTGCTCTTGGGCAAGTCCTTGGCTCTTTGCAAAGCAGGTAGCGAGGGGATGAGAAGTCGAGTGCAGGCAGCCAGACCCCACCAAAGCCAGAGCCGCCTCAGCGGGCACCGAGACAGAGCGCAGCACATCACGCCAAGGCAATCTGCACTGCAGCAGGAGAGCTGCTGGCTCCCTCCAGGGGCCACGAAGAGTCCAAGGACAGATCTGAAGGAACACAGGTAACGGGGGGGCTGTGCAGGGCCCAGCGGACAGGGCTGGGCCTGATCCTGCAGGTGCAGAACAGGAGGAACCCCAGAGCCACGGGCGAGCGGTGAAGGTGGCCTGTTGCCCCAGACTGGGGTGTGGAGGGGACCGAAAATCAAAACCCACTTGCACAGGACAGTGCAAGCCAGATACTCATCCTAAACCAGACTCCTCCTTTAGTCAGCCACGGCTGAGAGTCCTGCGCAGAGGCAAGGCTGGCCACCAGGTCCACAGAGGCCACCCAGACTCCTCAGCAAACACGACTAGCTCTGTTCCCAAACGTTCCCTCTTTCCCTGGGCTTCCTACATGCTCCCTTCTCCTCAGCCAAGAGGGAATTCAAGAGGTCAGGTATCACTGGAAACAGATAGGCCTAATCTCCCCCCCGCCGAACCCCCTCCAATGCACCAAAAAGCCTTGCTTGAGTTGTCCGGCCAGTGCAGCCCCACGCGGGACAACCGGCCCGAACACCCTCCCTCCCGGCTGCACGCAGGAGCCGCAGCACGGCTAGGCAAGACTGGTGCACGCACACACCGCGTGACGTGCGGACACGGGCTCCCGGCTCCGAGGTCGTTGCACTGCAACGAGACTTGCGCTACAGTCCGAAATCTGGGGAGACGAGAACTCAAGCTAGCAGGAGAGCCAGAGCGGCTACCAGCCGGGGGTGGAAAAGCCAGAAACGGTGGTGATGGAAGAGGCCAGAGTTTCACACTGCAGGTTTCCTGCTCGCAGTGACTCCTGCTTGTTTAGGTAAGCCAGGGCTTAAATGCCTGGGAGGGCAGGTTACTTCACAGAGACCCAAACCGATGGGCTACAAAGGCCCAGACGTCCACAGAGCTGCCCCAAACCCTGCCTTGGCCCATCATGTTTTCTTCTCAGTGACAGGATCCCATGTTCTCAGGCAAACGGTCCCTATTCCCTGTCAAAGCCGGCTCCTTAGACTTGGTTGCCACCGATCATACAGCACCTCCCAGCAGGCTCAGAGGCCAGGTCTGCCCAGGGTTCAGCTGGGGGACATCTACTCCAGGAGGTCACAGACTCTGCAGGCCAGTTCGGTGAAAAAAGCCCTCACAGCAACACTTAGCCAAGCAGTAAGGAGAGCACTGACACCAAGGCATCTCTGGCCTCAGGCATTAGCTCCTTTCCCTTCAGAAGGAGGATTTGTCTAAGATCAGATGTACCCTTGTGCCAGACATGGGCTTAGTGGGGTCAAATCCAGTTTCCCGATGGAAAAGCTTTAGGGGAAATGAGCCGATCTTTGCAGCAACAGGTCTGGACCAGGCCATTCTATAATGGAGCCATCACAGAGGACAAATTACCACCTTATTTCCCTTGCACAGTTCTCCCATGCTCACCAGGGCAAAGAACGCAGCTGCATCCAAGATGGGGGTGAGAAGAAAGATTTACCTTCAGCCCCCTAAGCACCCCTTCCTTCTTGTAGATGTACACAAAGCACCAGTCGCCCTTCCTTACGCATACGACAACTGGTCAAGGAATGGTTTTGCTTATGACTGCCTCGTCCTACACAAATCCTGACATCGGCCCTTAAGGAGAGGTTAAAAAATATGTACATTTGCTCTAGAATCACCACAGAGCAGATGATGGTAATTCTAGGGCAAATGTACATATGTTTTTGTCATCTGTTTTGTCATCCCACTGCGCATACCAGTAAGGCCTCAGGTTTGGGCTACATCAAGAAATACATGGACTGGTTGCAAAGAGGATAAGGAGAAACAAGCCTGGGCAGAGCTCTAGAAGTCCCAGTCTCAAGAGATATGGGTTGATATGGGTGATACGGGTTGGTGAGCCCAAGAAGAAAGAGGTTAGGGAAAAGATGTTAGCAGCCAAGTGCATAAAAGGCTGCTGGACAGGGGAGGGAACCACTCATTTTCCATAGTTATGTAAGTAGCAATGGGCCCAAGCTGCAGCAGGATGATTCAGGTATTACAGTAAAAGCTTTCCAGCAGAAAGGATAGCAAAGCACTGGAATAGCCGGGGAAGGATGGGAAATTCCAGCCTAGGGAACATACTGGAGAAGCCTCTAGCAGAAGTCCTGAGGCAGCACTGACCCTGGGGTCCCTTCCAGCCTTACGCAGAAGATGCCGCTGGCACAAAGGTGATTTTTCAGCTAGCATCGTGCATCTATTTCCCTCAGAACAAGGGCAGAGCCTCCAACCATCTCCGTGTGTCTTCCTAAGCCAAAGTGCTTCTCTGTCTCCTCACAAAGACCAGCAAAGATACCAGTGCTTGAGGGGAAATGACAGAGGGCAGAGTGTCCATGGAAGTCCAGGCTTGCCACACTGATACAGCAGCAGGGCTGAGGTATCCCCAGAGAAGTGAGCGAGTTCAAGGCAGGGCCAGTCACAGCTGGTGCATGCAGTCAGACAGCTGCGGTCTTTGGAGACGGGTGGTGGAGGTGGAGGTCCTGCCTAACGCAGCAGCAAACTGCAGCGTTCACTTACAGCAGCTGTCAGCCATTCAGAAGCAAAGCCAACAAATACAGTGGAGCTTCTGCCACCGCTCCGCAGTAAGGGCCATCTACCCTAAGACATGGCTACTTCATCATGAGAACTCACAGATCATTTCTTTCCATAAAGACAGGAGAACTACAGACTGCCGAGTGGATGTACCTTCCGGATCTTATGGACAACAGGGAATAGGCAGGGGGTCTGTAGGTTTACTAGGATCATTCCACATGTCTTCAAGAATGCATGATCTGCATTAAGACAGCTAAAGTCTTGTCTCGTCCATCAGATCAATTCTGTGGAACATTTTGGATTATTTCCCCATACTGTTTGGCCCAAGTCAGCCCAAAGACAACCGATAGCATTACCAAGAGGATACAATACCTCTGAGGTGACAGCAGAGCCCTCTCAGGGACTGCTGTTTTCCTTGACCTCCCGATAGCCCACTTCCAGCCAGTTTCACACTTTCCTGCCTATGTATGCTTTTAGAAACAGAGGAAAACAGTATCAAGCGGATTGTGTACAGGAGGGTATACTAGTATAAAGGAAGGTGCAGAGCTACGCTCCTCTGCGGCTTTCTTCTTGACCTTTGGAAAGACCACACGCAGGGGAACTGCAGAGCCAGACAGGGCTCCAAGCACCCACCCTGGACTTCAGCACTCTGCCCTCCTCTCCAGGGAGGGAATAGCTGTTTTCTGGGATGCCAGGGCAATTCACTGGACTTCACCTCATGTGGAGCACAGCTTTTCCAGTCCGGGCTGTCAGAGCTTTGATACCAGAAGGTGAAGGAGTCTTTATGTACTTCTGTCAGCCAGACAGCCTCACTCACTGCAGAGCTATTCTATATTTTAGAGTAGATTTCCCCATGCTGTGTGCACAATGGCTACGGGACTATTAGAGCAGAGGGATCATTTTCACGAGATGGGTTTCACAATCCTCAAAGTAACCCCATTGGCAGCTGCTGCCCAGCTCAAGCAGGCGGTACCTTTTTAAACTTTCATCACCCTTATTACAAAGGGAGAATCAAGATAAAACCAGCTCCTGCACAACCGGAGAAGACAATAGAGGGACAGAGCCACTCTCCTCGCTGCAAGGGTGCAGGTGACCACAGGAGGGCACTACTGCCAGTCCTCCTCGAGTTACACTGCAGCCTGGGCCAGCAACTGGAAACAGAGAGGTCTGCAGCTCGCAGCGCTCGGTGTTGACACATTACCCAGCGTTTTAGCCTCCCAGGTGGTGTTTCTGTCACTTAACCACCAATGAATGATTCAGTATCCTTGATCTATACAGGCACCGAGCTACGAATTTAATTTCAAGACTGTGGCTTGAATTAAACTTCACTCTGAACTGCAGATATAGTTCGAAGCAATTCTGCCCCCTTCCTTCAATCCAGGCCTACGTTCCCAATGGCGAGAGCCCTCTCTTTGCTCTGCCATTTATAGAAACAAGCAGCAGAAGTGACATTACACCATATTCTTTCACCCACAGCACTTCAGTCCATCAGCCAACACACACGCTTCCTCCGTGTGACCTGGCTTTGAAACCCTTAGGGCTTTCCAGAGGAAGGGAGGCCACGCACGCTGCAGCCAGCAGTGCTACCCATCCTGTCTGCCTGGGGCCCGACGTCCCCTTCGCCCAGTGCAAGAGGCAGCGGGGAAGACGGCCGGCAGCCCCGGCACGGTTTCCCCGGGCGGGAGGCATGGCTGCGGCTGTGCGCGAGGTGGCACCAGCTCTCCATCTTTCCAGGCGGCAGCAGGAACCTGCCGCAAAGGAGCTGCCGATGCAAGAGGCAGAGCAGGCGCTGGATTACCGCACTGTGTCAGGGGATGCGAGCACGGCTTCCCTTCCTGCGCAGGGGACACGAGCACTCTCTGGGTACTCAAAACACCAGTCGACCTGCTTTTGCACGTCTTTCATCTCACAGACGGAAAGGCTGGCTGCAGGCAGCAATGCTACGGACGCCAGCTCCATGGCTGCGCTGGATGTTAGCCAAGAACTCGTGTCTAGAAACGGCAAGGGAACGTAATCTTCCCTCCAGGTTTGCAATTTGGTGCTGCAATAAAACAGGCTATCTGCAGCTCTCTGTCCCTGTAAGGGTGGAAGGTTACAGCAGATCCCTCTTCATCTAACTCACCCTCAGCTGAGTAACTAATTTTCCCTCCTTTCACTCACTCCTTTCTTCCACAGGTTTCCAGACAGTGAGAGACACACAGCACTCGTGTACAGAACTTCGTGACCCTTTGCTGTTCCCCAGACGCCCCAGAAGCAGCCCAAGCCTCCCCTTCCACAGCTTTACCCTCCTGACTTAATTAGGCCTCCGAGGTACCCAGCCTCCAGGCCGGCTGGATGCTCTTTAACCTTCTCCTGCCCAAAGGTAGCTGCCAATCTGCCCCCAGCACTTTATTCCATGAAGGCTTACACCGCTTCCCATACGGTCAGCTCATTTAAAGATGTACAAGTTTTGTACAAAGAAATAACCGAAGGCTTGCTTGTAAGTGCTGCACTTAATTTTAACTATTGCTCTGCACAAGAAGATTCTTCCTAGCTCTCCTTTTTCCAAACAGCATCTTTAAACAACGAGTGGTAATATCTACAGAAATCACCCAAAGCCTTGACGTACCAAATCCCTTCCCTTTAGATGGCATAAAAAGGAGCAGGGGAAAGCAGAGGGCATCTGTACGTGCAGTTTTGTCAAAAGCTTGTACATTAGGTCAAAAGAGAGAGGACCTCTGTCACGTGCTTATAAACAGAGAGTGTCTGTTTTAGAGGGGTTACCTGTAGCCGGGTGGCCTTGTGAAAGGCATCCCAGCCCCTCTGCCTGGGGACACTTCTCCACCGGTACAGCAGAGCGGCACGGGGTCCCGCAGCGAGGGAGGCTGTACAGTGCTGCTGCCAAGGAGCAAGGCCACAAAGTCTGCGGGCAACTCAGTTGCAGGCTCAGAGCATAAGGCGTGAAAAGTTGACACCTGAGTATCCGGAAATAAAACAAGGGGGGGTACAGGATGCAGTAAACAGGCATTGGAGAGTGGCCAGTCCCAGCAGGACACCGAGGGCTGTGTGGCTGTGCTGCCTGGCATCGTCCTCCCGTAGGCTCTGCACACCGGCAGCACGAGGGTACGGACTTGGCTGCACGCTTTGCTGGGGAGCTCTTACAGCTCGTTGGCTCACAAACCTTTCTGACTGAAGGTTCCCTCTTTTCCTAGTACAACTAGCAAGCAATGTCTAGGCGAGGGTGACAAAGCCACAAGATTACGTTGCCAAAATCCTGATGCAAAACTTTACCTCCTCTAAACCAGTCATTTCCCAGCTGAATTCAGGTGCAGACCCCGGAGAGAGGAGAGCTTTTGGCATCGTTACAGGAAAAGATCTAGAACTGCTGTAGGAAGTTACATTCCAATTAGCTTCACCTCCATCTTGGGGTAAGCATTACAAAGCATTTAAAAGATCAAATGCAAAAGCACAGCTTGAGTAATAGGGACCAAGGTGGTTTCAACGTAAGAACATTTGTGGTTAATCCGATGGAGCTCTTTGAGGCTGTAACTACTACAGCAGTCAAAGTGGAGGAAACAGGCAGAGCACAATTAGGCTTACAGCATGCAGTGGACGAGGCTTTGCAAAAGAAGCTAATGACTGAGATGGGGAGTCCCAGAATAAGTGGATGTGCTGCAGCTTAATGCGCTGGAAATTGCCCAGAAACAAAGACGCAAGCAGAAAGGTATTAATGCAAACTGTCTATGTCAGAAGGAAATGATTCCTAGGATGGAGCGATACAGCCAGCTTGTCTGGAGCAGAACAAAGGGGGGAAAGGTAAGACGGAGAGCTCCCCGGGGCAAGGAGCTGCAGTTCGGTTCTGAACATCATGTTCCACGATGCCTCATGCCCCACGCAAACACCACTCTCCTCTTTCTGAACAGACCTGCTGGAATTCTGCTTTTTATATTCCCTCCCTCATTTTTCTAACCTAATGGATTTGTTACAAAATCAAAACCTCCTTTCAGAACAAATAGTGCCAGAGGCGCACACATAGGCCCCATCTAAATGGGGGTGGAACGGTTGTATGGCTGTGATCACATCAGGTGAAGCAGGGGCACGAGCTATGCCAGATGGTGCTAATTGGGAGTAAACTCTCCCTGTCCTTCCCTCTCTGCATTCTGTAAATCTGCACATGAATAGGAACTGGAGGTGAGCGATGGAAAGAGCTCATTTTGTCCCTGCCATCTTCAGTAGGGACAGAGCTTTGCAACTGATATATATGGGAACGAATTCCAGGTGAACGACAGCTAAGATTAGGTGAACGTATCTAACTTCTCAGCATTTTGCAGTCTGAGAAGTAGAGACAGATATTTTCTCCACAGCTGCCTAAAGGAGTCAGAAGTTTCATGCTCAGTCTCTGCTTTCACTCAGACTGCCTGAATGGTCTGATGCACTGGTTTGCAATCAGAAAGTGAGAGGGACAAAGTTGAAAGGATATTCACTGATTGGAGATCCTAACCAAAGGGGTTCTGCACCTCCTCAAAGTCACATCGCTACACAGCATCTTCCTGTGGCAGCCAAGATGCAAGTTCACTAATCTGTCAGCTACTATTACCAGTATTGGGCCAACTAAAAAAAATATGTCAAATATTCTTGACTCCTGGAGCATTTAGCACCAAGAGACTCACCTTGACCCTAGAGCAGCAGAGGCTGCACAAATTAATGCACCTATTTGTCAGAGAAGGAAGCAAAGCACTGTGGAGGGTCACCACAAGATTTTGTGATGCGGTCACACAATTTACTACAGTGTAGATTATTTTCATGTGAACTTACCTCTCCCTTCAAGAACTGTTAAGAACTCCGTAACCATTTACCAGTTATATCGCATTGCTTCAGAGAGATACCTATATCTTTATGTATTTAAATTAATGGAGTGGATTTGCCCTGTCACAAACTTTTCTCCAAAGGCAGCCTCAATGCACAACTGGACCTACAAAAAGCCAAAAAGCACTGTCTAGCTCCCTTTGGCTCCTCTAGCTGACCTCTACTAACTGCCATTGAAACGTCGATGCTGTTAACTACTTCAGCAACAATCAAGTTAGCAGCACTGTGACAATCACAATCATTGCAGCAGGATTCCTGACTTGCAGTCTGCTATTACATTTTCTCCAGCCTTGCTAATTCTGACACTTTACCATACACTAACTGTGCTAACTGTGGAGCCTATAGTGTAAATCCAATAGCTGAAATGAGGTATTTTGTTTTTTAAAGTGAGGCTGGCATTCAAAAAAAAAGGTATGGGCAAGACTAATGGGAAGAGGAGCAGCCCACAGTGACAGATAGCTGAAGTGTCTTACGCCAGCTTCACTACTAGAGAAAAGATAATACTGAATAAAATCCTTCTAATCTTATCAGTGCTTTTACGCTGTAAAAGAATTGCAGAGCTTTGCAAACCAATTGCTTTTTATTTATCTGCAAGCTCCTGCAGGAAGGAAAGCCCATCCTTGCAGCACCCCCTTCGCATGGGTGGGCTGTAATCGCTTTGTCCGATGTGCTTTTACAGTGCGGGCAACCGCGCGTCCCATCAGACCGCTTCTCTGACGAAGGCTTTTCAAAAAGGCAAAAAAGGGTTTCCCTGCTTTGCATCTCAGAAAATAATCTCTGATGTGCATCGTGCCTTCCAGACCTCCTCCCTCCTCTGCAATTTTACTTCCTTTTTAAACATTCCGCATTTCTCTTTGTTATTATTAATACTTTAATTGCCTACTTGTGACTGGCAGTGAGTGACCTAGTTGAAAAATGCATTCCACACAAAAAAACAGAGTCAGCTCACCAGCTGGTGGAAATCAGCACAGTGTTTGGGGCCACGTCAGTCCACTTCAGCGCAGACACATAGCAATACCATTACTGTCCAAAAGGAAAAGCCAACATTATTTCTTACTCTCTCTCTCTTCAAAGTGTATGAATGTGTATACGTAGACATATAAACACACGCTAGTATCCAGTGGGAGAAATCCCAGTGTTTAGTCCAGAGTTTGGTTTCTTTGAAAGAAATAATTGCTCATATGGTACAGAATGTTCATATTTTACTGAGAATGAAAAATGCCCTGTGGAATTAAATCTAGGAAAGCTACAAAACTAACTGCATTGGAAATGATGAAATGAGATCACCAAAAACCTCGGGTTCCTGTTTGTACAGTATTTCTTCCCTGTAGGCCTCCAGGAGCTGTGGACAGTACAGGCAGAGAGATACTGTCCATAAACTCCACCTCCGTGTGATGTGTTGGCCCTTGTAACATTTTTTGAGCTGATCCAAGGTTTGCTGTAGTTCCTATGCTATAGGTGCTTTCTGCCTCCAAACTTTACCAGACCGACTAACAGCATAACCGGGTGCCTGGGAATAATTCAAATGGCTTCTTTATTGTTGTATGAGCAACAACTTGAGGCACTGTTTAGTAGCCAAGAGCCTCTCAGGAAAGCATGCATGGGCTCCCACAGCAGATGTTTTGGAGAAGCTGATGTCCATACACATTGTGCAACAACTATTTCCCTTCCCCTCCCTCCTATCTTTCTATCTAAGACTATTTCCAACATAATCACAACCTCACAGTTTAAACGGACATGAATAAAAGTCACAAAACTACTTTGGTACGTGCCACTGTTCCACTCGCTGTGCTCAGGTGCAGCTTCCCTGGCCCCCAGCTGTGTCTTTCTGCTCACGCTGCAGAACCGACAGGGAGGCATCTCTTACTCTCTGCTTGCAGACTAATCTTTTCTGCAGGCTTTTGACTACTGATGACCTCAATGCCCAGAGTATTCCTGAATGAAAAACTGCATACACCAGTGACTGAAAAGCACTACTGAATAAATGCCTTATATCTTGCTACTTACCCTCTTCTCTACCCCATGGACCAGTTACTTTCCAGAACACTACTAGTCCGTTGGAGGAGGTGCTGAAGAGAAACTGGGCTGCACACTCTAAAGACCAAACATAGGCCATGTTCACAGAAGCGGAGCATAATTTTGTACATGTTTCTGAAGCTGTTTACACCTCACAATCAACTTTCATTTCACTAGGAGTCTTTTGAAATTCAATAAGAGGAACATCCATGTGATTTGCCGTCCTCTCCAGATTCAGATCCCTGGTTATATTTATTATTTAACCCACATAGATTAAAAAAAAATCCATTAAAAAAGTCACACTATCTGCCAGTCTTTCACGAATTCACTTCTAGGCTTTGCCTTCAATTATCACATGCTTTGGAATAACTGAACTAGCAATATCCAGTGTTTTCCTATCCTCAGCAGCTTTAGCATGTTAAGGAAAAATCTGAAAAGATATCTGGCTCATAAAATCACTCTTCTTCCCCGTCTAGCATTTCACTCTCCATTGGCAGATTACATTTCCCATCGGAGCTCATTACTGCTGCTCTTTGCTTAGCATCAGGAAATCTTTTGGAGTTCTCTCTACTCCCAGATGGTAAAAATTGCTTTTTGTTTCTTCTCCCGACTTACTGCCCTCCCTTCCTCCCTCCTCCCCCCAACTAGATATCTGAAATTGCATGTTTAGAAAAATGGAGTTTGGGAACAAAAAAAAAGTGCTTCTGACCCTGGAGATGACAAATTAACTGTCACGCTATGTAACCAAGCATGCAGCAAAGGATCAGTGAAAGAGACTCGTACTAGACTAACAGGTTAAAACTCTTCCTTTGCCCCTTATCAGATCAAACAAGAAATTACTATTGTTATTTTAATGTCTTAGTTGTAATTTCTGTTTTACAGAGGCCAAACACATAAAGCTAGAGGACACAAAACACTCTCCCTCACTTTTAAATTGCTGCACACCTATGCGACACACAAATAGACCTCCTTAAATGTTTCTTTTGTTCTAAACTTTTCTTGCCTGATCTAGCGGCAATGAAAAAGCATAAATCGTTGCAACAGCTTGGCTCCAACGCCAGGCTATTGTAACTGATGATGGAAAATAAGCTCGCTTAGATAGGCATAGAAACCAAGGAATAATTAAATAAATAAAAGGCCCCAAATTCGGTATGATGAAGTGTACGATTGTCTGACTGCTGCACACAGTTCAGTTTCAACAAACTACAGTTTAATATTTTGATTTAAAAGGAGATCTGAATAAGCTATGCAACCACCCTGAGGTGAACTGGAAAGGGTAAAGTATTAGAAAACACCCACAACTTACCAGTGGCTTATGCCAGAAAAGCTGCCCGTGTACCTCAATCTAATACAACCCTAGAAAGCAAGTTCCCACTGCTAACTTCTTCATTTGTAACAACTCATTGACAGCAAGCAGCCTCCAACCTCAGAGCACCTATGGGAAAGTCCAGAATATCTCACTTGAGGACTAAACTGTGCAACCTTTAAGCAGAACAGTTACCACAGACCTGTGCAATGGCACTACTTTCTAATTCGTCCTAACCTGCAATTGCCTTCCAAGCTTCGTCCTGTCTCAAAACTGAACAGGAGAAATGGGAAGGATCACAGCTTCAGCATATTCCAGAGAATTAGAAAGGTTTTGTAGGACTAAACCATTGGAATAGAGGTCCACCAAGCTTACCAAATAGTAACACTTAAACATTTCTAGTTTTCCATGCTAAATAGGGATAGAAGCTGCTGACATATTTATGAAGATCATCACAGGTCAAAACATCGAGGTACCTCACCCTTCCACAAAAGTATTTTCAAGCGGATACAATAATCACTTTATTTAAAGGTGGTCAAAAGCCTCTGCTGACAGTTGTCAAGATCACAAAAGCATTATTTTGTTACAGAATTCTGAAGAGTTCTTCCCCTCTGCCCCAACTTAGAAAAACTGAAGTCAAATAATTGTATTCTACCTATACTTTACAAATTACATGAAACAGATTTCTATTAGAAAAGGATTTCCATAAGCACCAGGGGGATAAGATTGCCACAAGTCTCCAAAATCCCCAGACTTCCTTAAATTCACTCTTATTTCTAAATGTGCTGATTATCCAAAAGCCCAACTGGAGTGAAAAGGAAGCTGCTCAGCCCAAGACAGCTGCCGTACCATGAGCTGGCATGTCTAACTTGAGACTTTCACTTCGCAGATTTTGGCCCTACTACATGGCATGTGAGCTTCCACAGCCAAGCAGCACTGGCTGCTCTTCCTTAGCCTGCACACAGTCTTTAATTAGGAAGTGAATCTCTGGCAAGGTGTAGACACTGGTCTGTTTTGCTTTTCATTACCTTCCCCCACCCCAAATTCTTAATAGAAGTGGGCTAAATATTATTTCAGTGAAGTGCCTTCTGTTGCAACAATGTACAGTGTCTCTGTCATCTCTGTTTCAGAAAACTGTGTTTTCAGAAAACTAAAAGACGTTGCTACAGCAGAGCTAACAGCAGTAGGAACACTTCCTATACTGGCGGTTTCAAAAACACATTCGTAGACCACTACCTTTTCCAGGCAGATGCAGACCTCTACAGAGTAAGTCAGATACCATCAGCGATAGACTTGCTTTAGTTACAATTTACAGATTCACGTGAAGTAGTTCATTGGGCTGCCAAGTATACAAATTCAAAACTACTGTGCTATAGTTTACAGCAACGCTGTAAAACTGAACATAAGACAGAGGGGCTACACAGAAGATACAAATGACAAGAAAACTCCCCTACCTATATACATATAGATTGACAGATCCCTTATAACATTTACTTTCTTCCTGTTCTCTCTCATCCCACAGAATATTGAGGGAGGGGAGAAAAATCAAGACAGCTGCTTGCAATTTATTTTTTTTACCCAATATATTGCACTTAATTTAAAAATACTTGGAGAAAGACTCAAAGCAGGTATCTATATCCCTTTCAGTGTCTTCATTATTGAAACCACAGCAAAACAGCATATCCTACTGTTGCAGCAGCAGTTGGACAACATTTAGAAATGCAGTTCATGAAGACATTATGAACCGTCTGTTGTCATGGTAACATCTCAGGTAAAAATAATTTCTTGAACAACTTATAAACCAAAACCACATCACTTCCATATGACAGATGGCATAAAACCTTCTTACACTCTCCAAAAACAAAAACAACAAGAAAACCCCCCCAAAGACAGTTTAAATGCTAGTTCTATACAATTCTGTTTGTTGAAGAAACCACTGCTCCAAGATCTACTTCATACTGTCACTCACTCACTCCAGGAACTTGAGCACAAGATCGATCAGGGACAGCACAGGAAGAATAAAGATGACATGGAAGAGAAGCCAGCACCCTTCTGTGTAGGATTGCTCAAGGTGCCCTGAAATTATGATCCTGTATAAAACAGGGAAATTAATCCAGTAGCATACCAGGCAACACAACTCAGTCTCGTAATTCCTAAAGCTCTGCCCTACTTTTACACTTTCTAGTAAATGAGAAACGTTACAGACTTCCATCACAGAAGCAATGCAAAAAGCAATGCACAAGTCAATTTTATAGGTTTTTTTCAGCAGAATTTTTTTGAAGGCAGGAAAGCTGTGAAATCAGTAACATCCATACATAAGCAAAGACCATCCTCTTCACCATACCGTTACGTCGAAGTGCCAATACATGTGAACTGGAAGTATCAGTGTGTAAATGATGACAGCAGTCAAATAGTTCATTGGACTAAACCACACAACTCATGAAATCATGAAATTTCATGAAAACTCATGAAATCTCTCTCTGCCAAGTCATGCTCTAATGAAGTCATTTCAACATTTTGACTCAACTCCCCCACTTTTACAAACAGGCAGAAGAAGAGCTGCTTCCCTTTCTCAAAAGGGCTGAGGACAAGGTAGGCTACAGATGAGGTAGTCATTATTAACACCCCACCACCACCATTGCTACACTCACCCTATCACTGGACAGCATCACAAACCACAATTAAAAAACCGCACTACTCCAAAAATAGCATGCAGCGTTCATTCTTATAAAAGGAGCAGGTGCTGATCACTACTGTCAGAAGAAGCCAAAGATTTTTCCAAGTGAAGCAGATTGTTCAACAAAAAGAATTGAAAGTACTCTGGGAGACCAGGAAAAGGAGTGCTAGACCACCCCTCCACCCCCCTCCCCACAGACACATTATTTGTGCTTTACTTTTATATTTATCTGCTGTTTTAACTAAGTTTCCTTCCCTTCTCTCAACTACTTTTCTCAACAGGTGCACGAAAAAAAAGGCAGTAGGATTACAAAGGTTATTTTCGTTTTGACAGAGTACAGAGTATGACAGTATCTTTGACTACAAGGTTTTAAAGTCCACATTAATTGGAATTTTCTGCCGTGCTTGGCCAAATGAAGTCATTCTTTATTATTAGATTGGAAAAGCAAAGACATTCTTTCACGACACTCATCATCTCTACTGCAGTGGAGTCAGTCTAATGCTAAATAACACAGACTGCTCTTCTTCACTTAGAGCTTGCCGGTATCTATGACTTAATGCTCTAAACAAAAAAGAGTATTTTGTAAAGAAACACCTCCATGCTTTAAAGTCAGCAGTTCTTTAAAAGGTGAAAGAACAGAAAAAAATATTAGGATTTTTAAATTTTACATCCCTAGATATTCATCTCCAAGCATGAGTGGGGTAAACAAACTCTAACCTTAATTTACAAGCACACTGTGTTGCGGCAGAGCAATAATCTTGAACATAACTTTGTTTACTCTTATCTGTCTGTTTCCTTCATTACATCTCAGTGTAGCTTTATCGCGGCCATTTTCTCTAGGAGCTCAAATCACTTAAAACCATCCTT
Organism: Dromaius novaehollandiae; assembly: GCF_036370855.1. Taxonomy (NCBI): domain Eukaryota; kingdom Metazoa; phylum Chordata; class Aves; order Casuariiformes; family Dromaiidae; genus Dromaius; species Dromaius novaehollandiae. The sequence continues at coordinate 19,042,105 of NC_088113.1, forward strand.
TGCAGCAACAAATATAATCATAAAGATTAAGTATTCAGTACTATTACATTTGATATGACTATCTGCGGATGAAAACATCTTTCTTCTAATGATGTAATGTTCAAAGCTATAAAACATTTACACTTCAGAGCAACACAATGCGCTGCTGTGTCTGATCAGTAATTGAACCAGAGAAACAACTTCGCTTAATTCTGTAATCAGTATTTGGTACTATCTAGTACAGTGAGCTACCTTCTGCTTAAAAATAGTAGGCAGAAGAAACACTCTCATGCATGTACACATTCTAAAAACATCAAAAGTTACTCATTTAAGGAGTGAATTTAAGCACAAGCTCAAAAAAATATATATACTCACAAGTTCTTTTAGAAATATTACTTGGATTAAAGAAAGAATAAAACAAGACCTGTGACATTAGGTTATGGTAGAACAGATGCTGGAAGAATGTTCCCTCCTCCGGCAGTGTAATTCGAACACTCCAAAATTCAAAAGCTAGTGAATAAAAGGATGCATCTTTAAACTGAAAAGGCAGCTGCATGAGAATGAACACAACTAATAGTCTGCTTGACCTGAGCTATCTTACCACTACCACAGTAATAATGAAAAAGGGATTTTTTCACTCTGTTCAACATTTTTCCTCCACTTTAAATCAGATATTGCTGTAAAACACAGCCCCAGCACTGCAATACTTGGAAGAGAAACCTCTGCATATTGAAGCTGTAATAATTTTTTCTGCTACCCACAAAACCAGGTAGCAGGTTGAGACACACTGTATTTTTCTCAATAATACAGCAAAACAGGTTTCAGCTAAAGGGTTGTTTTTTTAAAAGAGCATATTTACACTATGTCAATAGTTCAATCACAGCAATGATATTTCTTTTTTCCAGGTCAAAAAAAAAGAACAAAAACAAAAAAAAACAAACATGAAAGAAGGAAAAATAAGACACTTGTGTAACTAACTTCTCTGTTCAGGGTCTAGATGGAACCAAATCCATTTTGGCTCTAGAATTACCAGTTATAAAAGTGTCCTGTCTTTAACTACAGAAACTAGTACCATGTGCTTCATTAGATGGTAACGCAATCATAAATGCAATATTGTTCAAAAAATCTAGTAAAAAAACAAATTATGAAAGTTAGAGTTGTGAAATACAGCCAACACCCATAAAAGAAAGAGTTCAGAGAGATTTACTTCTATTTGAAAAGTTCTATTCTCAGCCCAGTGACCCAGGTCTTAATACCTTCTCCTGAATGCTGCAGGTCAACTTCCAACTCTTGGAGCATCTCTACCATACAAGGAGAATGGAAAGTACAAGTGACAACCATTTTAAGTGCACATATTTCCTCTGAGGAACGGTAACACTCAAAGCAGCTCGAACCTTCTCTGCAGAGTCCTGTGAAAGATTTTAGCAAATATAAAGTGTGCTGAGAGTGAACATCTATGTCATTCAACCAACACATTTTCAAATTAGACTTAACTCATGAGTTTGTATAAGGGGTTATTGTAACATAGGAAGACAACTCAAAGTAGGGGAAAAAAATGAAAATGACATCAAACTTGCTAAATATGTATTGTTTATTAAGGCTTGTATTCTCCTAGAGGAAAAAGTTAATCTGATGCTGTCCATTACCCCTTACAGGCAGTAACAGTCCAGAGACAGAGTTATACGTTCTAAATACAAGTCTAAATGATACAGCTTAAACTTTATTTAAATTGGAGATCCTTTTGGAGTAAATAGTTTTCAGAAGATATTTGCTTTCTAATATAGTAAAAGATCCTCTACAATAAACACGTGCAGATCAGTGTGCTAGAGCAGCGGACATGAGCACCATTTCCATGCTTAATTGGAACTCCAGTTGGTGACAGGTTCTCCGAAGGTCCCCTCACTCCACAAAAACATGACAGCAAATTCAGTTTCTTAAAACAGGTTTTTTTACTCATCCAACAGAAAAAAATTAGACATACACACTGTCAATTTTAAACATCTGAGGCATAATCCATCATATTATCCGTACTATTAGTTCCTACGTTAAAGCTCAGCATTATTGGTATAAAAACTTTAAATGTAATTAGGATTTGGGGTTGGGGGGAGTAATGAAGGGAAAGATTAAAAATGATCTGCAATTAACTAATAACACCTGAAAGCTGAAACAGGTTTAAACACATTGTCCAAAACCCCTGCAAAGTTGATAGCATCACATTATTATTTAATTATTAAGCTACGAAACCATAAAGCAGAATTATGGCTGAGAAAAAGCATCTCGCTCACTCTCAGCAGGATATGGTATAACAAATGCACACTGAAGCACTGGTTAACAGAATGTGAAAGGGAAATATTTTCCAGAGAAACAATTTCACTGACAATTTGATTTTCTACTAGACAGAAAAAAACAACATGGCGCATTAGCAATTTTAAAAGTGTAATTGTACAGATAACTAAAGAGGCATAGCAGCTGCACAAAGTGATCTGAAATTTATTTTTTTTCATTTCAAAATTCTGAAGTGCAGTATCTCAGCATTTTAAATGACAAAAATTAATGCACGGTTTCTTACGTCTGCCATGAAGAAACAGGGTTTGGGGTGAAGATAAAGGAAGATTTGTCATGTATTCTCCATAACGTCTATTAACTGGCTAGGAACATAATTTGAGCCAAAATAAAGTCTTTGGGAAGCATTAACACTTTAATATGCTCATGTATAGGTCCACAGTAGGTTAATATAACTGTTTAGCAACTTAAAAAAATAAAAACAGTCACACCTTTATTAATGATTTCTACAGAATTTTACATAGAAAAAGATACAAATGAATGCAGATCCACTTGGGCAAAAATAAACTACAATGTACTTAAAGATGCAACAACTTAATTTCCCCTGCACGAGAAGATATATTGGAGCTGAAAGCTTTAGTTTGTCCTGATGCCAGGATACAGCACCAGAATACTTAAATTTTGTTTCTCATAGTCGAATTTAATATCAGTTCTAGTATATATAGCAAACTGTATATGTTTATTCTTATTGTTTGTTTCGATTCTGACGTTCCTGCAAAGAGAAAAAAACAGTTAAAAATAGTTAAGAAAGATTCTAGTCAAATTAACAAGCAAAAAGTTTTAGATAAAAGTTTAATCGGACTGATGTGATCCCCAAGTATGATCATACACTTTTTATAAAATGCAGCAGCAATTATTTACCAGATATCATATATACCCAAGTCCAAAGATTTGTAAAGATTCAAATCTTAAAGTGCAGCTTCATACGGAGCAGCACAGTTACTCCGAACTGAAAGCAGATGAAGGCCACGGCAAAAAATGTGTGGAATATCAACATGCACAGGTGGAAACAGGACCCTCAATATTTCCCTTTCTGGGTTACTTCAGCTACTGCAGTAGCAGCACAGCCACTACAACAGCAGTTCGGGGACAGTAGATTAATGAATTCCACAGAAGAAGTAGAATTTTAACAAACAAGTGACTTAGTTTAGTCACATTCAAAAAATAATAGGATTTGAGCTTTCTAAAAAAATCTGTTCCCAATTTTTTCTACCAATTAACTGCTGTAGAGGAGACTGTGGAATACTTGACAAGTCACAGAGAAAAAAAGATCATCAGGTGGAAGAAGAGTTGTATGCTTTTGCATGGTCTGATAATACCAGTGTGGCTAGACAGAACAACCCAAGAACTTCTAAAAGCATTCCAGTTCAGAAGCTAGGAGCTCTCTTAAGTCCTTCTCAAAAGTTTCTGCTAACCACAAATAAAGAAAATAGATAAAGGTAATCTAAGGGATACCTGCAGGTGTCCCTCAATTACTCTAAGTCTTCATCTAACTTGTGCTACAAAAGCAGTCAATAGCAAGAGCAGATGTCTCAAAGTAAAATAAGCAAATAAAGCTATTCAGAGCAGAGGCTCTAGAAAAGGGCTTATATGGGCTGTTCAGCAACACAGTAACAAAAGGAGAACTTAGCAATTGCTTTAGGAGCACCATAAGTTCCAGAAGTCCCCCCCAAAAGCATCCATAGGTTCAAATTTAGAGCTCCAGAAAGGGCAATTTACTGCTATTAAAAACTCAAAAATATTATCATATTTTTCTTAGAATACAGCAATTTATAAGCTGAATACGGATAGGCTGACATTTGCCTTTGTTTCCCAATTATATTTTTCCTATCCTAAAAAGCCCACAACTACCATAAAACATGTTGCAGTATTTTTAGGCCAGTGCATTCTTCCAATTTATTTTAGGTAAGACACCATACAGATTGAATAGAAAGAGCTCCACCTAACTGATTTTATTTTCATCCTAATAGTCTTCAAAGCAAAATATATACTGCAGAATAGGCATGTAAAGACTCAACTTGAATACATACTGTATTTGAACGACTCAATATGGCTTCAAACCATGATCTACAATACCCCAAGCATCATCGTCCAATGACCAAAATGAAGAAAATCTACTAGATGGAACTGTTGAACTTAGTAGACTTCATGCTGTTGCATGACATGACAAGCTGAGGTCCCCAGCTGTGCAGAATCTACTTAGTAAAGTAAAACCCTCTATTTCAAGTAAGAGGATTGTGAAATAGTATAAGCATAAACAACAGTCAAATCCTAAACTAACACCTTCAGCTTCTACTCAGGTTTTACTTGTTCTGTGGAGTCCTTCCATACAAAACTCATCTCCTAATCATTTCCCTTGGAATGTAAAGCTTGTTTAGAAGTTTACAAAACATTTAAAAATGGTTCTGATTTTATGCTGTGACCAACTGAAGGAGCACATACAGCCTGTTACACTTGCAAATGAGCTAGGTTAGTTTCTGCCTCCAGGCAGAATAATATTAACATTTGCATTTTCATAATAAAATGAAGTCAACACAAGTCTAGTAAAAGTTCTTAATGTAAGACTTAAGACCTAAGTAAAAATACTGAAATTGTTTTACAGGATCAATAAAACAGACTGTGTAAAGTGGTATAGATTTTTTTTTTTTTAATCTATACTCCCCCTATCTTCTAACTGTTGACTTATTATCAACTGTCAACGAAACTCTTTTCTTAGTGGTACGGTATCAGAACGTATTAAGTGTAGTATGTTCTTAATGAAAAGAACTTACAGCTGCTTGCCATTTCAAAAAAAAGGTGGTTAGAAAGAGGCATGCCTGGAATAAAACTGCATCAAAGCAAACCTGTTTTCAGGCTTCCGAAAAAACAATTGTTCATTCTCCTTCCTTTTTTAAGGTGAGAAATACCCTTTCTTCATTTCATTGAGCTACCATGCTCTCAGGCTATTCTTTCCCATTTCCATCTTAAGTAACTTTAGAAAGTTTATTTTGTAATCATTCACTGACTCTCATAATCCCATTTTCTTCAAAAGTCTAAGTCTCCCATTCTCATGGACCAGTGCCATATAACCAGGACATGGGCTAGCACTGGACACTTCCACCCTGTATCTGAAAAGTAGGTGGAAGGCTCATGGCATTCAGAGAGTCATCTTAGGCTTTATACTTCAGTAAAAAGTGCTATTTATTGAGCAAATTTATTCCATAGTTCCCTCCTACCTTGTTGCTCTTTTCTCTCTCAGAGGCTAATCTGAGTCTTCCTTTTTAAAAGTGTCTGAAACCACAGAAACTGACAAAGAGTCTGACGCCAAAATTCTTCATGCTCTTGAGTATGGCTGCTTTGTGGAAGAGCTAACTCTCAGATTCTCTCCCTGATTGCTATTTAGTGCTACCGCAAGCGAGAGCAAGGAGTTTTCTGAGTAACTAACACAGCTTTGTTCATTTTGGTTCTGAAGATCCAACTGGAGCGTTCATAAATTCTCATCTCCTTGGGAATTCTCTGGTATCCCAGAGGGGAGCTCCTGTTGCACTTCTCACTGGCGACATCAGTATGTATAGTCTTCAGATACAGGAAAGACTGATTTTCACAAAACTTGCAGAAACTTCCATTTTGAGACACCTATCCCTGTCAAACTTTATTCCCTATGCTCCACCCCAAAGTAACTGTCAACCTTCCTGCTAAGCCTTGTCTGTCAAGATCAGCAGGATGACAGTATTCGTCTTCGCTGACACAAAAATATAAATGCTATCTTTAAATCAGGAAACATAATTAGTATCAATCTTAAATAGCAATGAAAAGCAATGAATTTAAAATAGCAATGAATTTAATTTTTAGTTTTGGAGGAAGGACAGTATTCCATCCTTAGAAGTTCTGCACCAACGCACATGCTCAGAAAAAGCACGCTGCAGGGAATATCTACACACGCCAGAAGAAAATGAGTGTTCCAAACTGCTAACATGTACTAGCTAACACTTTACTGTATTTAATAAAAGTATCACCCAAAAGAAGAAATGACAAATTTGGGGATTCAAGAGCTGAGATGGACCACACAGCTCTTTCAACATAACACCAAGGTCTACACATTGGAATAGCCAAGTGCCTTGACGCAGACCATACACAGAGGTGGTAGTACAGCAGTCCTGGTTCAATAATTACAACCATCTAGTTAAAAACAGATTTGTGAAGATGAACTGCTGACTTTTTACAGCAGGTCAAACCCTTCTGTCACACCAAATGCCACATGATATGCAAATAAAAAACCCCTAAAATCTGCAACAAGTTTATTTTCTTTACTAAGCTTTTTTGGTTTTGGAGGACAATTTTGTAAAGAGTATGCAAGCTCGTTTCTAGGGAATGTAAATAACTAATACTACATTATACCACATTTTCTTTTTAAATACGCTTTCTCACAAACTTTGCAACTATTTGTTGCTTTAAGAGCATGAACTTTGATCACGTAAATTAATTCCTCAACATAAAGTCAGATTGTACTGGCTGTGGGCACTGAATTTACTGAGAAGAGAATGTGGGGTTCAGGAGAGATTTCATGCCCCTCATTCTGTGGTTATTTCATTCCATACATCAGTATCCTTCTATTACTCCTTTACCAGGTTCTGGGCCACTAAAATGGGCTAAGATAGTTTATTACTATGGCAAATCAAAAGCTGGACTTACATCCAGCCATGAACAAATCTTCCCCCAATTCTACATGATGATACAGTCCTTAATGTTGGTAATGCTTATGAACCTTCGGCACTTCAGTAACTTCATCCAACATTACATTACAGCTAGCTAATTTGACAATTGTCATTTGACAATTGTCATTTGACAATTTAGCGTTAACGCAGAGGTTCCTAGCTCAGTTAAACTCACAGAACACACACTGAACCATACTCTGCATGTGTTAAGGAAACATTGGATAGCAACAAACTGAAACTATATAAAAAGGAATTTAAATATTAATGGCTCGCATTGCATAGATTACATGAAAACATTTTTTCCTACTGAACATTTACTGTGTAAATGAAATAATGTTCGAGCATTCCATGTGCAGATTTTTAAGGATTCCAGCCCTTTGTAATGATGACAGGGATGAAATGGAAGCACAGATTTTTAACAACTAATATTAATGATAAATGAAGTATGAAGAGTGAAAGTATATGGCAATTTGAAAACCAATTAAGATGGTACATATATAAACAACAGAGAAGCCATTTTGGCTGTGAGAGAGTTACCTTAACTAGCACTCAGATCCTTCAGAAATTATTGCTAAAAGAAACTTAATTTTGGAATGCCAAGGATGATTCAACTTCAATAGCAGGAACTTCTCAACAATTAGAATTTAGTTGTGTGTATATCCTGCAAGAAACTCTTCTAGCAGTAAACTGGACTTTTAAAATTTGTTTATTCAAAGAAGGGGGAAAAACTAATTAACTTGCTAGATAACAGTTTTATAGACTGCAATACAATGAGCAGTATCTGTTATTTTTTACTCCATCATTATTGATTTACTTTATCTCTCTAGCGCTACTATCTTCCCCAGTCTACTCTGATTGTCTATATACTGTCCTATTTTCTAAGTTGTTCAGGTGAATCTAAGAAATGTGAAATTAGACTTAAGAGTTTATTTCTGGATGCATCACACAAGCTAGATCCTTGGCTTTAAATGTGGCAGAAGAAAACACGCATTTTTGGAAAAACTGCTCTTGTTAAAAAGCAGTGACCTGGTTAAAAATACTGCATATCCACTTGAACAGAAGGTGGGAAAGATAGTGTACATTAAAATAACCCAAAGTGGGGCCAGCCCAGTAGCTGAGATCAGCACAGTAACTACAAAACCACTTCAGCTTTCAGCATGCAGCCTGCTGAACTTCCTTAGGCCAGTAAGTTAACTCTTCCAGAAGAGGAGATCTCATACCACTTTCACTACTTGATGTAAAAAAGCTCCAACTGTTGAAGCTTTCCCAGTAGCCCCACCCCTCAAACACACACATTATTCTTCCCTCCAGACTTGGCAGCAAGTCACAGAGAGACTAAGTGTTAAAAACAAAGCCAACCCCTGACACACTGTAAACACTTGACGAAGGAACCCCGGCTTTTTGACTCCCATTCAGGATTCCCTCACGCATAAAGAAACTGCTCTTCTCGAGGAAGAGGTTGCATTAAATATAAAAATTGGTAATTGTCTGCTGAAGGAACAAAGTATTGAGGTAAAGGCATTTAAGCTTTAGCTTGTAGAACCCCGCAGAAAGCACACAAGATAAACTTCAAATCTTAAACTCTCATTTCCTCTACTGTACTGAGGTGTGCTAGGTATATCACACCAGATGCCTAAAAGAACCTGAGTTAAAGTTCTTAAGACATATCTCTTTTTCTCATAATTTAAGGGTACATTCTAGGAAGACACTTTAAAGCACTCTTATCTGCACTTTTAAATGGTAGTAAAGCCTTTAAAATGGCAACTTCAATTTCAACTCCAGGAACATGCCTTAAGCCTCTGCTTCAAAAACATTTTGAAGCAAACGTGAACTGCACTAAAGCAGCCTGTCAAATAAATGCTCTATTTGAAATGCTATACAAAAAAAAGTGTATGAAATACTATCAGTATTAAGCAACTCTACGTGCTACTTCGCTAGTAGCCATACATCCCAACACCTACTATTCTGTCAGTCCATTACTTTCGGATGGCCTAGAGAAAGGCATTCTCGAAACTGGGGTTGTGGGACGGGTAGGGGACAGATGATTCTTGGGGCAGACTGAGGGTCACAAAAGCACATGTAAATGTTTTTATTACACTTCCCCAGTTACTGCCCAAATTTCTCTCACTACATCCTCACTCAAAACTTCAAGAACTAGTAGACAGATTATACCTGGGAACTGAAAGCCTTTATTGACCCAAATAATAATACACGAAACTTCAGCAGAAGAAACACAAGCTTTCTAGCATTACTTCAGCAATTTTACGCAACTCTTTCTTTTCCAGAGAGACGAACTGAACAGAAAAGGTGAGGCTGCAGTCTGATTGCTCTTAAAGCTTATGTACAAATTTCAGATGCCAACAAGGGCATCGATTTTGATAGCCCAGTTCTGGTCAGTGTTAAACACCTCGCATTCATGAGGCAAAAAGCTTGTTAAGTGGCAATCACTGTCAGAATCCAATACTGAAACAGAAACCAGTTTCTACTATTAACCATTTTAAAATAAAACAAAGTCCAAAAAACCTGGACATAACATTCCTTTACCTGTATCACTGCTTAACTTTTTGCTTTGAAACTCATTAACCTACGAAATTACGTCACAGACAAATAAGCGTAGAGTTGTTGTGTTGTTAAACACACAAAACCAACAAGCTGAGATGCACTGAAAACATTTTGAATTCCTACTTACATTTTTCCACCATAGCAGCCTTCACATCTCATTTTCCCCATATCTGTGTATAAAATAAATTTTTTAATAAGTTTACCTTCCGCACCACCTCCTCCTCTTCTTGGCGCTTTTCATAATGAGAAAAGTCATCAAAGATGGAGGTCGTGTGCTTGTAAGTAGCAATAATTTTAAGCACTTGTTTTGCTTTTTCTAAGGGCACCTCCTGTGTATCACGGGAGTTTGTAACTGGTTTGTTGTCATTGTTCTCCAGCCTGATGTGTCGGAGCTGGTTGTTGGGCACATCCTTCACAAAGATCCACTTGACATCGAATTTCCCCTTCCACTTGTCCTGAGACCAGACACCTGCACTTGTGCCATAGTCCACAGGCGATTTCATCTCTGCTACTCCACAGAAATGTCCACTGCCATTGACACTGAATAGCAAGTAGACCGGACCCTTACTATTCATGGAACGAAAAGCACTGTCCAGGCGTTTGTTGCCATGTTCCGTACTACACCAAATAGAATACTTAATGGAACGATGAATATCATCCTCAGAATAGCTTTTTATTATGAACACACGTCCATTTTTAAGGTTCCACTCAAAATCTTTAGGGTTATAGCTGTGAGCAGCTTTCAGTTTTTCAAGAACAGGATGGGATTCGCCGCTTGGAACAGGGTTAGGCTGGGTACTGCCAGCTGAGTTGCTATCGTTACCAGTTCCTCCACTTTGGCCAAAAGCTGCATTTCTGTTGCGAGGAGCTACCCAGCGATTCTGGGGTGGCTGCTGAGGGCTCTGATACTGTGGTTGGGTCAATGGAGGAGGCTGAGCTGGAACAGGCTGAACAATTTGTTGCTGTGGCTGCGGAACAGACTGAGGAGAAGGTATCTGTTGGGGGGCAGGAACTTTTGCCACGGGACCCTTATTGTCCCAAGTACCTATGTCCATATTGTGTTTTATAGGTGGTGGAGGCAGCGCTCCTCCAATTACAGGTCCAGTTTTCGTTTTCATTTTAGGCTGTGGTTTTGCAGGCTTGCTAGCTATAGCAGCCCAAGAGGTTGGTTTAGATACTGGCAAGTTTACACTAGATCCACCATTACCAGAGAGGGCACCTGTCATCCCTGCACTGTTGACAACAGAACCTACTGTTTTCACAGCAGAAGTTGTAACATCTCCACCAATCTTAAGTCCAACCATTCCCTGTTCAATACTGTTCATTCCAGGAGCTTTATTTAATGTGTCATTATGAAATCCTGTTTGTCCATCCACAATGGTACCGCCCAGTGAACTAGGTGGATAGCTGTAACTGCTCCCATATGCTGAACTTTGAGTTTGCTGTCCTTGGGATCCACTTGTTCCCCAAGCTGAGAAGGCAGGATTTTCAGGGAAAAAATTAAACCGGTGTTGATAGATATTATTTCCAAGACCCCCAGGCTGTCCAAAAACAGCATCATGCATAAAATGGTGATCTCCATTACTGAGCTGTCCATAGGTGGTGAGATATGGGATAGGAGGATCTCCTCCTGTAGACCACGGTGCTTCACTGAGAGAATAGGGGAACCCAATAGATGGCGGATAATAACTGGACAGATAGGGATCAGTCATTGATGGATAACTATTGTTCTGTTAAAGAAAAAAAAAGAGGTAATTTCAGATATAAGAACTTTGTTTATAAAAAACACAACACTGTACATCAAACAGAAAAGAACAATAGGGCCAAAGTAATTTTATTTCTAGTTAAAGATTTTAATTCACACTCCAGGTTTGCTATTCCACAAACCGTTTAATCCATTTAAAATGGTATTATTGCAGCTTGTTCATTTGTATACCAGAGATGCAGTTTTCACATTTTAAGCAATCAAGAAGTTAAAGTATTTGTAGCTCTATAAATCAAATTATCAGCATTATCTTCCTGTCCATGCTAGTTGTATTTCTTGTATTTAAAAAGAAAGATTCACGGCTAAAATACAATATCTGCACATTTAAAATTCGGTCCAGGAGTATTGCCTCACAGTGAATTTAGTACTTGAGATTTTGAGACCATGTAAGCTCAGCTACATTACTATAGGCTATTTAGTGGCTCCATCTAGATTTTTTTTAATCTATCAATATCATAAAATATTTCAAGGTACTTATATAACAGAATACATTTTGTGACTCATAGCACTTGTGATGGTAAATATTTTCTGATTGCCAGAAGACAGCTGCATACAAGTTTTAGATGAAATGCTTTAATAAAACAGCATATATAATAGAAAATATATAATAGAAAATGTGATTATAGTCCTTATTATGGAATTGTTTTGAGGTACCAACTGTTCCTAAGAAGCAAGATATACTTCAAGTGGTAAAACACAAAAAGGCTACTTCTGACACAGATGCAACACCACAGTGAGATCACACACAAAAGTGTGCCAAGTTTGGTATAAGCAGACCTAATTACTAGAAACTCAGATTACAGGTGACTGGTAGGCTAAAGACAAACACAAGCAAATACAGCATGTGATATATGCCAGTAAGCCATCCAAACTCTGACTGACCCTACTCAAGCTTCTGCAAAGGTCTCCTTCCCTCAGTAGCAAAGTTACAAGCGTGCAGAACTGCTTCTGACAGGCCTTCCAAACTGGCTGTCTTTTCCACTCCAGGAAATAGAGACTGACTTGTTGTAAACCAGCAGAGCCTTCTTCAAAGCTCTAGCTTTTCCTCCCTTTTCTCCCTCTCAACTGCTTTTTAGACCTGAGGAATCTCTCCTTCCACTCTAAATCTTCAGCTGACACTTTTTTTTTTTTTTTGAATATTCTATGTTTTTCTCATAGTCAGCAATGCAAAAGAATACAGACTATTCTAAAATAGGTAGTATTCTTCCTTATAAAATTTGAAACACAGATCCTGGAGCCCTTCCAGAAAGAAACTGTAAATGTAATTGCCAGTGAGGGGGAGGGAAGGTCAACATCTCCTGTTAATGAGTCAAACAGTAGCTAATCTTCCCTTACTCACAGAGAAAGATGATTTTTAAGAAGAGGAACTAAGACTTCTGTCAAACCTTAATTAAAGTTCCAAAATTGAACAAACATATTTTGCAGAGTCAGCTAAATTGCACTGACATTTTAGTAATTTTTCCAAACATAAGATTATTTCTCAGCTCAGTCAGAAAACTAAGTAAGGAACTCCTTGCTAAAGATATAAGCATAATACCCTGATATATTAGAGTCATTTTTATTGCTCATTTTTCAGTGACAGCCTTCCACAAAACCCAGAAGCCAGACTAATTCAATATCCTTATTTTCCATTTAAAGAATGACTCCATAAAATGCCAAGACTTATACACACACCACAGAAACTACTGAGATTTAAACAGCCTAAATCTAATGTTATCCATTTTTGATTCAAGAGACACATCATCTCTACCACTTCTCTTACTGCCTTTATGTGCAAGCTCCATCATTAACAAGAGGTACACAAGCCACCTTTCTGTAAGATGATGATTCTCTAAAATGTATTAAATTTTCTAAGTCTCCCAAGCTAAGAGAGTCAATATTCAACGTATTAAAACATCCTTTCTCTGAGAGACTTTGAGACTGGTATCAATGTGTTTTATCTTGAAGCGTTAATATAAGAAAAACAAAAATAAATGCTGGTAGAAGGTAGGAGCTGTAAATAGTTCTTAGGTAGCACTTATTACCTTTACATATTCTACAGATTTAGTTTAAGATCAAAAAGAATAAGCCTAGACAAGGCAGGTGTTTTGTCCTAAAATATTTCTAAGCGATTCTACACAATTCCTTAGACTGTTACCTTCTGTACACACAGCTTGTAAAGTTTCCACAAGGGTTTTAACAGGATTAGAGGAAAGTTTCAGCAGACATCCCCACAAAATATTCAATCTATTTTGACTGGCTTTATGCCACAGAGCGTAAGAGAAGCCCTAATGAAAGTCCTTCACCGCAACAGTGGTATGTTTATTTCGACAAACTTCTTCTTGACCTTTCTGCACCTCTTCTCTACCTTTTTTAAACCAATCTTTGTGTTAATTAGGAAGGGAATCCTTTCTCTCGAATACGCTCTCACTTACAAAAAAATCTTTTGGTTCTGGATGACAGTACATCTGGGATACCTTCCTTCCTTCAAGTATATCGTATGCGTATACAGTACCTCATTCAGTTTCCTCTGCGTTCAAAAACACTTTTAGTGTGCTTAATAACAATCATCTATCACACTTCGAATCTGATCTGCACTAATTATTACTACTTGAACACTAGACTTTTTTGCCAAGGAAAAAACAGGTGCCCTTAATTAGGTACAGTTTTCCATACAAAGATAGGAGACAAATTACATTTGATTATTTAATATGCTTAATACTTATTTTAAAGACTAATTTGTATTTTTAAAAGATGAATTTTAATACAGTATCATCACCCTATGTTTGATCTTTGATGTCCAAGGTATTGGTTGTGTCAGCAAGATTTTTAATTTCCTTAAGTATTTTTAAAAAATTCAGTTGGTTTCAAGCTTTTTTTTAACATCAGCTATATCTTACAGTAACTTTAAAGGGCATATATCTGACTGAATAAGTAGATAATAAGGCTTTGTTCAGAGATATGGTTGTCTTTATTGTAGAATCTCAGAGAATCCTAATTAATGCTACTGTCACTTCCCACTGAAAAATATAAGACAACCTACACAATTGTTTCTTATAGCATGCCAATTTCTTGTGGCATGCCCATTTCTTTTTGCATTTATAGCTCAGCTAACGGAGCTATGCTTTCATGTATCATCACTTTATTAGAAAACGAAAATTAAGTTATGGAATTCTATAAATCATAGTAACTTTGTACATTTAATCCTAATAATTGGGCTTATTGACAGCTAACAAACATATTACTTAGAATTAAAGTATAACAGATGGTTCTACTTTTCATCTATATCAAGTAGAATGTTAAGTGTACTCTACATTAGAAAACATATCTTGGTTTTAAATAATTAAAAATTACATACAAATATAAGGAAGTGGGATGACAAAAAATCACAGAGAAAACAAGGAGAGATACACCAAGAATATACACAGTCTTCTCTCAAAACTCATTTTGCATAAAGGGAATTTCACTTTATTTTATCTTAAACTTCCTGCATTTGCACTTGCCACAGTATAGTAATTCCAGAGAACAGGACACATTTCCCAGGAAATCACATTAACTTTGCACAATTTGGGAGAATGTGACTAGGCCACACAGAACGACGAAGACCTCTGAGCTCAGTTCAGGAACTAGAGCCCTCAAAGCACAAATCTCAGAACACAGTTCATGTTATCATCTATGCACTTGCCCTGACTTCCACGTTGGTGTCTGTAGGCTGCTTCTAGGACTGAGATGAGCTCAGGTATCTCTATACTGCGCTAGAATCTGCGGCCTCCTGTAAGCTGCTATGATCCAAATCAAATCTGTAACACAGTTCCATCTATCTTGCTTCCCTAACACAGCGTTTAATACAACTGGAGAATAACTGACACATGGTACATGAATTGATAGTGTTCACTTTTGTGTTCACATTCAAGATTCCATCACAATTTCCACAAATGAAACAATATATCACATTACATACTATTTTATTTGTGTGTAGAACAACATTCTTTTGCAAACAAGCTCAGTGATGTCACCAGTATTAACAGTGGCATCTATCAGCTTCAGATTGCTGAATTGTAATTGTCCCGTTTAAAACATACTCCTTAGCCTTTTTGCCAAGAAATAATAATGTGCCTCTCCTAGGTCTTTCTCTCTCACACTGTATTTTATATTTGTGAAAGAAAACTTTTTTTTAGTCTCCAGTTCCTAGACATTTTATTCATTTAAAGATTTTAAAAATACTTGAATTAGAAGATAATTTTTATTATCATGATAATTAAGTCATGGATGTTTAGTGATGTACATTATAATGAACTAGATCATATTCAGAGCTCACATTTCAGTGCCTTACTCTTAAAAAACACCACATTTTTAATTCTTAAGATATTTCAGAGAACACAAAAGAAGAGCAATGTTTGCTAAAGTGTAATAAGCGAGTGGAATCACTCTAATCTTTTCTAGAAAGCACTGAAAACAAATTTCAACTACAGTAATTTTCAGGCTTATTTTAAAGACAAATCAGGACACCCGTCAAAAACAGAACCTCCAGACTCTCATATGTAACTCATCTATCAAAGAACTGCAAGATCAAGTAGTCTGTCACAGTCCAACTGTATCGATAATCTGCAATTTGAGAAGCAATCAGTAGACAGCAGTTGGAGCATTAACTTCATTTTCACATGTGGCCATCTGGATACCCATAGTAATATTAGCTTCATGAGCACAAATGCTAGTTGTAGTACTAAGTAACACAATGCACTAGTCATTTCTTTTTCCATTTCTATTTAAGGAATTTGCTCCCTCAACACAATTCTACAAATTGGTTGCCAATATAGCATGCCTAAGAAACAAAAATAAGTTACAAATACACTAACCTGATTTGACTGCCCAGAAAGGTAAGGTTCAAAATCGTTGTCGTGAACTGTATCCTTCTGGTGTAATGAACCATTTTGTACTGGAAGAAAAGAGTTGCAACAAATTACAACACTGCTTAGTAGCATTTCAGTAAACAGTTCCACCCTAATGTTATTTTATGAAGAGGCATATGCTTCTTCGTGGCACAAAGAAACTTCAAAAACAAAAGGATCACGCTTGTCCCCAAGTAATTTCTTTGCATTATTGCTCACAAAATTACATCTGAATAAGTTTAAACCCCTAAACTTAAAAAGTTGAGTTTTTCTACAGATGAGTGGATCAACATGTCATGCGAACTACTTCTGAACCAAAAAATAATAATCCTTGACAAGAATTTGGTGAAAAATATTGAGAAACCACACCTAAGGTCCTAGTCCATCATTAGAAATCTCAGAAACTAATTAACTCCCTGCATGTATTATTTACTGCTTGTTTAAGTTAAGTTGGCTAAAATAAGAAAATCAAATGAGGTTGTATTTAATTATAAAAAATGACTGCTGCATTTCTTGATATCGTGAAAATACTTTCAAGCAAAATTTAAGTCTCACCTTTCTCATGGAGGTATCCAAGAGATTGAAATATTTGCCTTAATCAAAGGCCTACATAAGCATAAATTAATGTGAAAAGCATTCAAAACCCATTGCTGAAAGATATTACACAAAAGCAAAATTATTAGGTCAGTTCAAACAATTTCCACTGTTTGTTTTAAATTAAAAAAAATATATGAGATCATACAGACTATGTGGTGGGAAAATAAAGCAACTGTTTCATAGAATAGCTAAATTAAAAATAAGGCTACATGAAATAAGATGTTTAACAACAAGTTTGGAAATTTATGAGAACATTTTGAGAAAGTTTGCCAGTGAGAACACCATGTAGAAGAGTATTGATAAACATGGGATATAGAGTCAAGCTTTTGAGACTCCAGACAATTGGATTTTAAATGCTTTCTACTTTACCTTAACTGGCCTATATGAAAGGCAAGATTTAGTTAGTTTCTAAGCCTCAGCAGTTACACACCTATTAGCAATCACAACAATAAGAGTATTTACTTAAAATACTTGCTATTTAATTTTAATTTCAGATTAAGTACAGGAATTGCCATAGTCTTACCTCATCAGAAGTAGGTTAACTATTGTTATTTAAAGTTACTTAAGTGAAGTTTGTAAACTTATGTATTATGACAACTAGCATATATATATGTCAACAGCAGTAACAAAATTGTATTTATATAGCAAGAAAACAATGTGCAAAAGTATGTGAAAATATATCTTGAGTAGGAGGTTTCTGTTATGTTGAAAACTGCTTTAAGGAAATTAGAGCATTATTATAAGCATGCTTAGTGCTAACACACCGTCCTTCCCACTGTAAACTCGGTAACAATAAGTAGGATGCAAACAAGCTCCTACGAGTAACAGCTCATGTTATTTTTGAAACTAAGCACAACTTCTTCCTTTGTTCCAAATGTTACCCATGGGGACTAACAGCAACACCTATCTGTTCACAAACAGTTACCTGTGTGATTGATCTGTTATAGCAACAATTTAAATGGTAAGATCTCAGCATGTTCCTTACCTTTATTATCCTGCCCTTTCGGTCTCTGGGAAGCCACAGCATATGATGGAGTAAGAGGAAAAATGGGGGGGAAGGGGGGAGAAAAGAGAGGGAAACAAAAAAGTTAATTTTGGAAAAATGCTCGTACTGTCATTGCCAAACACACAGCCCATGGGGAGGAAAACAGTCTCTTCAGAAATGGCGAATAACGAGTCGGGGTTTGTCTAACCCGGGGGCAAGGAGTTCATTTCAGGTATCACTCAGCGCCGGCCTTCCTTGGAAATGGCCACTGCCCTGGAAAGGCGGTGGGAACGCGCTGTGCTGCGGGGTTGGCTAGCAGAAAGACGAAGCCCCAGAGGAGCCGGGAGGCAGCGGCAGAGCCTCCCTCGGGAGCGGGGCAGGCCCCGGGCTGCGGCAGGACCCCCACGCCGGGCCGGGGGGGGGGGGGGGGGGGAGGAGGCAGGCCCCGCGCCCAGCTCCCCCGCTTACCTGAGGGTCAACGCTTGTGGCAGACATAATTCATGTACAGGGCCGCCGTGGTTCAGCAGAGAGGGCCCGGGCAAAGGCAGGGCCGCCCGGCGGGGCGCGGCGCAGGGGCGGCGGCGCCTCTCCCCTCAGGCGGCGGCCGGGGAGGCGACGGCGCCGGGGCCGCGGGGAGGGAAGGGGGCCGCTGGGGCGCGCGCACCGCCGCTCAGCGTCTCCTCGGGGGGGCGCGGAAGGCCGGTGCCGCGCCTCGCCTCGCCCTGCCGGCCCCGTCTCCTCACATGCCCCCGGCCCGCGCCGCGCCGCGCCGCCCGGGCCTGCTGCCGCCGCCGTCGGGCCGCAGCGAGCGCCGGAGCCGGAGCCTCCACCTCCAATGGCGGCGGGCGCCGGGCTGCGGTGACGTCAGCGCCGAGCGCGCGCGCGGCACGCCGGGAAAGCGCGGCGAGGCGCAGGCGGGGGGAGGGGCGCGCGGGCGGGGCGGCACCTGTCGCGCAGGCGCAGCAGGGCCGAAGGGGCGGCGGGCGCCGCCATTACCGTTTCCCGCTTCCCTTCTCCCGGTGTGCGCCGGGCGGCGCGCGGGCTCTGTAGCCCCGGCCCGAGGGAGGCTGCCCTCCCCTCCCCTCCCCTCCCCTTCCCCGCACGCCGGGACGCGGCAGCGCCGCCCCAGCCCTCACAGCCTCCGCAGTCGCCTCCGAGTCGGGCGGTTCGGCGCGCTCGGGGACGAGCGAAGCGGCGCGGCAGCTCCTGGCCTCCCCCGGGCCGCCGCGCCGCGCTCCTGGCCCGCCCGCGTTTGGCCGCTGAGGAAATGGCGGCGGCAGGCCCGCGCGCGAGGAGAAGGCGCCGTCGCGGCCGCCCAGGCGCGGGGGCGAAGGGAGCCGCCGGCAGTGCCCGCCCGCCGCAGCCGCTCTCCCGCCGCGGCCGCTCTGCCCCTGGCTTTCTGTCAGGTTAACTCGTTCCGTTGTCCTTCCCGCTGCGCGGGGTGAGGCTGTGGCCCCCTTAGCAGAGCTTAGGTTGATTTCAGCGGGGCCAAGAATTAAAACGGTGGTTTTCGGGGAGGCTTGTGATCCCCCGCCGAGGGGAGGGGGGGAAGTGAAGCCTTAATATGCGCACAGAGCTGTGTTCAGTGCTGGTTTATGCCAAAGTTGCGTATAAGTAGTTGAATAGAAGTAGGTTTTAGGGAGACTTTGGCATTTCCTTAATGGGAAATTGGATTTAATGAAAGCAATGCCCTTTTCATTTCTAGCATTTGAATTCCAGTTGTTTCTCTGCTTCTTCCTGCACATTTTTTTTTCCAAATGGATGGGATCTCTAATGACCAGAATTGTTGCTAGTTCTTGTTAGTTTTTTTGGTGGTGCTTAATGTCCCTGGGTCAAGGGACAGTTTATAGACACTGCACAGAAGAAAAAGACAGCCCTTGCCCTTCCCAAGGCCTTGTAGTTTCTTAGATTACTGGTTATAACATGGAAAAATGTATGATAATCTGTTTCATATCTGTTTCAGTTCTGATGACTAAACCATAATGTTCATGGTGAAACAGGAATCAGCACTGTGCTGCTGTCTTGTTATTTATATTGTAGTAGTACTCAGAGGCCTCACTGTCCTACTGTCCTTGTAAATAGAGCAAATGGTAGTTCACTTGGTGCCCAAATAGAGTGTGGTGGACTGGGAGCCTCTTAGGCCAGAAAAAATAAAACATCATCTCTCTTCTGAACAACAATAGTACTAGAAGATAATCAGCAGCTATTGGAGATTTGTAGAATATGATTTTCTCTGTCCAGTGTCTTTGGGAACCAGTGTGGTAACAGGATTTATAACAAAGAATTATCAGTGATTAATAATATGTTACTGAAATTATCTTTTACCATGTAACAGAGGGGTCTGATGTCTGTTTAGGAAATGGAAGTAATTGACGATAAATTGGCCAGAAACCTCGTATTTTTTTTCTTGAAGGTATCAAAATACCTGCAGAGATTTAGTTTGGTCAGTCTCTTTTTCCTTTGAACATGCCTCTTGTTTGCAGTTTTCTTGACATAAACAGGCACCATATGGTTACCACATGTGAACGGTATAAGAACGTACAGGAGAAAATATGAATCTAAATCTGGCTGTCAACATGCGTGTAATACGTGTAATTGCTTGAGGTAACAACATATATGATACCTAGTAATGAGTTTTAGTTTAGATCACTATTTGATGAAAACAAATAATTTCCATTGTGTTCCATATTTCTCCAAACAAAAGTCTGAGTGGAGGTTGGGCATATCCAGGTTATGCCTCAGTTCTGGTACAGTCAGGATTCCCCTCCTGTGGTGTTTCTCATGCTAAGCAACAGAATACCTACTGTGAAATGGAGCTATTCTCTTGTCACTTGGGTTATGTCTAAAGTAGGCCTAGGACCAACTTGTGTGATGTTGGAATTTAGTCTCATTACTGTCTTACACAGGTACCTAGAATTCTGACCAAATTAGTTAAGACTCTGACGTATCAGATGGTGGTTCCAGAGGTTATAAAGTCCTGCTTGTAACATTTCTATGTTGAATTTTTTGGAGTAAGAGTAGAAAATTCTAGCCTGCATGAAAGATATCAAACAATGCAATCAACCTTTCTTTAGTTAAAGTTAGAAACAGTCTTCCCTGTCTTCAGAAGGTCAAGAATTGTTGAGGTTTGCATTTGTTATTTTGATAAAATACCTCGATCTATAGAAACAGATTGGGCCACTTCCCTGAAATGAATTCCCTTTGTCCTTTTTCTGATCAGTCACCATGAGGTAAGGAAGAAAGATTATTGCATTAATGCCCAGCACCTGGAGGTATTTTAAGTGCTTGGGTTGCAAGTAATAAGTGGCTTGTTGCATCTTAATTTTGTTTGCCATATAGTATAGCTATGGGCAAAGTTAGTAGGTCTGTGCTCTTGAGAGTCCCTGGATGAGATGGAGAGGCTATCCTGAAGAGCAGAGCCTCAGAAAGAAATGTGAGGAGAAAGCAAGCAGCATGAGATGAGAATGGACCATCTGTGTGAAAGAAAGAAAGGCTTGTCCTGGGTGCTTGGGTGGTGGGCATGGTTTTGAAGTCCATGTGATCGTGTATGTTCACTAGTCTTGATATAGAAACTATGTGACTGTGAATCATCCTCGCCATGACTGTGGTGTAGGCAGAATGTTAGAACCGTATTTTCTTCAGGATCCTGTGTTATAGGGGATTATAGCTACTAGACTATATGTATTATTTTAGGCTCAAAGATAGAGCTTATTAAGGTGTGTACACACCGCACCCCCCCACACACCCCTAATGTCCCTAACTCCATATTTGTGGGAATATTTTTTTCTTTTGCATCAGGAAAATGTGAGTTATTGCTTCTTCCTGGTAACTTTAAGAGGAATCTTGCCCATCCATTAAGAAATACACAATCTTTTAGAAACTAAACGAATAAGAAAAGAAGTCTGTATTAAACCATATAGATGTAAACGATATTCAGAATGATATCAACTAAACAGAATCATTTTACCTCAACCCAGCCTACTCTTGGAGAGTAACATTATAACGTACAGCATAACAGATTTTTGTTTGGTTTTGGCTGTGTTGAGCGAAATATGGTCCTATGTTCTCCTAGTGTAACAAAAAGTAAGGCTAACTTTTTCCTCCTTGGTTAATGCTCTGAAATCTCAGAAGAGCTAATGTGTGAATTACAAAAGATCATTTTTGTTACTTAGATATTACAGGGATTTGCTGCAGCCCTTTTTGCAGCAAAAATTTGGGAGTTTGCTTTCAAGCAGGGGGTTAAACATTACCATGCTGGAATCTTCTCTGTTCCTCTTATGGAATGTAACTGAAGCATAGCTCCCGCTTTAATTTCCATCATTTTAGGGTGAAAAATAAAGGCAGACACACACAAAAATAGTATATTTTCTTCTTTTCTGTTTTCATGTCACTGGCCCGCTGTTCTGTGAAAATATGAGAAGGGAAATCTTATCCAAAGTGTGGCCAGTGAATAGATACCATCACCATCACAGACTCGCTGTTATTTACACGGCAACTTCATTGTAAAGCTGTAGCAAGAAGCTCAGCAGAGCAAGGGCTGACCTCACAGCTCTCCCAAGTGTTCCTCTTGATCTTCACTGGCAACTCTTTGTTGCTGTTATCATTTAGTTTCCATTAAATTGTAAGGATGATCTGGTTTTGCTCACTTCCTAAAATTGGGTCACCCATTTTTCACTTCAGAATTCTGCAGCATCCTTCAGACTGATCTGTCATCTTCCTCATTTGTCATTCTTGCTATCAATTATTGGTAGAGAGACAAAATCAACCTATTTGAGTGAATTTATGTGAGGGAAAACAGATGATTGCTAGTGTAAATAGCTCAAGAATATACCTTTTTGCCTGTCATCCCAATAATATTCAGGCAGCTAGGCACATCTCTGTGCAGTATAAACATGTTCCAAGCTATGGCAGAATTTAATTGGAAAATTAGATGTTCCATGTTCCTTGACGGCTGATTTTCCACCAATTAAAAAATGGGATGAGCTCCATTAGATTCATAACAATGCCTGACAAATCCTTCTTTAAAGGTAATTAATGGCTGAATGGTGGAACATACATTAGTCACAAGCTGATAGCAGTATTTTCTGAAGAGCTTCATTATGTTTTTTTTCCTGAACAATCTGGAGTAGCAATGCCACGCAGTTTAGGTGAGGCTTCACCATCTTTCGCTCCCTGTACCTCCTGCTGGGCTTTGAGTTGGTAGAGGGAATGCAGCGCAACTGCGAGACGCTTCCCCGTTGGAATCGGAGGGCAACAGGAAAGGTTGAAGGGGTGAGAGGGAGAGGCAGGCGCAAAGAAGGCAAAGCATGACTGATCTTTGAGAAAGTCAGCCAGATCCTGCTCAGAAAGGGAGGAAGAAAGGCAGTATCTTTCATACTTCAGTGCTAGCTGTGGGAATTGTTCTTAGCTCTTTGCTTCTCTCCTTAAACTGTAAATCATATCCCTAGTCTCCTTTTATGACCATGGAAGCTTCTACAACTCAAGCACTTTACTGCTGTTCAGCAGAGTGATAATTCATTAAATTTGGGGCAGTATTGAAATTCTTCAGGGATTTTTTTAAGCGTTCAAAATTTGGGGGGGAACAAAAATAAAGTAAATAATGGGTTGGGTTAGTTTCTGTGCTTTTTTTTTCCTTCTGTTTTTCCCCCCTAATGTTTGTATTCACTGGCAAAAAGGAGAAAGGGTAGAAAAAGAAATAAAGAGAAAATATCTTTGAAAGTGAACTCCTGAATTTTTCAGCTTCAGAAGCCATGTAGAAAAGTAAAACACTTTCCACAAAAATTCTATTTTTTACCTTTTGAAAAAGTACTAAACACAGTTTTTAAATCCACTGTACCTTACAAAGCGGACTTTTTTTAAAAAAAATAACAAGCTGGACGCTGAACTCTTGATGTTGTGAAACTGAGAATAAAACAGAGTAGTGACTTATGGCAGAAACACTTTGGTTTTCTTTATTCCAAGGAACCTAGCATGTTTTCTTTTCTTTCAAATCACAGCAGGATTTTAAGGCCAATTCCTCTACTGGTTGTTTGAATATCTGCTGTACTTTGCAGATTTTTTTTTTTTTTTTTGGTATGTACTGTGCTCTGTTCCTGTGAGCTGGTATATTAATAGTATTTGATTCTCAGCACTCTTATGAATAGTATTGCAAGCTACATTTTTAGCTATTTGCAACTGTTACAATACATAATGCTTTGAGGCAATGGGGTGCTATGGTAGTGGAGACCATAAGAGTTAGAGGATGAGGCTGGAAGGGTGGAATCCTTAGGAAATCACTTAATAAAACATATGTTTGTTTACTCACCTGTGTATTAGTTCTGGTAGTATATATTCATTGTATGTGTATTTACTTTATAGCTATGTTTTTCAGGCTTCCTGAATTAGCAGTGAATTTCAGGCTTCCAAGCATCTTTGAAGGGACAAATCTTTTATTATGTTATTAATGTGTTAGATTTGGTTTGTTGTAAATGTGTCAATTTTTTTCATTATTATTGAAAAATTCAGTGAGGAATTAAAAGAACCATCAGGTGGAAAGTGCAGTGAGGGAAACGTTGATAAGCAAGCAGAGAAGAGAGCACTTTCAATGTATAGTAGTACTTGTTATGGTTAAAAAAAAGAAGCACCTTGAGCTGAATGAAGAAGCCAAGTGAGACTTTTAAGCTTTGCCCTAGGGGAATGGCTCTGTGTTTCTCTCTGGTGTGACCAGTCACTTTTTGATGTGCCTTGTCATTATTCACTGGGTTACATCATGCTGCCTCTCCGCAGTGGAGTTGTTTTATGAATGCCTTGGAGTTTCATGTCAACAGAGAGCAATATTCTTCGGTCCCTCGGTGCTGCATTGGAAGGCTCGAATTGGGGCTGAACAGACAGGCACCACCGAAGATTTTACCGATGCGGGAAATAGAGTGCCAGCAGCTCTTATGGGAGCAGCAGAGCACAAGTGTTTCGCTGCAGGATGATGCCAACCAGCTGGCTGTTCAGTGCGAAGGGAGCTCGGGGACGATAGACAAGGAAGAGGCAGCCAGAAGAGGAAAGGCAAGGCCATAAATGGAGTCACAGAAGCAGTTACCTACTTCTGGGGCAACAAATTGAATGACGCTACCTACTCTGCCTCAGCCTGGCAAGCAGTTATACCACCAAGTCTGAGCCAAATCCTGTTTTCTTCTCAAAAAATAGATCCTTATCTTCTCGGAGAGGTTAAGGGTGGTTCTGGACAAATGGGAACAGGAATTTTGCTATAAAATTCCTCGATATTGAGCCCACTTACACATCAGTTGCAGTGGCAAGCTATGGCATCTGCATTCCTATTCCCAGCCTCTAGGCTTCATAGATAATACCAAGTGATGTGATTTATTTTTTTTCTTTTCTATTACAAAAGCCTCTTTCCTCAGGAGTTTTTTATTCACTCTTAATTTATCAGTGAAAGCACAATAGTTGTCTTTGAACTAAATCAAACAGAACAGCTTCATCATAGTACGGCTGCATAGAGCCTCAGGATTAGAGATGCTGAACTCTTTTGGAGTTCTTCCAGAGGTTCCAGTCACTTCAGCCTTTTGGGCTCTTCACACTATCTCCAGCTATACTCTGGCCATTGTATTTATTGATTACTTTCCTTTGAAATCAGGGCAATAGTAACAATTAACTATTTTCAATTAGTTATGTTTGCATTCCTTTCTTCTTAGACTTTCAAGTCACTGGCTAGGACAGGTTTCTGGTTAGCCCTGGCACGAGCTCAGCAACATGGAATTTACTCTCTTGCTTGGGGGCAGGCTGGTAACATTTCCACTTGTTATCACCGAACTGTCCTGGACGCCTGGACTGTTGATGCTTACTGATTCCCATATTTTCTTTTGTCTTTAGCTTATTACCCTCCTTGGTTTAACGAATGTTCAGAAGTTCAGTAGGACATTCTATTCTCTAAAAAGAAAATGAAAGAAATTGCTGAAAACAGAAATCTTAACATTTATACATAATTACAATACAAGACAATATTACTTGCATATGTCACGTTACGTAATACATTAAATGCTGTCAAACATTGTTAGCCTTCTAAAATAAACCCCATCATTTGTTCTGGAGTGTGCTGGCTTATTTTTAGTTTCTCTCTGCAGCAGACTTGGTGCCACTTCATGTTCTCCTGCTACAGTCGTCTCACTGGTTCTTCTGAACTTTCCTTTGTTTATGAAATGATCCCCCCAAATCTATTGCATGAGGGTCTCCCCACAGAAAATACTAAACATATCTTGAAGCTTGTATGAAGTTAAAAGAATAATATGTTAACAACAAAGCTAATAGTGCCAGAATTGGTCAAATTTTGTGAATTAGAGGTCAGTGTCAAGAGAATAAATACGAGAGGAACTGTATCGTGGAAGAATAAAAACCAGATTCACATGTTACAAAATTCTGTAAACTTTGCAAATAAGCACTGCCCCCTACTGCTGACAAGTTTTTCATTAAAGTGTATTTAATTAAAAATATAAAAGAGAAAATGCCAACACCAATCTTTTTAATTAAAATGTTTGTATAGGTTTACCTGTAAGAGAAAGACTTACAACTCTTTCTAAAAAAACAGAAAGCTGAATTTATTTTTTACAAGCATGAAGCACCTGTATTAACTTGGATAGTTTATGTTTTGTCAAGCACATAGTATAGAATAAGTAGTTACGTTTATCTTCTCAAACAGAGAAGTAGTGGAAGATAACACATTTACAAACAATTTTACTTTTCAAAACTGACCTTAAAATCTTTCATTCTCAATTATGACCATGGAACAGCAAAGAAAGATTTCAAATTTTAGAGATGCAATGGAAGCAAAAAAAGTCACTGTCTTTTGCTGAGGTAAAGCCCACGTAAGTCATTCAAGCTGCCATGAGTAAATTCTTGTTGCTGTTGTCTATTAGTTTTAAAGTACATTTTCTTGAAAATTATGAAGTGCAAAACATATGTGAGAGCAAGGTGAAAAATTTATAGTAATAGGTTATTATACAGTCACAGAATCACGGAAAGGGCTAGGAGGGCTGTCATCATCTTTACAGGGCACTGTTGTCATGCCCCCATATGACACATGCTCCAGCGTAGTTAACGTGCTTGTACCTTATGGCTGAACAATCCCCATTTAGAATAGGATTATGTTCATCTCTGTGACTATATCAGTAGAAAATAAAGAGAAAATCATGGCCATACAAAACATTAACAGTTCAGAGAAAGAGTAGTTCTACTAAGAACAATTTTATTTCCAGTAGCCGTTGGTGTTCCCAAGGCTCTCGCACTTGTCCAGCGTGGAGTAGAGCCGTGTCGTCTGCTGCAGTTCTGAAAGGCATAAGCAACTCCCGCAAAGTATCTGAATGCATCAGTGATACTTGGATCTGATTTAGTTGACAATAAAATTCCTCTGTTTCACTGTAGGTTTGGAAAGCAGTCTTAAAGTGGGTGTATATTTGCTGTAGAGGTATTTCCTGTCCACTTAAGCACTCCATTATGTTGCCAGCATCCAAAGGGATCTTAATGTACATCAGAATGAGGCTTTAATTAATCCTTAGGACGCACTTCTGAAGTAGAAAATTTAATAGTCTTTATTTTAGGGACAGGGAAATGGGACAGAGCCTTTGATAGTCTCTCTCAAGCTTCTAAACAGCTTAATGCACACCAGAAGACTGCTTTCATATCTGCAAAATCAGGAGCATGCTGATGCTCCTGATGCTGGGAATGTGCAGCAGGGCCATCCCAGGGTGGAGCCTTTGAGCAGTACTGCAATGCCATATTCGCTGCTGCTGCTACCATTTGTTTCAGCTGCTATCCATAGGTCTCTGAAAGTGCTTAAATATGTTTTGTTTCTACATAAGGACAAACATTCTAGGTCCAAGTCATGTCTGCTAACTCAAAATAAGTCTTGTAAAAGAGACTAAAAATGATTTTCCTAGGAGATCCTAGAACACAGAACAGAAAAGCTGAGTATGCTTATGAGATGCTGTACTAAAGAGAAGGAGCAACCTCAGACCTTTTTGTTCAGCCACTTGATAGAGTAGCAAAGCTACTGTAACAAAATAAGAGGATTGCAAATAATATCTGGTGGGATTCAAGATGTGGTGACTGGAAGATATGTTAGATTTTAACCACACGACAAGGCCTTGTTGTTTTTTAGCTGCTCAAACAACTACATCCTGGAGGAAGTTTGAGGAGTAACATTATGTGTTTCCCTTGTGACACCTGCTTAGGCAGGTGAAATTTGGACCATTGAGCTGATAGAGGATCTCAACACAAAGCCAACCAATCAGGGAAAATTAAGCATTAGAAATTGCTTCCCTGCCAGGTGGAATCACTTTTGTATCGTAAGGATTTCTAATCCTCTGATAGAGGCCTCTGCATTACCTAGAGAAGAAGAAAGTAGCTCAAAGTTTGTGTGAGTGCCTTAGCTATCAGAAGGGGTGCGTGCGTGTGTGCGCTCATAAGTTTTGCTCTTTTTTTAGTTTCTGTCTTGCTAAATGTAGGAAATTGTTGATGTCAACTGCAATATCCCTTTGAAAATGTATTACTAAATAGGTATGAGTAGTGGATTGTGGGAGAGTACTGGCTTTTAGTTGTGTTGTAGCTTTTCAAAATACCAATTTTTTTTTTTTGGGGGGGGGGGGATT
Source organism: Dromaius novaehollandiae (assembly GCF_036370855.1). Taxonomy (NCBI): domain Eukaryota; kingdom Metazoa; phylum Chordata; class Aves; order Casuariiformes; family Dromaiidae; genus Dromaius; species Dromaius novaehollandiae. Next base: position 19,070,529 of record NC_088113.1, read on the forward strand.
TTTTTTGTCAGGGTTGTTGGATCTTCTGTAGAATGTATACAAATGTCTTTAACATGGGTAAACCATAGTGGATTTCTCTATGAGCAAAAAAGTGTGTGTGTGTGTGTATATATGCATACACACACGTTTGCTCTCCTATGTTATGCCTCTTACTTAAAAAGCTTTGATTTAGCTGTTTGGGTTTTGCATAAGATAACTCCTTTCCTTTCTCTGGCTGTGAACTGTGATAACTTTTGCTTGCCTCCTAAGTGGAAAGCAACACTTGTAGTTCAGTGGGAATAACAGTTTTTTTGCTTTGACAGAGCAGAAGACTAGAGCAAAACTGATACTGTAAAACTGCCCTAGTTGAGGAAGTCTCTCTGTTGCCTGTTTGAGTTCTGAGAGCAAAATGAGTGGCGCAGGCTGATGCCCTGCATGCTCATGTGTTTGCTTAGTCTTTAAATTCTGCTGTATATCAGTGAGTAACAGGGCTTTTCTTGTTGTTCTTTCTGTATGGATTTTTCTTTATGTGGGAACATAGTTCTTGAGTAACTGCTTCAGTGTAAGTGAAAACACAGTTCCTAAAATGAATATTTAGAGCCTTGTTTTCTCTACAACGCTGGTTTCTGTGATTATAGTTACAGAATAAAATTCTGCTTGCTTTTTTCTTGCTTTCTTATACTGTAAGAGGCATGTGACTGAGCAAGTTATCTTTTGCTTTTAAAATATCAGTAAATACGGAATGCCTGAGCATTTATCAACTTTGCCTATAGGTCTTGCAGCTAAAGTGTTCTGTTACTTTCTCCCTTAAATGTGCTGCAGTGCTTATCTGGGAGAAATAGTCCTGCAGAGATGCTGGTAGCCAAGTGTCTCTCAACAGTCACCTGTGACTGTGCCTACTATGGGGTAGATGTGCCTATTCAAAAGGGAAAGAATGCAGCAAAATGGTTTTCACCTTAACCATATTGTTTGTATACCAGCTTTTTTATAATGCTGGGTCTTTTGGGGTATATATGTGTCTATCTCCATTTATTCTTCCTGATTTAGTATATACCTGTATGATATATTGGATCTGCCTGCTTAGCTCTCTGATAACCAGTATAATCTGCCTTTCCCTGGGTTGAAGTGACATATTGAGTTAGATGGTGAATGGATTGTCAGAGCACTTATTTAGAAAGTGGATTTGCTTGTACCTGACACTTATCTACATGTGTAGGGACTTCTCTTCAAAGGAATTTCTCAGGTATTAGTTAAATCAGTCTTAATTCTCAGTTGTGTTATTGTGTGACCTTTGAAAGTGTATTTGCCAGTCATATAGAAAGCATTGGAAGCAGTAGTTAATTTAAAACTTAGCTTACTGGTATAGGGGAAGGGGCTACTATATTGGGTAAGTAGGATGGGGGTTAGATAGGCATTCTGTAACTCCTTAATTTTATTCTTCTTCTCATATAGAACTACCACAGGCAGAAAATGTCTTGTCTTTCTCTTTAGCTTAAGAAAACATCTCTCTAGAAACTGGGCATAACTATTTCTAGACTGCTTTCTGCAGAAGAGATATTCCTGTATATTCAGTATTTAATTAGCATAATAAAGTCATGGAAAACCTACCAGAAGTCTGGATAATGTTTGGCTATAAACTAGACATTATGAGATAATGTTTGCTTTGGTTTGGCTGTTCTCTACTTTGTTACGGTTTCTTAAATGTGCTTTTAGAAGGGGCGAGAAAAGTTCAGAGCCTTTTTAACATCAGTTTAAAGGCTGAGCAAATGACTGAGCATTTGTCACACAGTTTGAGGGCTGGATTGGTTTAGCCGGAGGGGCAGCCTAGGTTTCGCCCTCTCCCGCCATCTGTTCCTGCAAGCATCTTTCCTGTAAACTGACAGAGGAGGTCAGAAAGTGCTAGTCTCTTCCCTCCAGAGACTAGTGAGGATTCAGCAAAAGCTCAGGGGAAAGCAGCAAAGCGTTGAAGCACTAGGTGCCTGATTGGGTTGCAGTTCAGGAACGAGCTTGGCTTTGAGACCACGAGCTTTCCAGAACGTGCATCGGGATGAGCTGTGGGGAGGTACAATGCGTGACGCAGGCTGGCGGCCTGATGCTGCCTGACATCAGGCATCCAGCTGAGTGCTCTGGCTCGTCTAACCCTCTCTTTCAGAACAGGAACATGGGGGACACAGCCCTGCCGCAGGAGACTCTGCTCAGGACAGCTCGTTGCCAGCTGTTCAAGTTCATCATGAGGAATGAAGCAAGAAGACTGAGAACTTTTTGGCAATGGCCAGATAGCTCACCTGTGTCTGCCCAAGACTTGGCCAAGGCTGGCTTTTTCTTTGTGGGTCCTGGAGATGAAGTACAGTGCTTCTGCTGTGGTGGCATCCTGAAGGATTGGGTACCTGGTGATTGCCCTATAGTAGAGCACCTGAAGTTCTTCCCTTCCTGTAAATTCGTTTGTGGTGAGGATGTTGGGAGCCAACAAGTGTTTCCTCTTGAGGAAATATTTGACTGTGTGGATGGGCAGTTCCTCAGTCTATTGCAGAGGATAGACAGTGAGGAGACAGCCCTTCCCAATCAACCGGAATACCCAGAGATGGGAACAGAGGAGATGAGACTATCTACTTTTCAGAGCTGGCCACAATATACTGAGGTGCATCCTGAGCAACTGGCTAGAGCAGGATTCTTTTACACAGGTAGGTACACTGGGGAAAGTCTCCCTCCATGTAACACTGTAAAACTATGTTTGTATATTTTCCTGTGTGGGAATCCCTAGCTAAATCTTCTTTCAGTGCACCAAGTGCTGGGAATAAATGTTAGCCCATAGCCAGAACTTTCAGTTAGAGGATTTGACTCAGCGTGATGCAAATCTTGCTCAGCTGGGCCATTCTGCATGACAAACAGTCATTCAGTGCAGGGTTTGGAAACTGAGTGATTTGGTATCTGGATAGACTTGCTGCAGTGCAGGGTGAATGCTTTGATGGACAAAAGGACCCAACATACAGAGAAAGGCGTGCTTACTAGAGGGCTTCCACAGAGTAAATGTGGTCTCTTGTAAAGCAGCTTTACTTGCATTTACATCTTGCTGTCATCACAGTATCTTCATTCTAGATAAAGGCATATACTTATTTGTGTTGCAATGGCATCTTCAACTATTACTTGCAGTGCTATTAAAAATTGATGCCTGGTTTCAGGTGTTGCTTCCTTAGATGCTGCTTATGGCTTTATATTGAAGCATTTTCAAGCTTTTGGGTATGGAAGCTTTTCTGGCTCTCTTCTGGTGGTATGAACTAGTACAGTGAAATAGAACAGCTTGTAACTCCTAGACATGAAAAGAAACCTAATGAATTTGATGCTTTTCATCTGAGACATTGCTTTGAAAGCTGCTAAATTATAAACCCCTGTTCAAGTTAATTTTTGAAGATGTCACTATGTCTCAATGCTATTGCTTGTCTGAATAGTTGTATGCCCTTGGAGCATGCTTAGAAACCAGTTTCCTTCTTCAGCCTGGGCAGTTGCACTTACTGTCTTCGCCAGAGTTTAGTTCCACGCTTAGCTCCTTTTTGGGCACTGAAGAGTCTGTTACTGGATCTTCCTTTTCATTACCAGCAGGAACAGAAAAAGTGGCGTGTTTTTAGTGGATGTTTTACTGGCAGAAAAGTGTACAGTTCAAGATACAAAAAACCCTGTTTATTGCTAGCACTTTTAGAAAGACTTTATACGCTTGCTTGGTGTGTGACACTTCATGTAAGCTCTGTGTCATGCACCGCAGCCTTCTCTTCTCAAAAGCCCACATAAAGCTGAGTTAAACCTTTAGATGCTGAGCCCATTTAGCTCTCATTCTGGCTTGTTATTGCCATAAGGATTCTAGACTTGTGTTAGAGAACTAAAAGATATTACATATTTTCTCAGAAAAGTGCTTCTTGTTTAGTTGAATTTCAGTTGTTTCCCCTTGAGAAGGCTTTGCTAGTTAGTTAGTAGATTTGAATAAATACTGTTTATTGGACAGAGCAGTCAGAGCAGATATTTACAGTGTATTAATTCCTAACTGTGATTTAAATATTGGTGGGGAGAGGTTCCTTCTCTGTGTTTTGGAATCTAATGCTCTAGTGCTATTTCTCTGTAGAATATAAATGTGACTCCTTCCATATGATGAAGGAAGTTACTGGGTTTTATATTTACACATCAATGAACTGAGACATGAAATGAAGTGACAGGCAGAGTCCGTAAACTAAAGTCTTCTCAGGAGCAAACCTATCCTGAATCCCTTGTGTTCTTATCACGGAAGTAAAACTGAATTGCCCGCTTCTCCATTTAAGCAGTAGTTGTTGAGCACAGTTCTTACCTGTGCTTGGTGGTTCCCTCCCACCCTCAGCTGAGAAGATAAGCGCAATAGCAGGTTGGAGAGCTTGGGACCATGTTGTGGCAAATTTCTTTATACCTATGAAACAAGTAGCATAGATTGTCTGACCGTACCAGGAACTCGTTATCCTGAGGAGTAGCTTGTGGTGCAGGAAATGAAGTGTGTTTGTGGGTATAATTAATTAGAGCTCTACTCTAAATGCAAGTAAGAGGGGATTGAATAGGGATGTACATATGTGAAAGGTATGATGCTGACATGCATGCTACTTGTTAGCTTGTGACCCAGTGCTGGAATAATCTCAATCAGCCGCAGCTCTGGGAGTTCAATATGCTCATCTGATTCCCTGCCCCTAAACAACTTGCATAACGCTGGTAAGTTGTCATGTGCTCATCTGTTCTGTCCTGTGGCCTGTGTTTTGTACTGCATCTCTCCCTAGCTGCTGATCCTGGGCTTGTATCGCATACAGTGTCTCAGATGTCAAATTGTTTCTTGATGTTTTTTCCTCCTTCCAGGACAAGGTGATATGGTGAGGTGTTTTTACTGTGATGGAAGTGTGAGGAACTGGGAGTTTGGAGATGACCCTTGGAGAGAACATGCAAAATGGTATCCAAGGTAACTCGGTCCTCGCTGATAAATGTCTCTTGTAGCAAGGCCAAAAGAGTTCACATGTTCCATGGTGTGTGGATCCTTGCTTTACAAGATGGGAGTACCACCAGTTGAGAGGCAAGTGTACTGGTAATAGTAGGTATTACCTCCAGGCTCTGTTATTAGCTTAGTTCCAGCTAAGCAGAAAAATTTAGAACTAGGTGATCAGCTAGTTGGATATGTTCAGTCTTGCTTAACTGCATAAACTGCCATAGTCTGTAACCTTCTGGTATTCTCTGAAATCTCAAGAGAAAGGTTCTGAGTCACTGAGGTCAGAATTGCACGGCAAAAGACCATCTTCAAATCCTAGTAGTGGGTAAAGAGGGAGAGCTCGTTTGTAGGTCTGTCTTTAGTTTGTGTAGTCTTCCAAAAGCATCTACCTCCCACTCCCTCCTCACAGGTGGGAGAATCAATAGTTAGCTTGAAAGGCTTCCTGGCAAACCTAATCATCATTTCCTTCTCAAACACACGCACATGAAAAGTGATTTATGTGTGTTTGCAGTCTCCCTACGTCTGTTATCCCTTACGATAGGTTGCTGACTCCAGGACAGTCAGCTTCAGTCCCTTAGCTAGCTGGCTTTCTGTCCCAAAGGTTGATTTGTTAACCATCGTAACCATCATCAAGCAGGTTTCATCATTAAAAAGATCTATACAAAGAGAAGTGACAAAGCCTATACATCTAGACACTCTCACTTTAAAAGTAAAATCCAGCCTTCAAGCTGAGGTGGAATGGCATAGTTCAGACCTGAGCTTTTTTTGACTTGATCTAGAGTTCACCATCCATGAGGTCAGTTCCTATAACTTTCCCTGACATCAAAGAGTAGCCTGGCTTCCTACTGTTCTCAGGTACAAAAGGAAAGATACCATAAACCTTGTGGGTTTTTTGTGGCAGTTCCTGTGGTTTTCTGTGAACTGTTTTATTAAGTTTTCTGTGGCCTGTTCCAAAGGATTGTTGTTCCATTGGATGTTGCAATTGAGCTAATCTTGGAGGCCAAACATGAAGACTGAATTAAGGGGGGGCCATGAGCCTCTTAATATTGTCCTTTTTTATGCAATGACAGGAAGACCATGATAATCCCTCTTCCTTACCAAATATAGCAATTTGGCTGTCAGCTGATAGCACCATTGCTCCTAAACTTCAAACCACTACTACTGCTTTTACTCAGAGATCATGTGCTAACCTATTTAAATCTTTCTGCTCATAGGTGTGAATTTTTGTTGCGATCAAGGGGAAGAGAATTTGTTAGTGGTGTTCAGGAGTCCTATTTCAGCACTCTGGTATCTCCAGTGAGTCATGTGTAGTTTGTGTGTAGTGGATGGGAGTTTGAACAACGGGGGAGCTTTGAACGCGTGCTTCTCTTACGTGACTATCTTGTGACATTTCAGAGAGATTCCTGGCACCAGGCTGACCAAGATTCTTCTGCTTCCCAAGGTTGGTGCTGTGTAATTGCATGATGTTTTGCCTTCTGTTGAAAGTGTTGTTCTTTTTCAGCTCCCCCATCTCAGCTTCTGTGCACTCTGTAGACCTGGCGTTTGAGAGATGTTTTGATGTTCTAGAAGGTGTTTTGTGTGGGGTTTTTTTTTTTTTTTTTTTTTTTTTTTTGGAAATGGTTTCTAGCACAAGAAGTAAAAGTGCTTGCTCTTGTGAGATCTTTTTGCATATGTAGCTATATATATCCAGACTAGCTAAATGTCTTTGGTCTTAAGGAAAAAAAAAAAAAATCTTGTGACTTGTGGACATTTGCCTACGTTTCCTTTGGTTTGTCCATGTTCATGGTGTTTTTGTCTCTGAAGAGTCTTTGTCAGACTGTAGCACTTAACACATGTTTGGTATGAGACCTGAGAATAACTGGAGGGTCCAGCTGTTCATGAAAGCATTGATCCTGGGGATCTATTCCCATTTATTGGCTGCTTCTGGAAACTTAAGTAGGTAAAAATCTGGTTCTTGGAATTGTGGAAAGCTGATATGCCTTGTTGACTTGAAGTTGCAACACCTTCATTGGCCTATGATATATGGTGAGCTTAAGAAAACCTTAAACCTTTTGAAAAGATTGCCAGCTGAATTTCCCACTTCTGTGTCTACTGCTAAATGGGTGGGTGAGCTAGATGGAGGTAGGAGAGGCTTCACTTGGGATATTCTTCTTGATCTCCATGAAAGCAATTTTGAGCCTTCTGTTCTAGGATGTGAAAACAAAGGCTCTGGACTGGTGACAAGCCTGGAAGACTTGGTCCACTGACACTGTAGAATGACACATTGCAAATTAAAATCTTCTGCCTTTTATGAAATTGCTTGTAATGACCTTTTCCTGTGAATCATGATCAGAAGCAACAAACTAAATCTGGACACTGATAGCTACATCCATCTATATATATCAATATATAAATATATGGCTGTTACTGCCACTTTATGTATAACAGTTTTGGGGAGTGGCATATTTTGTTGCCTGAAAGCTTCCCCCTTTTTGGTAAAGTATCTGCTCACTGCTTTACAGATCTGGTGAGGAACTGGGAATTGCAGTCTCCTTCTGCCCTGGATCAGTTTTCTGTAGTGCAGAATATCCTGCAGATGGGTTTTGACCCCACCTTGGTGGCTAACCTGGTAGAGAATAAATACGTGCTGACTGGGACTTGCTACCTTTCTGAGTCTGAACTGATTTCTGATCTGCTTCAGACAGACTGGGAAGGGAGCAGCAGTGCAGAAGGAAGCAGAGGTATGCCCAGCTTGCCTGCCTATATTCTTGGTGGTGGTTTAACTTCTTATTCACTTAGTCTTGAGCACTGCTGTGAATTTGTCTTGCAGGTCTGCATTTTCTCTTCCTAGGCTGGAGTTGAACGTAGTAACGTATCCAAGCCTGCCTTTCTTTGAGAGGCTGCAGAATGAGACTGTGCTTTCATGATGCCTGAGAGGCTGCAATTACTGAACTACTAGTAACTGTATCTGTCTCTAGTAGGGTGTGGTGTAGATACTCTTCAGTCTTTTTTGCTGCCCCTACGTAGCTGGCAGCTCACTATGTGGAGGCTTGTCCATAAATTCAGATCTGTTGGTGCAGACAGTTAGACGCAGGCAGTTGTCTGAAGGAAGGCTGCTGGGGTGAATGCGTGCTCCAAGCCTATCTAAAGTTGAACCAAAGGCTTGGTCAGAAATAGTTGTTTTTCATTTGTTTGGATAATGTACGTTCTCCTCAACTTACCTGCATCTGTGTTGTTACCTGTTCTGCAGAGTCTATTTGCTGAGTGAATTTATTTGAAGGTGCAGTTCCACATGGGGTGTGTGTGATGTGTGGCTCCCCCCCCCACCCCCTTGCCCCCTTCCTGGTAGCAAGCTCACTTTCCAAAGCTCTTGTCTCCATGTGACAATCTACCACCTCTTTAGCTATGTCAAGGCAAAAAATGGTTCCCACCAAACTGAGGGAGTGAATAAATTGTAGCACCAGAGCAGGAATGAGCAGCTGATAGTTACCACTGTCCAGGAGAACTTAAACCAGATTCTCTGAGGAGAGTGCAATGTGGACATGTATGTCAACCTCCTTACCAGGATGTGCAACTGCCTGGGACATCGGCAGAGAACATCAGCTTGGCCAGGCTGTATGTGGGGCTGACAGCTCTGTAAAGAGGTGTTTGATCTGAGGGTAGTGAAACACAGGATGTTACATCTCTTTAAGCACAGCGCTGTCTGAAGAGGGAGGGAAGAGGTAGCATTTAATGTGATCTTCCTTCCTGTTTATACAGACCCTGTTCAGCGAGAGACCGAAGCATCGCATTCAAGAGAAGAAACGCATCCTGTGCAACAGAAGGAATCAGGTGCACTGGAGTGACAGTGGTGGGGAAATCAGGCCAAAACTAGGATGGCTCTTATAGCAGCTATATTAGTGCTCATTATGTTCATTTTTTAATCCTGAAAAGCAATGCATTCTAGTTTGCGTGGTGACTGAACATTAGTTATTCAGGAATTAGGATTCCACTGTGAAACAGACTGTAGTACCAAAAATTTGGCTTATAAGGGATAAATTACATTATGCAATATAACAATGTTGATCACTTCCCACCTAGCCAGTCCAGCATGTGTAGATGAATGTGGAAGCAAGAGTCTAGAGTAGCTGTGGGGTTTTTCTCAGCTTGAAAAGAAATTGCCCGAGAATAGTACTTCTGCCATTTTCAGTCTCTGAACAAAATGATGAGCAAGTTGCAGGAATTTATGGCCTCTGCATATCGTAGGCTTGTCACTCTGCAATAACTGTATTGCTAACACTTTGGGCTTTTTTTCCTTTGTTAAAGATGAGACTCCACTGAGCACAGAAGAGCAGCTCCGACGCTTGCAAGAGGAGAGGATGTGCAAAGTGTGCATGGACAGAGATGTGTCTGTTGTCTTTGTTCCTTGTGGTCACCTGGTAGCATGCGCGGAGTGCGCTCCCAACTTGAGACTGTGTCCAATCTGCAGAGCAGTCATCCGGGGAAGTGTGAGGACTTTCATGTCCTGAAGCATGAGGTACTTAAGGGGAAAGATGGTCTGTAAAATCCACTCATGACACAGCAGATGAACAAAATAAGCAAACAGTTCAACTGATGCTGGAGCAATCTTATTTGCAGGGTAGCTTGGCCTAAAGGCAGGCATTCATCAAACTTGAATGTGTTCCTTTGCACAGCGCCTACAGTGAGAGTTGCTGATATGCTACACTCTTACTGACCTTGCTGGAAGATTGCTCCAGGAAAAACTGTTAGTTTCCTTTACCCACCAAAATGAGAGATTTCTGTTGATAGATTATCCTCCTCCGAAGTCTTGCACATTCAAATGAATCCCAGCTCTGTGTTGAAATCAAGGACTGCTTTCAGTGGACTGTCTCCGATTCTTTTTCTTCCATTTAGCAGTTGCTTAGAAATGATGAAAATAATTAGCTTATCCCTCTTGGGTTGATGTCTTGCCTCCATAAGTCTAAGTAAAAGTTAGACTGTTTTTGTAACAAACACATTCCTCTGAGAGTAGAATACTGAGCAGCATGTATTGTGGGGAAGCAGTGAGTGGGTTTTGTTTTTTTTTGTTCTGAGCTCTTTGCTGTGAGGGGGAAGAAGACTGGACAAATGAAACCATAAATGGGGAGTTGTCTCGTTGAACTGTCAACAACTAAGAAATGTTTCAGTAATACCCAAATTTACATAATTAAGTGAAAACCCTGATGTATTTGTAGATTTTTTTTTTTTTCCAAACTGTATTGTCAGCTTGATGACCTTCCTCACTAGACAGAAGGTGAAAGACTCTTTGATCTGGGTTACTGGATGATGTCCTGCAAGTTTCTTGTGAAGCCTCTTCCTTGGCTATTGGAGACTATCCTTCTGCTAGAGGATAGCTCTGGAAACTTACTCTTCTTAGGACTTATGTTTGCTGGCTAAACTGATGATTCTTAGTTCAAATGTGGTATTTTATCATGTAGCTGTTCCCCCACCCCCCCCCCCCAAAAAAAAGTTTTGTCAGTGATATAGCCTGTTAATAGGTTTGCTGGCTGCAGGGGAAAGGGAATGTATGTTTTTAAAAAAAGTGTTCTTTTTTGCTGAATAAAAGGTTTTTCTTTTGTTTATCTTATGGAGGTCGAAGTATCTGATTCTAGTATAATGCCTTACTTAGGGGGGATCATAGGATGTATAAGAGGCATCAGGCAGTAGAGTTGAACTTCCGTCCTTCAGTATTATGTAGGCACGGGTGAAGGAAGCAACTGTTTTTAGCATGTGTCAGTGGCTTCCTTGGGAGCCTGCAAAAGTGTGTGTGTGTCCATCCTCCATACTCTTCAACTGCAAAAGGAGGGAAATGTCCCTTGAACTATCAGCGAGTCCCAAGTGATGCCTGTGGCCAATAGAGGGCACCCTTATCCTGGCAATAAGGGAACCACTTGAGCAAAACCTTCAACTGCTCTTTTTTTGTTATGGCATGAGAGATGCAAAGGACTGGGAGTTGGTACCCTAACCAGATGTGATATTATACAGACCTGCAATACATGTAGGTATTGCACAAGTAGCCAGGAAGAAGGGATGTGAGAGCATGAGAGGTGGATGGTACTGCTATTGAAAACCTGAGAAGGTAATTAAGTGTAGAATAGGATTCCTAGTAGTTTCTCTACCTGTCCCTGCCTTGTACTGGGCTTGATTTAAGGCACTTGCTGAAAATGAATTTACATGCTTACCTGAACCTTTATTTTACTTCCAGTAAAAGATACTTACCTGTGTACCTCATAGGACAGAAAGAAGGTTTAGCGGTTCTGAAACTACCAGATCATGACACGTATATTTACTTAATTGACCCTTACTGGTATATGTCAAAGCCAAAAAGTATGTTAAGTTCATATTGCTAGAGATATGGATACTTAACCTCTTTAGACTACTTAGCAGGTGTTTTGGTTCAGTTTTCTTTGTAAAGGTGGCATCAAGGCTTGGTCAGTTTGCAAGGTATTCTGTTAAAAACATGCAGACCTGAAAATAATTTGAAGAAATCTTTTTGACTTCATACTGCCACCTACAATAATTCCTTCCTGAACTGACTAGTGAAATATTCTAGCTGTTCAAAACTGAAACCATGCTTTGTCCACCATCTGTGCTGAATTTTTTTGCACTCGAACAAGGCCAATAAAGAATGATGGTATATTATGGACAACATATCTCTCTCCAATAACCTTCTTCCTCAGAAGAGGAGAATTTTCATTAAAACAAAAGTGTAAAGTCAGTATTTTCTAATCAGGAAAGGGAAGATTAACTTTAAAATCCCCAGTCAAATGGAATGTTTTTTTGAACAGTCTGTCTAGAACATGTTTATTCTCCCATTCCTTTTTCTGCCCCTCCAGGGAACGTCAGGTGGGCATCTACAAATGAATGTAATACACAAAAGAACTGAACCGAAAAAGGGGTGAAGAAAGTGCCAAGTGACTGTACCCACACTGCTGTGCATGTTGTCAAATGGCATAGTAGCTTGTGTCCTGCTATTAACAAAAAACCTTTTTTGCAGTGGCACAGTACTGACCGATATGGGAAGCAGCATGTTTTGTCTGGCAGATCTCTTTCAAAGAGGGCTGTGCTTTTTCTTCATCAAATGATGAAATGGGTGGCAAAGCAGGTGCCATGTCAGCTATCCTTTTGGATATGTACTCAGGCTGAAGCTGTGGCTCCTACTGGTGAAGAGAAGGAAAACTGACCTTAGCAGAAATTGCATCCCTGAAATAGTTTCACTTATGTTGGCACCTGATCAGAATGCAAAGTTTCAGGTGGCTGTGGGTATCGTGAAGGGAAATGGCACAGAAACAGTGTGTGTTCTCTTACTGCTCATGTTTTTAGCATTACAGAATAGTATTTTGCCTCCTGGATCCTTTGGAAGGAGACAAAGAAAGGTGCATTATTCCATCTTTAGCGCTTAATGTTTTTATTTCTTTAATTCTTCCCTCACACTTCCCTTCCCCAGCATGGCTTCAGGCTTGACTCTTCTGAAAAGCATTGTTCCAAAATCCCCAGTGATCTTAAACTGATTAGGCAAGACAAAGAATTACAACAGCACTTTAGAATATACCAGCCAAAGAATAACAGGAATGGCTGTACAAATGTTCCTTCTCCACTTGACACTTGCATGCTGGGAGATGTAGCTAACAAAACTGGTATTACGTGTGGTTTTTTCACAATTAATTACTGTAGTCCATTAATGCAACTTAATTGCACCTATATTTCCCATTTGTTCCTCCCCTCTAAATTATCCTGTTGCAAAAAAAAAAAAAAAAAAGACTTCCGGAAGGATGTTGTCAGGCCTGTGTGTGGAATAAGTGTGGCTGCCTGATCAGGAAAGCAGGTACAAAAAGTCTGTGATCCATGAAGAACTAGGCATTTTCCAGTGTCCTGCAGCAGGTGTCAGTTGTGTATATGGCTACACCAGTGTTAAGTTAATGTAGATGAGCAAACCCAGAGTGAGTTACAGCTGCTCTGAGATTGGCTTGGCATGTTGAAATGGGGCTAAGCTCCATGCTGAGCAAAGACTTGGTGCTTGTACTAGATTTTAGCAGTTCAGTGTTGTAGTAGTTAGGTCACAGATCATTGAAATCCAGGACAAATTCCTACTGCTGAGGAGTCCACCACTTAAAAGGGTTAGAGAATGAGGAAGGGAGTCCTGGATGAGAGAGAAATATAAAAAGGCAAGAGCTCTCATCTATAACTTAAAAAAAAAAAAAAAAAAAAAAGTGTGTGTGGGGAGGGCACCTAAACAACTGCAATGTAAATAGCCCCCACCTAGTTTTGTAGAGGCAGGGAGGAGATGATGTTGTGTTAGGGGATTTAGGCTCACTTCAGAACAAGGCGAAAGGAGAGGGGAAGAAACTAACTACAGAACTTCTGAAATGTCCCAGGGCGATGTGCAGCACTTCCTTCATCGATCTGTGGCAGAAGGAAGCAGCTCCTACTTGAACTGTGTCCCTTGAGAGAGGCTTCCAGTGGGCTTGTTCTGCCTCAGCCTTAGGCCTGTGCCATTTGTTGGCTGGAATAACCAGACTGTGGTAGGAATGGTTCGTCAGGGCACTCGTAGATTTAAAGACAAACCACGTGGCCGTTCTTCAATGTACATTCGTTGCATTTGAAAAGAAAACAAGAAACAAAAAATGGAACTGAGTTCACCATTCTGCATTTCCTCTGCCGCAGATCCAGGCCGCAAGGATTGTTTCCTGCAGCACCTTTGACAGTGGAGTGCAAGCTTTATCCATCCTCCAGCATCCTCTTTATTTATGCAGGCCTGCAGAAAGAAGGTGGAGGGAGGGAATCAACCTGGAGCAAGCAGTAAATTGTTTACTTAAAATGACAGAAATGGTGTGGAAATAATGAGGACAAAATTCAATTTTTTCTTTTTTTTTTTTTTTTTGTAAGTACAATTGACTGCAGATAAAGAACAGGATTGAAAGCTCAGATGTAATGTGGTTAAGTAGTCTTCAAGTCTAGAAAGAATATTATGCATATAACGAACCTGAATATACTGCAGTTAGACTAAAGAAACGTGTGAACCAAAGTGTTAGATCCAGATGTCCCCAGCCTTTGCAGCTGCATAAAATTTGGCATTTTAGAAGTTGGGGATCATCTCTGGAATAAAATAACCTCTTGAAATTGCAGTGATGTGCTTTTTGGTGTAGATGCAGTATAAGCAGATCTACTTTTGTAGCTAGCAGTAAAGATGAGTGAATGTTTTCAGCTGAAACATCACCTCTTAAGCCTGCAGCTTCAGGTTGATCAAAAGAGTTTGCAAATTCATGTTGATGTTCAGCAAATTGTTTGGGAAAAAAGTCTACCTAGAAAGAAAAGCAGAAATGTTTTGGTTTTTTTTTTTTTTTTTTTTTGAAAGAAAGTGAATTTTTTTTCCCATTAAGTAAGTTTCCTCTGCAAAGTATTCCGGTCATTAAACAAAAACTTGAAAAGAAAAATTTCAATCCAAAAGATATTTTGTTTCTCCCCCTCCCCCAGTGTTTCACTTTGGATTTTGAACTGAAGATTGTTATTTGCATGCTGGTACTTATCAGTTGCCAGTTGATCTAGAAGAACCTACTTTGAACCAATAAGTGGATGCCTGTTTTATGGGTTTTAGTCCTTTAGTGCTGCATGCCCACAGCTGCTTCACACCTTTGGCTAGCAGACAGACCGCACTACAAAAGAACTGATTAGGGAGCAATTGCCAATTGGAACCTTAGATCATTCAATCAGCCACTACCTCCTGCTGCTCATGTGTCAGTCCTAAAGTCTACAGCTGATAAAAGTCACACCCTGCCTGTTAGCCTGTGACCTCTCCTGAATGGTAGGTGTGAGGAAAACAGGGTCAGTGAAATTGGCCACACAACTAAGATGAAATTAAAGCTCTTAACTTTATTAATTGGATAGGGTATCCAATGTGCTAGATTGCAATAAGTGCTAAGGAAAGAAACCTCACAACTGTGGAATTCTCTGCTTGGTTCTGTAAATGACGTCCAAATGTGGGTGGACCTATTGACTATCTCTCTGTCCTTTAAATAAACATAGGCTAATTATTGTCACCCAGCAGGTTCTTGCTTTAGTGCTAAATCAAGTAGAAAAACATGATTCAAGACTATTTTGCTTTAGAATTAAGATGATGCAGCACTTTGTTTCAAAAAAAAAAAAAAAAAATTCAGAGAATGATGCCCTCTGGCAAAAGACTGAATGGACTTAGCAGGCTGGAAGTGATGATAAGTTATCGTGATGATCTAGGTCTCCTAGTGCCTTGGCAAGTATTTCAGGATACTTGGAGATAACAGCTTTAGTCAGAATCTTCAAAGTAGTGCTGGTTAACCCTTGGAGGGTTATTGCTGCAAGAACACCTCCTTGTTTTAAATGAGGGGTCTATTACCACAACCAAGAGGAAAAGCAAGCCTGAACTGACGTGCTTTCCTGTGAAGCCAAAGAGGAGACAGTGTTGCAAGCAGTTATGGCCTGAGGTTGAGCTTTAGCTGATGCAGGGTGAGAGTTCAGCCTTTCCTTCCTGAAAACTCAGTGGGAATGTGCTGTCTCTTGGCCTCAGGAGACTGACTTCAGTTTTCAGTAACCAAGGGATAATATATTGGTTAAGTACTTTGACCCAGAAATGCACACTGAAAACATTAACATACTTCCTATCAAGATTCCCAGTGTATTATTGATAAAGCTAACAGTCCAGTGCCTTGACTGGGAAGCAGCAGTGAGATTAAGGGCAACTCTTCTATGCGGTGAGGTTTCAAACAGTTTTTCTATGCTCAGTTGAGTCTGTTAAATTTGTGACTTGAAATAGAAATTATCGCAACCAAAAACCCCTAGAATCAATGAAATGTAGAACACAAGCAATTGTGGAAACTGAAGTACAAATGATTGTATTTATAGAAATCATTGTTGCGGTGTGAGTGTTGGAGGTGCTAATTGAGATGAAACATATTTTAATCATGCCTTTGTAAGCAACAGGATGAAAATATCAGTTGGAATTTTTTTTTTAAAGAAAATTTACCAGCTGATAACCACTGAAGTGGGTTACCAGGGAAGACAGGAGTTGCCATTTGAAATCTTTGAACTGTGACAGAATATTTAAAAATAAGCTAGCTCAGATGCTGTGGCCTTGGTACAGAGGCTATGGGGGTGGGTCTCAGACTTAGGCTATGCAAGTCAGCCTAGATCAGCGTTGTTCTGTGGAGCCTAAAGATCAATGAAGATTCAGTGTTTGGAGAAATGAAGAAGAGGGACAAGAGGAATATGCGTGCCAGGACAAGGGAAAAGGGCACATTAGGAGGAGAGGAAGGAAGGTGATCTCATCAGAAAATGATAGATAGAACTGGAGTGATGGGGATAATCCCATTAGCCAGGCAATGATTGAAAGTGATCCTGTTAGAGGGAGGGAGGGTTGCAGCAACAGGGCAAGGCCATTAACAGGAGAGCAGCTGACTATTGACAAGGGGGGGACGCTGTCCTAAAATGAAAAATGACAGTTCGGTGTTGCTGTCTGCCCTGACTCAGTAGTTTCAGAATGAATTTGATTTCATTCTAGGCTTCCTCCAACAAAAAGTAGAAAAGACAAAAAGTGCCTGTTCCTGACCCCTAGTTGCTTTTAAAATTTAAATCTGAAAGAAGTTGGATGTTTTTATTGTTTTGCATCTTTCTGAACAGGGTATAAAAAAAGAAAATGCCTTCAGTCATCATGAAACTGTTTTCACAGCAGGACAACAAGGGCATCTGGCACTCGGTGCACCAGACACAAAACTCAGCAGCAGCACCATTAGGTGAGAGTCATTCTACTCAATAATCAGCTGTTCTTCTCACTCCTGCTCATGCATGTAGAAGAAACACAAGAACTAGGCTGGAATAAGCAAAAATAACTATTTGGTGGTTGCTGTGAAATTTATAGATGGTTGCCTTATCTACTGCTCAGCAGCTGTTTTCCTCTCCAGTTAGCCAGAAAAAAATATTATATTGTGCAGACAGAAGCTATCAATACATGAGTGATGCTCTGAAGAATGGGAATGAAGAGTGACAGAACTACCTCTGCACTTTATTAGTAGCTTACCATCTTAGTGAGTGCCTTGTAGGGAAATTTTACATTACCAGCTTCTGTTCATATTATCACCCCATATAGAAAACTTTAAAAGAAGCTAGTACTTTTTATACAGACAAAACTATCATTTTAAAAGAAAAGCAGCCCAAATCCTACACTGTAAAAGTGTGATGTTTCTTCCCTATACTGCTGTGTCGAGCTAGTAAATCAGAGAACTGCCTGAAGCTCCACAGCTTCTGCACGCTATGGAAAATTGCATCCCACCGTGACAAAATGAGAGGGAAATCAATATTTAATCTCCTGTAGCATCCCTCCTAATAATGCTATTGCACCCCCAAACTTACAGGGAGTTTAACTGCTTGGCAGAAATGACTTGTTCTCTTGGACTTGTGCTGCATGCTGCAGTGAGAAAGTGTGTAGTAACTCTGTACTGCATTACAGAGGCACATCTGCAAATCGATTTGGGGGCGGTTTTTCTTTTCTCAGCCCCACTTTTCTCCCCCATCCTCAAATCTTTCTTTTTGGCAGAGCTCTCTGGTAATATTTTCAAAAAAAAAAAAAAAAAAAAAAAAAAAGACCTCCCTTGACAACTACTCTTAATTTCTGCACGTTGAATTGCCTTCTTGCAGTGTGGATATAAGGAGTATCAGAAATTCAGATCTTATTGCTGCTTTAAACAGATAATGCTGGCCTTTATGTCTGAGAATCTCATTAAGAACCAGCTTTCAAGTGGACTGCATGAAAGCTCTTGTGCATTGAATAGTGGAAGGGGATTATCAGAGGGCAGAAATTGGGATTCAACAACGGGTCTCTATTAGGTGCATGAGGGGAGCTGCTGCAGACAACTCCCTTTTCTGCTCCCCTCTCTCATCTGAACTCCTGTGTTGTGCCACACATACAAGCCACTATTCTTGTAGGAAACAGAAGTTCAACAAAATGAAACCTTCCTGCTTAGAAACCATCTAATGCTCAACTTAATTCAACTCTGGTGCATTAGCTTTGTACTCCACAGGTCCCCTAGGAGTATGAGCAGATACAGGGTGACCCTGCAACCCTGTGCCAGTGATGGAGTCAGAGTCAGTGGTGCCAACCTGAGAGAGGATTATGGGAGGATGGCAAAGATGTGGCCAGGAATCAAAATCATATGGGTACATAGATCAGAGTGTACAGAGTTCTGTGCACAGAACTAAGAGCTTAAATAACTGTAGAAGTTGCATATATTTTCTGTATGTAGAGGTCTGTAGTTGAGGCTCTGCCTGACAGACCACAATTCAACCTTGAGATGAAGAACTACATTCTGCTGTTGCTATGGCTTATCCCCAGCAGCCACTGAAGCTGACCCTTCCCCACAGCTCCTGTCTTTACCTGTTTGGGCAGCATTAACTGCTGAAAAGCCTCACTTTGCTTTCTCCAAGGGAAAAGTGTCCACTAGTTTTTCAGGATTGCTGTCCTACAGCTGGCCCAAGTGCTTCCTGTCAAATGACACTGTCCTAAGTACAGCAATGCCACCTTCACCCTAGCAGCCTTGGGCTGAGCAGAGGCAGTCTCCCCCCTTCCTTCTGTGTTCTGCTGCTTGCTGGTGCCCTCTACATCTGAAAAACCTGCTGGAGAAATCAGCTGCAAAGGAGGAACAAACCCAAGCCCATGGCACCCTTGAGCCAGACTAAGAGGGGTGCGTAGCCTCTTAGCACAGGACACAATACTTACAGGTATGTCTGCTTGAACAAAAGGTTGGTGGGCTTTTCATTGACATGGTAGAGAGGAAATGGATCAAATCCACCAATGAAATCAACTGAAAAAAAATTAAAACTGAAATAAATAAACAAACATGGCCAAGATGTTGAAAGGAAATGAAAAAGAAAAAAAGTTGGTGCATGTCATGACATAACACAAAAATTAGTGAGAGAACAGAAAAATGATTTTTCAGGTATGGGTTGCCCAGTGCTATTTGGAAATCTCTGCCTGTAAAGACCTCTTTTCCCCCCATCTCCTGGGGTGGGAAAGTGTTCCAAAATAGGAGATTTGTCTAACACAAGACTTAAAGCCCAGAGCTAACGAAAGAACCGAACCAAACCAAAACAAGACTCCAGGAAAAACAAGAGGGCTTCCCTCAGCCTCTTTGGGTATTACCGCCACACTGCAGAGACACATGAGAATTGAGCTGACAAAGCCTCAGCCATTCAGCAGCATGCTGAAAGGAGGAGGCTGGGGAGCAGCGGGTGAGTGAATGCCAGCAGGAAAGCTGGCAGCACAGCAATCCCCATGAAGGTTATATACTGAAGTGGGAATTTTCTTGCCCCACTTGTCTTTCTTGCAAGACAGACAACAGCAGCTTTGGAGAACTGCAAATACCCCATTCACTATCTTCAGCTCTGATATTTTTCAGGTCCCCTCTGCCAACTCAGTTTCTTTTAAACCTATACAAATAGGAACAATGCTTCCTTTTTCCAGTATTCAAGAAAGGGCAATGTAACTAAGCAAGGGATGTTTTAAGTGACAATTCCCTTAGTGCCCATGGAAGAATTTTTCAAGCCTCTCTTGGTTCCGCTGAACTTAGGCCAAGTCTATACTACTGAGCTGGCCAACACAGCTAGGTCAGTAGGGGTATGATTTGCGACTGACCTAGCAGGCCTTGCAAAAACCTTTAAAATAAATTCTGCTTAGACCACTTTTCCGTGCCATTAGTGTATGTTGTTTGGAAGTGTGAAAGCTTATATCCCATACAAATGCCATTTAAAAACAACTGGAGAGTTTTATTAACTGTATAAGTGCCTGTTCATTTTTCTTTCCTGAAGGTGGCACTATTATTTCAGATTTTAGCTATATATTGCTAAGGATTTTTGGTATTTTTAATCAAACAATAAAAAAATCAGAAAAAATATAAATATGAAGTGAAAATAACTCTTGAAATTTCTAAAATAGAAATTTGAGGACAATATATCCTCATAAATTCCATCCTCATGGATAGCTTCATGCTGATACCATGATTCTGGAATGACTGCCAGTTAATAGGTGAAATCTGTAGCGGTCTTAAGTAAATCGGAAGCATAATTCTTGGTGGCTTCCAACGAGACCTGGACTCTTTTCAGCCACTTCTGAAAATGTTTATTTGAGTATTTTAAAACTAAAACAGTCTGCATTTTAAAAAACAGTTGCTAACTGCATTACCTCAGTTGTGGAATGTCTAAATTAGGAGACCTTCAAGACACACAGTCTTCAGTAACTGTCTAGCTCCTTGAACAGTCACCTCATCTGAGCACCCAACTGTGGAAGCACCCAAAATATGAGTCACTTAAAAAAAAAAAAAATCTTAACTATAGTTCATTGTCACTACCAGCCATACATTACAATGCATTAGCAATCTAAAATATTCTTGCTCACAAGTCAGCATTAGTAGATCCCTACTGCTGTGTTTTCTCATGAAAATCACGTTAGCATGAGCTTCCTGATTAATGTGCCTCAGCACTTATAATTACTTCATGCTGCATATCAAAGGAACATTTAAAAGAAACCACAAATGGAAAAGAAAATTAAAACGCAGCTCAAATTTGTTCGGGTCACTGGAAGGATCTACCACTGTGAGTGTGAAATATTGATGGTTTGTCATTGTTAATTATTCAAGCTGGCATTTTAACTCCAAGCTGGGAAACTGGGAGGGGAAAGGAATTTGCTAGTGGAAAAAAAAATATGTATCCTGAAAATAACAGCTCTGCATTTCTAGATAATGCTTTCTTCCATGTGATTGCTTCTCCTAACAGATCCCTGCCATAAAAATGAGCTCTGTCAAGTTATTATTTTACAATATTAAAAGGCAGCTCAGAACTCAAACTGGTTAGGTAAAGGGAGTGCTATAGGGCAATTAAAAGAAATATTACTTATAACGTAGCACCTTCACAAAATGCATTGCCAAGCTCCAAATAATCAATAAAGCCAGTAGACTCAGTTCAACCACACAGGAAACAACAGGAAAACATGCAGGCAAGTCAGACCAGCAATTCATCTCATCTCACCCCTTTGAAATAACATTCTTCACATACTTTCAAATGTCCAGTTCAAAGCTGTTATTTTTCAGCTAACATCCATGCCAGCTGCTCTTTACAAGGATAGAGCTACTTGCACAACCCTAACGAATGTCTTGAGGAAGTGATACTGGGATATGAAACCTTTGGATCAGATCCTTAGCTGGAGTAAACTGGCCTGGACCCATTGATTTGAATAAAACTACTGATTCCAACATGCTAAGAATTCAAATGTAGAAAGCAACACATTGCCAAAGCAAGCAGACTTCACATTTATTTGAACCCTATGCATCCATCCTTTTGTGTCAAAAGTATTGGTCTCAAAGGGAGTTTTAGAAGAGCAAAGTAATCCAGGACCAGATTATAGGTATCTGGATAGATCCCACAGACCCAGCCATCCATGTGCTTTCTTCTTTGATTCTTTGCTCTTCTCTGACACTCTCATAGCAAATGCATGACACCTAAGAGAACTGCCTACTGACTGCAAGGGAGTCGGTTCATTCATCCTTCCCGTAATTCAGATATAGTGCTTCCTCTGCTTTTAAGTTAAGTGGTCAGGTCAGTTCTTGGCATGAAACCTTGCTCTCTGCTTCATCCTCAGCTTGTGGCATATGATACTCAGCATGTGGCCTTCCTGCCTAGCTGAGTACCGGGCTGTATCCTCCGCTGTAGGTACTCCTGCTTACACTGGGAATATTTCAGCAGTGTTATGCTTGAGCTATACCAGCTTGAGAGCAGAGGAAGCTGCCCTCTTTCTCTAAAGCCTAACTTAAGTGAGTAGCCAACACCAAGCTTTTCTGTGCTGAAAGAGTAACGCGATTATAGCAGCCAACACATAATGATGCAGGGGGAAAAAAAATCTCATAGTAAAAACAGCCAGTCCTTGAAAGGTAGTTACTGCTGTATCACATAGATGGAGAGATGGAAAGAAGCCTGATTGCAACTCATTGCTGATAGATCAACGTCTGAGAGAGAAAGAGAATTTAATAAAACCTTTGCCAAGGGATCTGTTGATAAATACTTACAGCTGTCTTCTTCTTCTGTAAAAACACTAACAACATAACAGGCGTAGACAAAGCCCACCAGCTGGAAAACACAGAGAAGAAATCATTTTAGCATCGGTCTTGTGAGGTTGGTCAAAACCTGCCTGGCATGACTTCAACAGCCCATATTTGCTCTAAACTTGGCAGCACTACTGTAACAGTGGAGCCAAGCTGTATTTGCTCTAAGGTAAGTGGTGCAGGGGTAGGCTTAGGGGCAGAGGCTGCTGGGGGCAGACTCAAAGCTCAGAACTGCAAAACTGCAAGACCCATCCTTACCTTCAGAGTAGCAGCCTGCTGCTGCTGGAATGACTCACGAGAAAATGGCCTGGTTTTGTTGACACTGCAACTACTGTGCTATGTTTGGTGAGGGGGATGAAGCAGAGTGCCTGATGTAACGTCTTAGATGGACCACTACATACAAGGAAGACACACAGACATTTGGGGTAGGCGTTATTAACAGAGGTCCAGGGACAAGAACTCCTCAGCCCACAATCCCGTCACAAGGGTCATGCAGGGAAAGAGACACTACGTTGGTGTAGGATCTACCAACAAGATGGGACCAGTTTTTATGGAGATGAGATAAATAGCAACTGGTGACTTACTGGCAGCATATACTCAGAAATATTGCAATCTTTAATATCTTAGGCTTGGAGATCAAAAATTCATTGGAATGAAATCCTCGTCTTACTTTAGGTCTAAACTTTCTAAGGGTCTCTTTATCCTTGGTACTGAATGAAAACTGCATGGACTAATCAGGCATTGGGCTTGCAAAGGAAATGGGCCAGAGGACGATAAGAAACAAGCAAGATGATAGTAATGGTTTTAATTCACAAATCACATAGGCTAGGGATAAATCACCACCTCCGGGGAATCAGACAGGAGCAGCGAGGGAACGGTAACACAATAGGGTCTCTCTCAAATAGCAGAGCCTTCCCGGTGCAGTGCAGCCTGCATGCCAAGCAGTTGCCCAGAGCAGTGTCTAGAGCAAAAAACTACAGTGAACATTAAAAAAAGCAGTTTAAGGTATCCTGGTGGCTGTGCACTTAGCAGATAGTTGGTAGATGCTCTGAAGCGTTACAGCCAGGCTTTGCTGTCCTTGTTCAGCCTCAGGAGCAAGTCATTATCCAGCCTGAATAAAGACAGAAGCTTCTGGTACCATGGGAATTGAAGCATTCTAGATCCAGCAGGGTTTTATTTTGCTTTGCTTTCTTCCTGTTAATCAAATATCCTCTCCATCCTTCATTTTACATCTTTACATAACACCCCACTTAGCAAGATCTTGGTTGACACTAACTCTATTAGTAAAGTTATTGTGAGACGTAATTGTTTTCCACTGTGAACTCAATTCTCTGGAACAAGAGTTAGAATGTAACATACAGTGACTCACTCCCAGGGAAGACAGCATGATGCATGGTGCGGCTTGAAAAGTAGAGTCCATTCATTTTTAATATGACAGAAAAATACATCACAGCAGAAAACAAAAGGCAAGATAATGAGATTTCTACTAGGGAGTTATAAGGCATTCCTGGTTTCTGCAGCTCTCCTAGACAAAAAAACCCTTGTTGGAAGGAAATGGAATATTTTTTAAAAAAACATCAGTAAACCTCTTATTTCCTTTACAATTTCCTATAATTGTATGAGAGACAAGCCAGCTCTCTCTTCTGCTCGTGGGTGGGCCCTGTGGCAGCCTGTCCCAGGACTGCAGCGGAGGAGAGGTGGCTCCGTGCACTCACTCTCCTGCTCTGTATTTTCCCAGACAGGGCTGCTTCACGCAGGGCGCTTAACTCGGAAGGAAACCCTTCTAAGTGCAACGGCAACCGCAAAGTGATGGCAATGGCCAGTGCAATTTTACCTTTTGTCTTCCAGAATTAGTTCGAGTAGAACAAGAGCTCTTTGACAGCAGCACAACCCCGCAGCCTTCACCCCTCCTGCTGCGGTGCTGAGCAGCCCCCACGGTGCTGAGCAAGGATCCGTCCCAACCCCTGGCCCTGACGCCACTCGGCTTTGCCATCGCAGCTCCGCGGAGGAGCTCCAGGCTCGCAGCCACGTGAAGCAGCAGCCCTGAGTTCAGTCCCTGCATTACACTCGACAGCGCGTGGAAACAAACCCTAAGTCTGCTGTTCCCCATAGCTGTGCCAGGGAACCCCTGACGTATTAACAACGAAAATCACTTATCTGCCCGCTTTATGGGTAGAATACACAAACACTTATCAGCTGCGCTATCATGGGCAACCTGTTCAACCTCTGAAAACTGGGTTCAGAGTTGGAAGGAGCCAGCGAGCAGTGAGATTGATTTGCAAAGTTTATTTTGCACAGAAATTAATGCCTCATAACCCCCAGCCATCACTCTTCTCTCCCCACATTTGTCTTCCTTTTACAGCCAAGGGGACCTTTTACACTCATAAACAAACAAACCAAAAAAGAAGCAAGTGAAGTAAATAAACTTTGCAAAATCTCTAATCCCAGCTCCATGGAGGCTTATTTATTTATTGTTTCCCTGGACTTTATTTCAAAATGACCTGCTTCGTTTTTAAGATGTACTCTGCATTGACCTTATAACCCATTTCTTCTTGGCATGAGTTTCATCAATAATAAATTACTGTTTATTCAATGGCTTGTTTTCTTTTTATTCAAATAAGTTCTGCGAGTCTCACAACCTAGTCAGAACAGGAAAATTTCAGTGAAAAAGAGGGGAGAGACATACAATATGAATGTGAGTTGCATTTTCACACTGGCTGAACTAAACTATAATTAAACCTATCACCTCAGGGATGAAATGAGCTCCTGGGATCTGCTCTGTGTCTTGCCTCCTTCATGAATTATGAATGAATACAGTTACAGAGGAGAAGTGCTGCTCCTTTTGTCCCATCCTTTTCACTGGGAGTCTGCTAGAACGTGGGCTGAGCAGACTCCAAGAGACACCTACGGTTCCCTTCTGACTGCATCCTTGGTGAAGATGCATCAAGCCCGAGAACATCACCAAGTGATTAACTGCGAGCAGAAAGCTTGACAGATGTCAAAAATACAGAAGTAATTACACTTTTGCTCTGAATGCCATCTTCATTGCTAATTTCAACAGGGAAGGGGGTTTTAAGCCCTATTATGCCAGTGAAATATCAATAATTCTTCCATTTTTGCAACTACATAGGGGAGGTGGGAGAAGAGAAAATAGTCAGTGATGTTAAATGACACTAAGCTATTGCTCTAGTTCCCCAAAGAATATTCTCAGGCTTTAGCCTCTGCTGCTGTTTCCTCACTTGTTCTGCCTGTTCAGTACCAGCTTCCTCCAGGCT
Source organism: Dromaius novaehollandiae (assembly GCF_036370855.1). Taxonomy (NCBI): domain Eukaryota; kingdom Metazoa; phylum Chordata; class Aves; order Casuariiformes; family Dromaiidae; genus Dromaius; species Dromaius novaehollandiae. Next base: position 19,095,878 of record NC_088113.1, read on the forward strand.
GCACAAGTGTCTGACTAAGGTTTTTTATTGGGAACACATGTTGCAGGCAGGTGTGCTCAGTCCGCCTGTCAGGCAGCCTGGGAAAGCACACGCTGCCAAGGAGGAGAGGATGGAGCTGGGATGTCCCAAGCGTTCTGCAGGCAAATGCACAGGGCGGGGGAGACAGGTGGGGACAAATCTGCCCAAAGGAGCTAGGGAAATGGAAGTCCTTTCCATCTTTCTGCCTCGGTCATCTGAAGTTAACAGTGAGCTGAGAAGTGTTCCCCCAAAAGCAGCACTGAACGAAAGTGCTTGAGCTAGAAAGACTGAATTACAGGAAGATCTAAAGAAAGGGACCAGCTGGCTCTAAGTGTGTTAAGCATATGAAGGATGGGAAGGCAGATTTTAGGAGCTGTCACCTGCTGCTTGTGCTAAGTCTTGGCCTTAGTCTACAGCTATCCTTGTGAATATTCTGCGCTCTTCAACTCTTCTCTCGAGATAAGAGAGAAACTTGTCATTGTTTTTTTTCCACCACAAACTGTGCAGAGTCCCCTTCTTTAAGGCAGACGTATTCTAGGTTTCACTTCTAATCAAGGATAATGAAGTGTGTTTGCTCTCGTCAGTGTGAGAGGGAAAGTGAAGAGATTTCTGCCCAATTCCGGAGCTATGAGAAGGTACTAACCAGCTTGAAAAAAAGCTACTGTGATCAGATAGCCAAACAGAGGCAATCAAAACCCTTTGATTCCTTGACCTTCTTTGCTTTTTGGATGCAATTAGGACCACTGAAAAATCCAGCTTCTGCCAACAGCAAAGCATCTCTTGTGCCTTGCTTCTCACATAACATCTGCTGTCAGAGCTTGCCTTGCCGCCTTTCTGGGAACCTTCCAACCTGTCAGCTTGAGTGAAAACAGCAGACAGGCAGGCAATGAGTTCTCTCAGCTGGGAAGACATTTCCAATTTCCATCCCATTCAATGGGGCCTCAGGAATAGCCTGTCCTTCCCCACTCCCAGAACTACCATATGGACAGACCAGAACTATGCCAGGTATTTCAAAACCAGAAAACACTCTTCTCGCTGCTGGCTGACAAGCTCAGGGGATGTGAGGTGGAGCCTTGCTGAGATAAAAACAAAGCAGTTTTTTTCTTTTCTTGACAAACTGGTTTCTGTTGAATTTCCTAATTGGGTTGGTAGGATTAGTTTTACAGTGACATTTCTATACAAGTGCAGACTCTGTTTAGGAGGTTTCATTTTAGAAAGCCTTTTCCTCCAATGTTTTCTGTGCTAAAACACTGAGCAGGATTTACATCTGCATTTCTGCCACAGAATCTACCACCAGCTCTGTCCCATTTGTAACCTTTTCACCTTCAAGAGATGTGGGTTCAAATCTCAACAGGAGGATGTTTGAGATATCTGATGGATTTTAATCTAGATCCTGCAGCTACTTGTATCATGCCTGGTGACCGGTATGCCCATTTGATCCCACTCCAGATCAAAGGAGTTGCTCTTCCCTTCAAGGGGTACAGAAAAGCTCTAAGCAAAGCAGACTGAGACCTTATGTATCTTCTTCAAATGTATACACAGGATCAGAATGATACAGCCAGCAGGATCCAAGGTGACAGCCAACATTGCGCTCACCATATGGGCCAAGGTTTTCCTTCCCCCTCCTTTGGCATGGAAGATCAAACTCCGTGGGATGAACTCAGCCTTACCCCAGCTACCCAGCACGGTGCACTGCGGTTCCTCAGGAGCCTCAGGGAACTGATCTCTCCAGAAAACAGACAAAAAGTCCTCAACCGGGTAGTCCACTGTTAAGGAATGAGGACTTTATATCACTGTATCTGGAATAACTCCCCCTCCCCCCAACTTCTAAAACATTAACCAAAGCCAAAACTACAGAAAAGGGCAATTTTGCCCCTCCCCTCTCCTTCTAAATAGGGTGCTGGCTATTCAGGTCTCGAATGCCTAGCAGACATGGAAGGAACTAGGTCATGTCCCTTGCTGTATCCCCCAAGTCTTCGGTTGCTAGTCATGTTTTTTGTACTATTGATCTGGTCTTCCTGCCTGTCTGCAGCACGGAGTAGCTGCCAGGCGCTCTGGGAAGGACAGCAGCCTGTAATGAAATCTGCCTTAAAACGAGATAAAGAGAATAGAAGAGAAAAAAAAAAAAAGGAAGAAAGAAAAGAAAAACCACTGGCAGGGATCAAAGCGTTTGACCCTCAGAGACTAAAAATGGTGAGGACAGGCTGGCTATTTTCAGGCAAGGTTTAAGTGAGAATATATCTTTCTTTCTGTCTTGCCTCAGCAAAGCAGAGAGGAAAAACTCCATTTGTCCCTCTACATGAAATAATTACATAAGCATTTCAGAGCTGGCAGGAGCTACAGGCCTGGGGCTTCAATATTCCACCTTTATTACAGGACAGGTAAGAAGTTATTTCGCTCTGCACAGCTCAGCCCATATGGGCTTCTCATATCCAGGTATTCTAGCCTCATATCCAGGGTTTAGGATGCAAAAATCTACTGCAACTTAAGTCTCAGGAAGAAGGAGAAAGAAAATATTTACCTAAATCCTATCTTATCTTACAGTTCCCATGCCTTTCTCTCCATCTGGCACCTTATGGTGTTCTGCGCGTGCAGAAAGAATATTCTTATTTGCCTTAGGGAAGCAAAGGAGAAAACACTCCCGGAGACACAGACTAGTCACCTTGCCTCCTATACATCAACATGACCACTCAGCTTAGCACTGTGTGCTAAGTCAGTAAGGTGCCATAAAACAAACAAACTCAGGGCAAGACCCTACCATTTGCTGGCTGAACCTCTGGCCTGGGGCACAGGGGCACGTGCTGTCTTGGGTATCTGGGAAGGATGCTAACAGCGACATTTCTGCACTTAAAAAGTCTGGGATAGTCTGACTTCACTATCTGCCAACTGTTTCACTGAACTGGAGGAACAGCACCAGCTCAGCAACCTCTATCCTATTTCAGCTAACAGTCCTTTATAAAAGAAACCAGGCTCGACTCTTTCGGATACCTAAGTTTTCATTTGTCATACACAGGCAGTGAAGCAACGCTCAGACACTTTAACTCAGATAACTTTCCCTGAAGGAGAACCCCCCAAATATTAACAGCCCTCAAATATTAACAGTCATCTCAGCTAAGAGAAAACGCAGGATCAAGACAGCAGAATGTGGTACCGAAAATGTGCAGAGAAGTAGTTGGCATTCCAGAAGCTTGGAATTTCTCAGTATTTGTTATCCTTTAACATTTAAACCAAAGCAAGTTGCCCTTTTTACAGCCAGACCTGAAATGCTGCAATATGGACGTTTCACCAGTACACGTTGGTCTATGTTTAAAGCCATCAACCACAAAGTAACAAACCAAAGCAGATTAAAAAGATGCGGGCTGCTGACTCTAGTGCAGCTACAAAATGCAGGAGCACCAGCGGAGTAAGGGAAACAATGGACATTTTGTTTCAGTTAATTTCACAGACAAATGAGAAACAATTAATTAACAGTGAACATAAGGACACTGAATTACTGCGGAGTGTTTAAAAAGCCTGGGGAAGACTCCAATGAGGAAACAGTTGATGGAAACATTTAATGCATATCTTAGGTGTCAGCAGAAATAAAACATGCTCCTTTCTGCTTCCTTAAAGTTTGTTTCCTTTTCTGGAGATAAGGATTTTCTCCCCTTTACTTCATCACAGGCACAAACAAATATGTGCTCCCCCAGCTGCCACCAAGTCCTGAGGAACAGAAGAAATCCTTCAGAAGAAGGGTTTCTGTCCTTGTCAAAACATGACATGTTGTTATTGTGAGGTTGCATATGATACATTACTTCAAGTGTTAGGTTGCTGGTATTAGCGTCCAGTTCTTATTAGCAATATTGTTGGTAAGAGAACAGGGGAACAAAACCCGTTAGCTTTCAATAGCATTTACAGAAGCCTTCAGGATCAGATGAGATGAAGTGGGGTAGAAAATATGGGCTAGTTTCTGTGCCTGGAAAGACAGACCATTGCCCTGTGCTGCCCTCGCCGACACTCACCGCGATCAGGATCTGCAAGGAGCTGTGCATGACCTCGATGTAGCGATACTCCAGGGCACAGCCTATCACGGAGACGTAGGAATGGCTGTCCAGGCCCTTGATGCCCGACGTTGAAGCCTCCTTCCTTACACAGCCAGGGCCATTTTCACTCCACCACGATTGGTGCCGGGAGATATTAAATGTCAGGAGTTCACTGTCCTAAAGAGAGAAAAATTGCAAGATCTCCATTTACTATACAAGAGTGTCTGACATGCTGTTTTAATGGAGCTTTTATTAAAACCAGTGGAAAAAATCTAAAGTTTTTAAATCCCCACCATCAAGAAATGCTAGCACAGATCAAAACACATTGGCTTTTTAAGCCTTATTAAAAAGCATTGCTCAGACAGGCTTCTGTGATGGGAACCAAGTCTGAGGCAGCCCTGCAACACTCCAGCAAAGACATTTCACATTCACACAGCAAGTTTTGGAAGCAGGTCTGAGCAGCTCCTAAAGCAGAAAGAACAGTTTCTAGGTTCCAGGTCCAAGAACTCTCTGCTAGTGGCTCCTGCACCTGGAAAAGGACCCTCAAGACTTGGATTTGGGAGGTTAACCTTGCAAATCTAGAAGAAAAGGGTAGACAACGCAGCACTAAGCATCCCACGCCAGAATCACATGTTCACAGGTACACCCTTCCCCAAACTGGAATCTACACAGAGCAGAACTGAAAAATATGAACTTCATAACCCCAAAATGAACTTCAAAACCCAACAGTTCTTCCTCTGTCCCCAGCTTTTAACACGTCTAACAAGTTCCCCTACCATTCCTGACTCTCTGATCTCCTTCCATGCTCTAACATATGGGGTTTCTAGGTTTTCTATTGACCACCGTCAGCCTCCTGTCAAACTACCCAGCCGAGCTAACCTCACTGTGACGACTGCTGCTCCTCACAAACACTTTCCCAGCAATTCTGCAACCAGGTGCACATCTGAAAATAACATTTCCCTCACACTTGAGAAAAGTGTGGCATGTGCTTTGGGATTTTGAGCTTTCAGCGCATTGCAAATCCGTCCCTGCAGATGGGAAAAGAAAAACTTAGGGCCGGCAGAACAGGGCAGGAAACAGCTCAGCTGCATCACTCACCAACACGTGCTAAGTGCTGGATGTCCCAGCAAGCCTCTCCATTCACTTTGATGTGGAATCAACAACCCTTTTTGACTACAGACACAAAGCAGGGTAAGGGGCTGGAAGTTTTGTTTTGTAGGGTAGATTATAAAATGGATCAGGCACAGAATCTAGGTGTCTCTACGGGGTAAAAAATAAGTGCTGGATATACACACCAACCTAGCCACTATTAAGACTTTTAGCACCTACCTGTACGCTACTTAGCACTGGTCTTGCCAGGGTCCTACACAGTCCCTATGGGGAAGGACCAGCTCCCAGAGTAGCAGCATTCAGAGCTGGGAGTATTCACACTTTCCAGCATGGAAATCCTCATGCAGGAAGCTTCTCTGGCTTAGCTCCCTCTAGCATCTAGGGGGAACAACAGATTCAGAGTAGCTAGTCTAGGCTCCTGCTCTGACTTACCCACTGGAGACATCACTTGTCTCCGCTCCAGCACAGGGAGCCTGGCCTGCAGATACACCTCTGCACGTCCACATTTATTTTCAGGGGCAAGCTTGAATTACAACAGCAGGAAGCTTAAATGATAGATAACCTGTGAACAAAAACCAGCTACCCCACTGGGCACATTGTGTAGGTAGCCTCCAATCCACAGCAAACACTCAAAAACAGTTTGTGGAACTGTTATTAAGATATGCTGCAGGAAGCACATGCTAAGAAATGTGGACAATTAAGTAAGAAGACAGCTGCCAAGCTCCTGACATAATCACCACGACAGATGGGATGGATGTGTTTTACAGTAGATGCAGGAGGGCATGAGGATGAAGTGTGGCACCAGTGCAAAAGCAGCCTTAATAGCAAAGGAAAGACAACAGGGAAAGCTGTATTAACCGTTGGGAGTTTGAAAGGGAGCTGTCTGCATTTTGAAGGCTACAGGGAATAATTAGATTGGCAGCTACAGGAGAAGGTACACAGTGCAAGGCACTGGGCTGTCAAGGAAAAACTTCCAGAGACAGTTTTCTTTCGCAGCCTCCTGTGACTTCGGCAGAAAAGTCTTTGGCCTGCTCCCTCTGCCGGGCATTGCTCTTCTGTGGTCCACAGATTTCCCACATATGCACAAAATCGCATCCTCTCTGAGATGCTTGCTTTCTCCCCCAGCTTCACCTGCTCTGGGATGTGTGGATCTTCCCCAGCGAAATCTCTTCCTCGCAGAAACACCCAGCCCTCCAGACTGCTGTTCTTCCTCTTAAAAGCAACTGGGTGCTTCGGTTAGCAAAGCAAAGAATCATCTCTCTCACAAAAAGGACTCGGTTGCTGTTTCTTTGCCTGGGGCTTCTCCCAATTAGCACAGAAACAAAGCTATTCCATGGCGTCCTGTTCCCGGTCCCCAGGGATTTCCCTCTCCAAGCAGATGGTGCTTTCTCAAACCTTCTGCTTCACAGAGGCAAAGAGCCCCTTCGGTGTCCTTCCCGCTCCTGGGTACCCCCATATGGGCACATCCATGCGCATTTGGCTAAATAAGAAACAGGCTGCTTTCCTTCCCGAATCTCCCTCTTGCCAGTCCTTACAGGATTGGCTCTGGCTTAACTTCAGTGCTGAAGCTGAACTTCATTGTGAATTAAGCCTAAAAAAGCAGAAGAATGGGTGCTGGGTACTGGATGGAGGTGGGCAGGTGGAAGAACAGTAGGTCCTAACCAGCACTCACTGCTTTTTGCCAAAAATCATGCTCCAACTCTGTGCAAAAAAATATTATACTCCAGTTAAGAACAGCTTGGAAAAGCTGAGCACATTTGAATTCCAAAAGCACCGCGATGGCTGGTGCGCACGAGCCATCCATCCCACGGCTCACCGATGTAGCAGATACTGATTGCACACTGGGGTCACGGACACCCTTGGGTTCACAACGCAGAGACACCTTTCTAACAGATGTCTTTTTGCAGCGCTGCAGGGCCAGAGGGCAACGCGAATGAAGGGGTCTCAGCACACGATGCTGCTCCTTTGCTTGCATCCCTGGCTGGGTCTCCTTAGAGGATACCAGCACCGGGATGTAATAAAAGAACATTTAAGGAAAACACTTGATTGACTTCCAGTTGTTCAGTGCTTGCTCAGAGTCCAGGAAAATGATCCCTGGATGCCTTCTGCAGCTTGCCAGCTTCATTTGTGAGGAGACGGCTGCAGAGAAACAGAACTAGGAAGCAGGAACAGTGTACCAGAACCAGGAGGATGACGACCCCCAACCCCTGCCTCCAAGAAAAAAAAAACTGATAGGAAGAAATTTTAGGAAACAGCTATTTACCAAAACTACTTCACAGAGCTTTTGAAGCTTGAACACACTGGAATCCCCCCCAAAGTAGGGGCAGCTTGGAAGGGACTAATCAGTCCCAGGAGCAAGCAAGCCCTGCTGCAGGGAGGGGGAGTGATCGGTATGTAACCATGCTCCCCTTGGTTCTTGACAGGCTGCGATGTGAAGGGCCATCGCTTTCTCCTTAACCTCCAGCCTGCAGAGAAATATGAGCAAAGAGTGATACAAGCTCCTTCTCAGGAGCATGCTGAAGGCCAGCCAAAAAATCACATTTCACTAAACTGTTGCAGCACCTGGTTGCTATCCATTTGCCATCACCATGTGGGAAGGAAGAAGACAGCACTAAAACCGTAGTACATACATTTCAAAGCCTCTCTTTTCTGCTCCCGCTCTCACCCCACTCTTTCCAGCAGGGAAACTTGCACCCAGCTCCGACACCCACAGAAGCAGCTGTGTTTGGAAAGCCTCCCTTTCTAAAATACTCTTCAAAAAGCTTTTCAAAAAGGCTGTCAGAAGCAGTTTTATTTCTTGTTAGCAGCCTTGTGAACCTCCTCCCCCAGTATTTCCTTAATTATCAGGCAAGCCAACGCTATAATGGCTCTGGAAACAAATCGAGGCCTGTATGGGAGCCCCCAGAGCTTGAAGGCAGAATCATTTTACATCTTTCAAGTTGGAAACGTTTATTATCAAAATGGGAAATATAATCTTTATCTTTTAGTCACGTGTGCCAAATAGCTGCATCGCCCCAAGACAGCAGGAGAAACACTTTTGTTGGTGCTCAGCAGGGTTGTTGATGATGCCACAGCATTTAAAGGCCAAGTCCCAGACTTCCATTTTCTAAACGTAGGTGGAGTTGAGGGATAGTTGTAATTAACTGTGCTTTTATCCATCCTCCTAACAGTACTTATTCAGGTACTAAGTCATCCCAAATATGCCATCCAGATTCTCCTCTGGAATACAAATAAATACCCCTATGACTAATAAGAGCTGCCTCCATTTGTAGAGGAGACTCAGACCACCACAGCCCTGGGTCCACATCAAAGCACTGGGCAGGCATGAGAGAATATAAAGGGGGAAATAAGTGGAAAAAAAAAAAATCACTGTTCCAAGATGAATAATTCCAGAGGGAAAAGACAAAGAGCAGTAGGTCGAAATACACCACACCAATTCCTGAAACCTCTCTGAATGCTTCTCAGATACATGATGAAGGGTCCATCAGCATGACAGCTGGACAGACAGATGCTCATGTCTTACCAGTAGGATTTTAATAATTAACTCAGACTTACAGTTCCTGCTGGGAGGGTGGCAGGATGGAGTGTGTTTCACACTGCCGTAGACAGGGAGAAGCTTAACATGTTATTTCAAGCTCAGCCCAAATACCTAAGTGAGCTCTCAACAGCTCACCTAGCTAAATGGCCAGATGGACAAAAAGGAGAAAGGGAACACAAACAGACCAGAGGAGGAGAAATGGCAGCCTGGAAAGCAGGCTATCTGCGAGTCCCACCCCTTACAGTGATAGTGCAGTGGTGCAGCACTTTCAGAGAGGCAGTATTTCACCCCGATGCTGAAAGCGTGCTCAGAACTGCGAGGGAGGAGAGACAGCAAGGCGCCGCTGCCAGACCCGCTCAGAGGCTCATCATCATCTCACGGCTGGTGCAGAGGCAACCTTTCCAATCCAGATTGCTCAGTCTCTTGCCTGCTTGCTGGCAAAGCACTTGCAGGAAAGCTGGCATAGCCCAACGTGCTTAGGGAGGCCTTTCCAGCAATAAAGGAAGTGCTTTCTTAGGCATTTCTCTGATGATCCATTTCTCTCCTGCCCACCTAATGAAGTTCTGCTGTGCCATATTTCATATTCTCTTATTTTTACTATGAAAAAGTTTCAAGACAAAGAAAAAAAGACAGGATAGGAAAATAAAAATAAGGTCACAGCTGTCAGTTTAGCTTTTTCAAGAAGTAGAGAATGGATGAACATAGAAGAAAAGAGCATTCTCCCTTTAAAATAAGTCAGAATAGTTATAACTACCTATTAACCACTAGTTACAACTACTCAGGGTGCTGCTGGCCAGGATAGCCATCCTCAGGGTTTCCTTGGCCGGGCGAGAGCAAGTGCTCTTGGAGGGAACTGGGTGGATAAAGGAGCACTCCAGGAAATGTTGTGGAAGGCAGGAGGAAGGAGAGCATGAAAGGTGAGGGCAGACACTGCAAAGGAGGAAGAAGCAGTGGAAGAGCAACTGTTTAGTGAAAAAAGGCTAATAGCCAGCCCCATAAGATACAGTTCAACAAATATACACCTATCAGCCCATTTTCTGCTGATGTTGTGGTGTTTATAACCAGGAGGTTGTCTCTTGGCCTCTTTGCCGAGCTGCTTACAGGTTGACGGATGGGAGGGCTCATTCCCCTCACCTTGCGGGCCCCATGGGCATGGGGTCCCTGGTTTCTCTTTATTAGAGCATCAGACACCCAAAGCAAGGGGGACACGAGAACAAGCATCCTCGCTTGCCTCTGGTCCGTACTGCACAGCACTTCCCTGCCCTCATCCGGCACTCCCTCCCCACCGTGAAATCAGATCTAGGCACCACAGCACGGAGAATTATTTGCAATAAGGTCACGTCACAGTTGCCTCATTTTTATCAGTTCTCTGGGCATTTCCTAAACTTGTTACAGCAGGAACACTTGGGTTCTTTCTCCCCTTTCTCACCCCACCTGAGTTATCACCTGTCTCGGCTGCACTGGGCTGTCATTACCAGGCTAACAAACTCCATCCTTTCTAGCTCGCTGCCCTTTCTGCATTTTGTCATTATAAATTAGCTAGCTGCTGACAGAGATGTCCCTGGCAGGCCGCACTTGTCAGCAACACGGCGGGCAGGAGCGGTGCAGCCAGGAACGCCGCTCGCCCGCTGCCCCAGCACAGGAATCACGGGGGAAACCCCGCGACTGAAGACCTCCTGCAGAACTATCTGCCCCTGAAGGGGCTTGCATGGAAACACAACCTGGTCTGAGACACTCCCGAGCACATTCACACTTAGTCCAGTGGTTAATGAGTTAGCATTTACCTGACCAGCCTGTGTCAGCCCTGCTCCCCCAAAGCTCGCTCTTCTTTTTGCAACCTACCTGCTTGCTGCCAGGATAATTACAAGCTTTGACTTCTTACTAATAACTAGGGGACAGCTTCCTCCCAGGGCTCCTGGGTGAACACAGAAGTCCCTGCTCCTCTGCAGCACCGCTGCTGCAACCCCCAGCTGATGCTACACTGCCCTCACCACCTCCCAGAGCCTGTTCGAGACACCCTCATCCAAGCACAGGTGTCATCCTGGGGTCAGATCCCAAGCTATGGAGATCAATAAGACTCTGCAGATGTCAGCTGGCTTGGGATCAGGTTTCTAGACATGCAGGGAGAGACCAACACCGCTCTCCAGTCCTGCCTGCCTGCAAAACGCCATGCAATCTTATGGAAAGCTTCCCTCCTGTTCCAAGCGTGCCTTTTGCTCTCCTGTGGAAGCGAGGTTTTGTTTTTCCAGGAGATGGGGCACTCCTGGACAGCAAGGTCACATGGACACAAATAATTTCTGCTGAAGGAGGGAGGGAGGAAAGAAAGAAAGCAAGCAGCATTATGAGTTTTTCTTACAAGACAGCCTCTTTAAATGAAAGGAACTCATGAAGAATAGAGGCAAGGCTGCAGAACGATTTTACTCTCTCACAAAGCCAGCACTATTATTCTGTTATTTTTTCCAGTTGCCACCAAACTAGCAGCATGAATTTTTCATTGCATCTCTGGAGGGAAGTCCACTGAGACAATAACAACATACGCTGCAGCCCAATCCTTTCAAAAAAGTCCCCAACCACAAGAGTCATCCTGTAGGCTAAATAAAGGTTCTCTGTGTGCTGGCTTTGCTAAAATGAGCCACGACGCAGAGCAAGGTTATGAGATGAAGCTCCTCTGTAGTGGAGAAAGTGGAGTTTGCTGTGCTCTGTTTGAGCTGCAGAACAGCAGCCCCTCGTGATGCAGGGCAGGTTGGGATTAAACACAAGAAACAGACTATCAGGAAGCAAACACCGGCTCAGGGAAGCTCCCAGAGCAGTTTATCAACCCAATATTTTCTCCTCAGAAGGAAGTTTTCAAATAGCTAAATAAGATTTTTTTTTTTAAGTTGGTTACAACTAATGCTGAGATCATCTTAGGCTTGCTTTTAGACCAATAGTCACCCCTGTTTTAAGCAAGAACTCTCTCAGAGTTTCTATGAATACTAGTGAGGGGAAAATGGAGATTAATTAAGGAATTAGGAAGTTAAATTTTCTTATCTGCAAAGGATTTATGCTGTCATTCATGACTTGCTGTAAGCCTGATTAAAAAAAAAACCACAAAACTTAGTGCTGTTCCAATTATGACTGTAACTTAGACATGTGACCTGGGAATTTAGGGCAGACGTAGTGTTCTGAAGTGAACCTGTATCCCATAATTACTCCAAGTCTGCTAAACTGCAGCAACATTTAGTAATTCATTGCTTACAGTCCAGGCTTAATTTAGGGCCTGCCTCCCATTGTTGTTATTTCTGACTCACCCTCATTAAGCAGACAGCAATACTTAGCTTATCTCACCTTCAAAAAGCTTCACAGATACTAACACACAACATCCCTGGACAAGGGCCAAGGTAACTACCACTGTTATTAGAGAAGGAAGAATTAAATCAGGAAAGCTGCATCTCTCCCGCAGCAGCACTGGAAGGAGACGCGCCAGCCTTCAGAAGGTCCCTCTGGTTTGTTCTCTTGTCCAACACAGGAGGATCCTTTTCCAAAAGGTGTGATGGGAAACACTTTGCCTGGGGCAGCAACAACCAGACACCCACCCCTGCTATTGAACTGTGCTAGGTCTCTAGCAACACTGGGAGGGAGGAGGATTGTAAGAGAGGGTCAGTGAGGGAGTTGCAGGAAGGTGCTTGGTCTGGGCCAGCCCAGCTGGCCAGAGTCCCTGGCTGCAGCTCTTCTCTGGGAGAAGTTGTTAGAGGGAGCATGTAATTACTGCCCCCAGGGCCTTCCCCTCCAAGTCACACACCTTCTTTTGAAGGTGTCATCACAAGGGCATCAGCCATGATCTAGTTGGCTTGGAGCCTGCCTCAGCCACCACTGAATCATGGCTGGGAATTAACCTTCAAACCCCATCTCCCCTCAGGATAGTTCTGCCACCAGGCTAGCTCTGTCCTTTAAAAGCAAATACAGTTTATCCCCCATAACAGACAGGGCTTATTCCAGTCATTAGCTGCACTGACTGGTGAAGGATCCCAGAGATCAGTACTTGCCCCCCATTTTTACCATACAATAAGCACTACTACTCCATCCCCAAGGAAGTCAGCCCCCTCTGTACACAAGAGGACAGGACCTGCTCCAAGCCAGCCCCCAGCATCTCACCTTAAGCACACAGCAGCCTGCCAACTGCTCCCTCAGCTCACAGCTAAGCTCCATTCCCTTTGATAAAAAGGCTGTAAACTCATCCATAAAACCCCTACTCACCTTTGAGAGTCCTCCCACTTCTAAGTAAAAGCAGATGATGAAGATGTTCCAGGTGACCCAAATTGCAGTCCAGATGGCATACTAGAAAGGGAATGGGAGAGAGAGAAGCAATAAACATTAGGAAGTCACTGCAATTAGCTCGTATATATGTGATCCAGCTGGGGACAGTTAAACGTCCTGAGTCAGCATTGTAGTCTCTCTTCCTCTGTTTTTTTTTTTTCTTTCTCCATTCTGAGCTTTACCATCCCTGTGTTCCTCTTCTGAGCAGAATATTCTGATCTGCTTCTGAGAGGTTTGGCAGGGCAGTGCATCACCTCTACTACCTGCAGTACTGGGGCCAGGTTCCTAAGTGGCATCTCTCAGCGCAATGAATTTAGAGCCGCTAAGACAGGCTGGCATCTACAACTGAGGTAAAACACAGTGCCTGGTTCAATAGAGCTATACAGAGGTTTCCTCTTTGGGGGTCTGTTCCCTCTGTGTGCAGGCTGGAGAGGGAGGCTGGAATGGAAAGAGCTGTTCTGTTAATCAGGGCAGGGAGAAGAGGAGAGAGACTCTGAGGGGAGCCATGCCCTGCCTGATGGGGTGATAGTGTCTGATCTGGAGGACAGGCACAGAGAAAAGTTAGGGGAACTGAAAACTATTTGGGGCTTTGGCTGAGTCTGGAAGGATCTTCCATTTAGGAGTGCTATTACCAGACATGCAATATATGACTTTCCAATAACAGTTAGCCTGGGGAGCCTTACATCAAAATAGGGAGACCTTCTGCTGTAAAGAGTGCAGGTGCTATAAGGACAAGTGATGTATGTGTAGGCAAACCCCATGATCAGGCTGCTCCTCTACTGTGAGAGCACTTTTCCATGCGCAGGAGGTCCCTTGCTGTTAGAGACACAGCACCAGAGAGGAACTTTTGCTGTGCATTTGTCTAGGATCTAGTTCTTCCTCTCTGTTGTGCAGCATCTAGGTGTTACTTTGGTACCACTATTAAATATCCGAAGTCTTCCAAGTTTGGAGTAAGTACAGCAAAAATGTAGCATACTGAACAATGCGTTCCTCAGCACAGCCAGGCACCTCCCACTAAAATTGCTTGCGACGCTTATGCCTGACTTTCCAAGGGCTTTGCTCAGTTCCTCATCCCTTGCTATATCCCCTCAGAGTGAGGTTGTGGATGGATGTCTGTGGCTCTGATTCATAACACAGATGTTACTCACCACTACTATGTAGCGAGGTCTATATTGAATGGTGCCGAACAGGCCAAGGATAACAATGATGATGTGGAGGAAGTTGGCTAGAATAGGGGCCCACTGGTATCCCAGGAAGTCGAACACTTGCCTCTCCAACGCAGCAAGCTGGAAGGGAAAAGGAGAAGATGAGTTACAGCTTCTGGACTCATGACATTCACGCTCAAGGTTTTGACGCGCTCACTGAGAAAATCACTGCAGCAGCTGAAGACGTTACTCCCTTCCCAGTGCAATTTACTGCCCATGTGCAGGGTCGGTGGGACAGGACATGTGCATGCACATCCCCTCCTCCACTTTGCACTCTCCCACCTCCTCCCACGGCTAAGCTAACGTGTGAGCTGGAGTGTCCAAGCGTGGACAGGGCCTCCATCCAGTGCACTTTGCATGGGGAAGGTAGCCCTGGCAGAGCGCAGGGGTGAGCAATGGACAGTAACATCTCAAATGGCTGCAGCAGGACTTTCAAGAGCTCGTTTGTCAGAGCCCTCAGCACCACTCCGTCATTCCCAATACGGATCGTGTTTCTTGCTCTCAAGCACACATCTCTCAGGGTGAGAGGGAGGGGGAAACTCTTTTCTTCACTTTCTCCCAGCAGAAAATGCTGCCACCCAGCAAAGAAATTCTGCAAACACATTGGTTTTCCAGGAGGACAGACTGTGTTCCTCTTTCGCACTAATTACTTGGTTCAAGGCTAAAACTATTTTCTAGAAATAAATCTCCATTACTGTTGAAGTGCTGGGCCTGATTTTCAAACCATATCTGCATAAATATGAGCTTTGATTTGACCATCAGCTGTGTATCAAACAAGCAACTGGTCATCTGGTTCTGAACTGTTACGTGTGCAGCTGTAAGAGCAAAATAAACACGCCATTTCATGCCAGCCTGAACATCCTCACAGCCTGGAAATGTCATGTTTACAGGCAAACAGGGAGTGGAGGGGGCAGAATGGCACCTGCAGGTTTTCCCTGGGTGCCCAGCCTTACGCAGAGAGCTTCTCTTTGCTAACACGGTGCACGACCCCCCCGCCCTCCACCCCACCCAGGGATGTTGCTAGTGCTAAAGCACAGCAGGAGCTTTTCCTATCAGGGTAAGATTTCAAAGTGTGTTTAATTATCATAGTAATATACTGGGATTTCATTATGACATTTCATATTTATTTTCACCCCCCAAAATCATTACAATTTACCATCGATAGTCAATATTAATTTAACCACTAATTAGATATTAACCACAGACGATCCTGGTCTACTATGTGCAATCAGCTGTGAAATGTGACATCTTTTCCTAGCTTGGCTTTTAAGTGGCAGCTTGGTGCCAAGCACTGGGGTTTCTGTACTGGCTTGAAACACTTCGGGATGTGCATGGTCACGGGCCCCACCGAGGCTGTACGATGAGGGAAGCCACATATAGCAAATGACCGTTATTCCTCCTTTTTCCCAGATTGGTGGTGAAATCACCTTCACACCTCTCTTGGGGTAAGAAAGCATTGCAATTCCCAACACTATCTTGGAGATTCAACAAAACTGTATTTCAAAGAAATGCGTAGCATCCCCGGCTAGGGGAGGTCAGTCAGTGGGGTGGTCAGCAGCTTTCCCTCACCAACATCTCCCGTCGCTGGAAAAGGGGTGTCGGGAAAGGGGGGAGGCAGATGGAGGCGATCTCAAACACTGTCTCTTCTGCAAAGCAATTAGTCTTCCCTTCGAAGCACCACACACTGCCCCATCGTGACCAATTCAAACGGCCTAGAAGATGCTGTGCAATGTGCTCCGTGGCTGTGTGCGGCCAGCGTGCTGCACCTCCGAGGCCGGAGCAGGGCAGGTGGTGCTCAGTTCGCCGTTCAGCTCGGTCTCCTGCCGAGCACAGGAGATTTTCTGTATCTCCTCAGAAGCAGCAGTAATAGGTTAAACGCGTAATCTTTTAGAAGGGGATTAGCGCACATACCTTAACGATATTTGGAAATCTTGAACCCTGACTGGCTGGCAGCAGGTCACTTGACTGTGACCACTTCATCCAACCAGGCATTTAATTGGCTTTGTGAGTTACATTAGCGCAGGAGTATGTGCCGTACGGCGACAGCACCTCGCTATATCAATTAGCTGAGGGGACACAATGGGTGTATGTTCTGAAGAGATAACACCCTGCCATTGCGGAGGCGATGAAGTGCTTAGCTTCGCCTCTTGCCTTCAGACCCTGCAAAAAGGGATAAATACAGACCCCTCCTACCCATGCCTCTTTGCCATGAATGTTTGCTCTCAAAAATAGAAGCATCCATGCCCAGAAAAGTGCTTCCTTCTCACAAGTGAACATTTGCTGTTAGGGTTATCTGAAAGGGAGAAGTTTGGTCTTTAATTTCTCCTTCTGGTAATGATGTTTACTGGCTTGTTTGCATGAGGTGAAGCATTGGCTTGTGAAGTGGGAGGTGCCCAATAGTCCTGGAGAGGATCCAGGTGAGTCCCTGCAACCTGAGTGTGAGAAGACCTCTTGCAGAACCTGCCGGTCGTCTTGATCGTTTCCTGCTATCGCTCTTGTCTCCAGCTTGTTTCCATCCTGATTTACATGCCTTTTCCACTTTCCCTGCATTTTTAAATGTTTTTGTGTCCCTGGGAGCTGCCAGTGTGGCTCAGCTGGTGCAGAGAGACCTGCTGTGCCTGCCTCTTAGTTCAGCTGAGGGAAGAAGGATCCTGGGTTGATTCCCTTCTGTGTGACGTGAGAGCTCAGGCAAGCTGTTTCTTCATTTGTAAAAATAAAAGCAATTTTCTGTAAGATGTGTATTGATGACAAGCTCAAATGTTAATGATGAAGCTCTACCCTGTATTACTGACATCCAAGCAATGAGTCTGCACTGCGATCCAACTGTCAGAAATGCAGCCCAAGGTTACCCCAGGCTTGTCTCTAATCCCCCAAGAATCCAAGATAAATACAAAAACATTTGCTAAAAATGAACAGATAAACAACCATTTCACTCATTACATACTGTTGTGTATGTAAAGCATACCCATTAAATACTGCTGAGATTTGCGGGTAAACAGGGCTGATACTTGTGCTAACACAGTCTCGATTTGGGATTGGTAACAAAGCAATAAATGTAAAGAGTGTAGTCCCACTCTCCAGATCTGGTTCCTTGAATTTGGCCCAGAAAGGGCAGGGACTGAGTTTGCCCCTGCCTACGTGTACCAATATACCTACACCCTCGTACTGAAGCTCTCTTGAATCACTCTGAACTTGAGCTTCCAAGATTGTCTAGTTGAGCATGGGAAATGCCATCCTTCTCTGCTGCTGCTGCTGCTGCCGAGTTACAGTAGAACAATATTCTTGCTGTAATGTTCTTTATGATGATTCACATGGTTCTATTGAGAAATCCTATTATATTCCAGAGGTACTGGTTGTAAAGAGAAATTTCACAGAGTGTGGTGCTGGTTTCAACCTATTCAAAGCTGACAGGACCTTTCCATCAGGGAGGAGAGATTTTTCTTCTTTATGACTATTCTTATTAAAAGTAGGAATCCTTTTGCTCTTTTTGCTTCTCTAGACAATAGAACGTTTTTACCTTTCACTCCTTAAGTTAAATGATTTGTTGCAGTACTAAAATCAGAATAGTTGCAGCAGATTTTCCTCTCCTGAAATAAACCACATTTCTGCTGATCTGGATGAAACTGGAATAGGAAATAATCAAGTGAAGCAATTGTTAGTCAGGAAAACAAAACAAGCCAAAGCTCTCTCTTGGGCTATCCTTCATTTATATGGCCAAGAAAAATAAGAAAGGCAGAGAAGCTGTTCTGCAGTTTACAGAAAGTCCTACCATATAGCTCACATAGCGGGAGCAAAGGAAGGCTTTGTGAGCTGGCAAGACAGGACATGCTCAAGGTCTTCACACTATTAAAACTTCACCAGCGAGGGAAGCTGTAGCTGAGCTGGAGGGGAAGTTTGCTTGGTGGACCCTACCGCAGAACAGGAGAATGATCTTAGAAAACACCTCAAAATGTGGAACTGCTTCTTTGTGGAGGGTTCAAACAGTTCAAACTGTGTTTGTGATGGCTCTGTTGATGCCAGCAGAACAGTCTGAGCTGATTCAATGTGGGCTGGAGGGGAGGGACTTATTTAAATTCTGGTCCCCCAAATCTTCTCCAACCCAACAGCCTCATCTTGGTCTTCTGCTGCTCCAGTCATGCTGGTAAGCTGAATAGTCCATCCTGTTCCCCTTGTGCCTCCATACTGCTAAGGAAGAAGGGAAGCTGTTAAACAAGTCAGAGTTACCTGCAATCCTTTAACTCCATGTCCTTTATACCCTACTATCAAGGCCATGTTATCAGCTAGATTTCTTCTTCCTAATTTATTAAGCTTTTAAAGCCTTTCATCTTATTTGTTTTGGAACTGTGTCTTTCACTGTATTTCTGAAATCGATTGAGACAAAAAATAACAAGTATCACTTGCAAGAGGTTGGCATGACTGTACAAATGCAATAAAGATGAACAAAAAGCCCAAAGATGGGTTCAGATATGTAGACAGGTTGTCCTGGACACACACATGCATGCAGCCATCTGTATCAGTTCCTGCAGGCAAAGCCGCTCTTACATTTTCCAACCTTAACTTTAATCAAAGTTTTTTTTTTTTTTTTAATCTACATGTTAGGAGAGAAGTTACTAGTGTGCAGTAAATGGAGCAAATGAGAAAGGCTGTTCCTATTGTTATAGGCCAGCCAAGACTTGAGAAAGAGGCAAGGAATGTTTTTATGTAGTGTCTTAATAGTAGAAAGAGTTCTTCAACAAATTCACTGAATCATCTCAATTTCAGTTTTCCGAAGCGGTAATGGCTCCAGCTGTTGCTGAGAGGTTTTACAGTGAATTTTAAAAGGTAACAGACATGAACACTGTGGGTTTGGTTTTTATTTATGTCAAGGTCTTCTAGCTCACCCTGCAGTCAGCTTGACAGTTTGTTCTTACTGGAGATAAACGTTCCCAAAACCCAGTGCTATTTAGCCTTGGGAGGTCATTTTAGGTTTGTCTTTGTTTTTGACGTATCTTTGTGATTCGAGTTTATCAGAATATCACTTCTTCCACAAAAGGTTTAGACTTTGCAGGAAGCGAGTCTCAAGAGGTATAACTGATGGCTTCGGGTTTTGACATAGCAGAATTTTCCCTAAGAAAGGGAGACACTCCCTGCAAAAAATAAATTGAATTGTTTCATCCAGAAACTTAGAAAAATTTCCACTTGTATTATAAAAAAGCAACTTTAAAAGTCTTCTGCATCTCTTTGTCTTTTAACACAGAAAGGACAGAGAGCTGCATAGACAGCTCAAACTCCTGTGCTGCCCTTGTTCAGTGGATGTACACAGCTGCCTTGGATCCCTGAAGATATGTGTGTGTATCTGCAGCTTAAACACAGACCAAATTTGTGACTTAAACCCCCATATTTACTTTCCCTTTGGCCTGAACTGAGAAAAAGCCTCAGCCAGCACCACTCGCTCCCCACTGCACTCCTGTGATTTTCTTTCAAGGCTGATTCCCTACTCGTTGATTCAGCTTTTGATTTCCTGCCAAATGGCTTTGCTTTTTAAGAAGATGCTCTTTGTTTGTCTACTCTGCAAACACCATCAGAGTGGCCAAGA
Source organism: Dromaius novaehollandiae (assembly GCF_036370855.1). Taxonomy (NCBI): domain Eukaryota; kingdom Metazoa; phylum Chordata; class Aves; order Casuariiformes; family Dromaiidae; genus Dromaius; species Dromaius novaehollandiae. The sequence goes on from NC_088113.1 coordinate 19,115,642, forward strand.
CTTTCACTGAGAAAGGTCACTGGTCTTTTCTTGGGGGAAAAATTGCATTGATTTCCTGAGGTATTTTGGCCAAGCAATAGTTGATGACTCGAGTTCAGAGCAAAGTCACAGCATTGCTATCCCTACAAGACATAAGTAAGGACAAAAATATGATTCCAGCTAGACAAAAAAGCAGGAGGAAATTACAAAAACCTTGTACCATTTTAAAATATACCTATTTGTGTTTTGAACACAAGTATCTTCATTTTTTGTTCTTTCAAATAGCAAATACTGGCAAATACTTGGCAATACTGGACACCTGTTATTATACTATAGTCTTCTGTACAGTTTCCTTGCTTTTGTAAATAGTGAAACAATGCTAGATATAAAGAACCCTAAACCCAAGCCCCAGTATGGTGAAAATATTAGCAGTGAGTAGAAGACTACCTTCTGTATGCCAGGGCTTGAAAAGCAAGGTGGAGAAGATTTTTGTGGTACACAGTGACTGTATTTCTAAATAAATATTAATGGTCATAATAGCTGTTTAATTAATTTATCTGAAAAAGAACAGTTGTTCCCTGAGCCACGACTTCACAGCCCCTTAACTGAGAGGCTAGTTCTGCCAGGCACCACGTCCTTGTCTCTTCCTAAAGCACTCTTGCACTAATGCACACTGCGTTCATGAAATCTCATTTTTCTTCAGTAAGTGTTGTCAAGGAAACCTTCCTTGGGGCCTTGTAATCCACAGCCCCTTTCCCAGCATCCCTCACTGAACCACAGAGGTCAAAAGACTAATTGAACAGGAGGTCTCTGTTTGTCACTTTGTCTCTAAGACATGTTTGGTCATTATGGCCACTGGATACAATAAACCCTGTTCTCTTACTCGGTATGGTCCATTTCTTCTTCAGGAGCTGTTTAAACTGCCTTTATTCACACAAACATTAGAGAGATCTCCAAAAGTAGACCTTGCATCTTTAAATCATTTATGTTTCAGAAGCAACCCTCTGTCACTCTGATGGCTTGCAAGACAAATGCCTATGAAAGGCTCCCACAAGGTAGCTGGAGAAGTCACTGTCCCTAGCTGTGAGCCCCCGATCCACTGCTACAGGTCACTGTTCTGTACCAAGGAGCCAGTTCTAGGGTTTTATGCTCCAACAAACATAGCTTCCAGACTGTGCAGTGTGATAAAAGTGATAAAAGTGACAGCTGAAGATCAGACATGTCTTCTTCCACCCCAGTTAAGGTCCAGCAGAGAGGCTGTGCAGACTTAACCCCCCTCAGCACAGTTCAGCACAACTTCTCTGCTGAAGCCCAGAGAAACGAGCTGTTAAGCAACTTGGTGTTCAGTTCTCACTGCGTTTCTTGTCCTCCTGGCTGGGCACCCCTCCGCTCTGGAGTTCCCCCTCCAGGGTCACTGTGCTAGCTGACAACTATGCTCTCAGGAGTGCTGGTGCTTTGACCTTCATCCCTATACGTTCTGCTGCCAGTGCCTTTCAGAAACAACCTAGCTACAAAGATGTGCAATTATTCAGTCCCACATGCCTGAATGCTGCTTAGTATTCCAGGAAAGGCATGCTCCTTGGTAAACATCAGGGAAGAGAGTGGCACGGAAGTGGTGCAGAAGCCTGTTTATTTGTGCCTTGTGATGTAAGGCAGTAACTGGTAGCACTTTTTCCAGCAAGACTCCATGGTCCACAGCGCCCCACAACATGGAACGTGCCCAGCTGCAGCACACGCGTTGCAGCCCCTCTCCTGCTCTGCAGTCCTCTAAGTGGAGTGGGCAGCAGTACAGCTGGATTAGCTGGCTTTTGCACATCAGGTTGCAGAGGAGGAAAGAGGTCACCCAGCATGGCCTGTCTGTCTAAAGGTGCTCAGAATACAGCTCCCACGAAAACAACTGGTTCCTGGGAAGAACGTTTTAGTAAAATTATTGCCCTATTGCCTAAGAGTGACAGGTATACCTAGTGAAAGGCCTGTGTTGCCTAAACTTCTCCCAAACTGGAGTCAGCAACATGCCTGGAGAGGCTTGTACTCTGTACATCCCACATGGCCTCTGACGTGTTTGGTTTTCTTGGACCACATCTTGCCCTCAAGGCTATGTTGGACCTGAGTGGTTGCAGATGCCTGTCTGTGCAGCAGCAGCAGGTACCTGAGCTACTATGTTCCCTTCACTCCTGCTTGCGTCTCCTGATAGCATCTAAGTACCGCATGCTGCTATGGTTGCTGATTGCTGAGATTAGCAATCACACTAAATTAATAAGCAGGTCCCTTTGTGATCCAGACAAAAAAAGCACTCTGACAAGGATGACAAACTTGTTCTATTTGTAACCTACATCAACACTCAAACTCAAGTTTCCCAAACATAATTAAATTAATCTGTTGTGCCCATAATCTGTCTGCCCCAGCCCAGCTTTTTCTCCTCCCTCAGTTTCATAGCGCAGCTTCGGCTCTCCAGCTAAACCCTCGCAACAAAGAGGGAGACACTGGGACGAAGGCAACGTGACTGTATTTACAACAGATACAAAATAATGAGCTTCCTTCTTCAACAAGTGCCTGAAAGGTTTGTTAGCCAGATGCACTGTGAGAGTTGTTAGGAACAGCCTTATCCCAGACTCTGGCTCCAAATTTGTGGCAGTCTCGGCTTTTCCTCACCTGTTGGACAACTTACACTCCTATCTTAGTCCACCTAGTTGGGTGACCTCATACTGATGACCCTGGGCGAATGTCTTTGCTGCTCCCCACAAACAGTGTCTTGCTTGCTGGATAACCCTAGCACTAGAGGGGAGACCTTGGTCCACCAGTAGCATGAATTTCACTGTTGAGTCAAGCATATAAAAGATGTGTCGTTAACTCACCAGTCATTTCCCAGGGGAGATGTGCTACCATTTATGAGGCCATCTAAACACTATAAAGTCTGTGAGGCAGAGCAGTGTTAGAGATGAGCAGGAATTTAATTTTCTAATAGAGAGATTTATTTCCCACCAGCAGGGCATTATATTCAGTGATCTCTTCCCTCGCTCAGCCAGGAAAGGCTACCCAAAGTTCATTTTTGCTCACATGGGGGGGATGTGGGGAAAAAAATGAAACATCAAAATTAGCAAGGGCCAAGTCCAGACATCATAAAATTTTCCATTCAATAGGACCGGTGCAATGCAATGCTGGAGTAGGTGGCTGGCTAGAGGGGCCCTATACCCTCTGGACCTATTATTTTAAACATTGTCTGCTTACTTAAAAGAGATGGATAATAACTTGGTCTTGGAGCCCTGATGCTGAAGGGAGACAGCAAACACATTGACAGGTCTTGTGACTGTTTGGGCCAGGACTGCCCTGCCTGTCTTCTAGTGCTGCAGCTCTCTGGAGTCTCATGGATGTGGAAGCAGCTGTTTGGCAACAGCTCACAGGGGCTGGGAGCTCTCAAGTGCACTAGGAAGACCTAAAAATCACTGAGTGATTGGATGGAAACTCAAAGGGTATATGAAGCCCATGCAATACCAGTTGGACTCCCCCCAAATTTAGACAAAATTGTTGTTATCCTTGCTATTTTATAGGCACTTATTGCAAACTGCACCTTTATTTTGCTTCTGGTTACCCTGAGGTTGAAATCATGACCTTAAATATTCTAGTGGCAGTTTCCTAAGGAAGGAAGAAACTCTTGCTTCAGGCTTGGAAAGCTGAGCTTGGTTCTTCCTCCGTCCTGTCCACACACAGTCTGAGAAAGACTCGTGTCAGCATCACCAAGAACTTCCCCAACCTTTAGTTTCATGGGCAAAACTGTTCACATTTGATGTCCCCTGCAAACCTAATTCATGGCTGGCATCTCCAGGACTTTCTCCTCATGAAGGCTCAGCTGTGACCTGTGAGTTAGAGAAATGCCTCTCTGAGAACACCTGAAGCTGTTTTTCTCACCCAGAGGAACACAAGGATGGGAGTTTCTTAGTGAACATACAGCACGTCCAGCAGAGTCCCACTTTCCACATAGGTCTGCGTGTCACAGCACTCCTGAAATCAGCAGGTTGCTTTCCAGTGCATGTGCATAAAAGGTCTCTGTGTCACTGGTCTTTTGTAGAAACTCCCTAGGGCCTTGGCTATGCTATTTAAAGCTCCCCCCACTCCCCTTTGCTTGATGGTTCCTCTCCATGTGATCCTCACCTCCCTGTCCCCATCCCCATCCAGGCCAAGTCAGTGGCTGCTCTCCCCACTGCCTCATTCCTGCACATTTTAGTGGGAGCTCTAGCACTTGATCCCTTTAATTAGGTCACAAATGGATCACACGTAAAAGACTTATGCAGGCTAGGAAGGAAAAACACAGGCTAGCTCTGCAACCGGGGTAAAGCTAGGGAGGGGATGGACGCCCAAGCTGAAATAACTCTTCAAAACTTTGTCCATAGGAAAGAGCAGCACCCTGTTTCAGTTTCTGCTCAACAGCTGGGTCCCCCCCTCCCTGACACTGTCACTAAGCAGTAGTGTTGCTTTAATTTCCTCTTGCTCCTGCTGCAATGCCAGATTGCTTGGATATTCATAAACAGAAGGAGTTTAATGAAAATTATAATTAGAGCCCTGCGGTGCTCTTGCAGGTCGCCTTTACACTGGGCTGCCTATTTACATTACAAATCAGGCTGGTGTCACTGCGGAGTCTACAGCAACAGAAGAGAATTCATTAAAATGGAAGTGCAGGGTGGGTGAGAAATGGCAAAGGAAAAAAATGATACTGTTATTATTAATAATCTAGGAAATTGGGATCTGCCACGGTCTTTGCTCGTAGAAGAAAAGCCCATTCGTAATCATCTTGCAGCAGGAGGGAAGAGATAGTGGCTGCTCAGAAATTTCCATTGGTAATTACTGTACAAACGGATCCTTTTTCATGGAGCATCTGTTTCTTATGAAAAGCAAAGAGGCGACAAAGACTTTATCTGTCCCACTTGGATACAGAAAAGTGCTCTTAGCACTTCTGCTTCCTAAAACAGAGCTGTGAAGTTGTGGGGGTCAAGGAAAGATAACACGTGAAGCCAAAGACATGGATTCCCCATGATTTTATGGCTTTCCCCTTCCGCTTGCCAGGGGCTATGCGTGACACTTTGTGCTCCATTGTGATACCATGAGCAGCAGCTCCTTAAGAAAGACAGAAGCCGCCATTCAGTGAAGCACTTAAGCATCTGCTAACCTGAAGCACCATGTACTTCCAGCTGAAGTCAAGTGCTGAAGCGCTCTGTAAGATCTGCGCCTGACTGAGCAGGAGAGAAGAGCCAGTGAGGAAGAACACGGATGCTCTCTGCGCCTGGGTATCGATCCACTGACACCCAGCTTGGCTCGGCCGCACAGACAACCCCAAAGGAGCGTTACCTCCAAATACTGATGAAACTCCTGGGTTTAGGTCTGTTCCTACTGCTTCCATCAATGCGCTCCAGTTCCTGCACGAGTGTTAACGTTCTGTTTTCCCATCTCTATTATGGAAATAGGAATAACACCCTCACTTTACACAGATGATAGTTGGAGACTTAGGTTATGTTTGTAAAAAGCTTCTTTAATATTCCATGCTAACGCATCAGCAGAAACCATATCATCAGTGTGATGGTGGGTTTTTTGGATCTCAGAGTGTCTACAGTGATAAAAAGAAGTGGCATTTCAGGTTGGGGACCTTCCATTGCCAATCCCAGCACCAGCCCCTTCACCCTTCCCTTCTTTGCCACATCACAAAACAGAGCGGTAAACTCACCCTGCCTCCACGCCTGCATCCCCCAGATTCCAGCCCTGCCATGGCTTCTGGACATACAGGCTAAATCCTAGCACCGGCCAGGCACCCCGCTGCTGCTTGTTTCAGCTATTAATCTTACCTTGCCCTCCACATTTAGAGGAAGTAACTTTAGTCTAATAAACTGCTGGGAAGTCAGGACAGAGCAGATGAGCAAATACTGCAGAAGCGATCGGGTTTATATATCAAAACAGACCCAAGAGGCTTTCCCCTCTGCACATCATGGCAATATGCAGATAGTTTTCAGGAAAATTAGAAGCTGGGCATGTTTTAGCAGTTCGGATACAAATGGGCCAAGTGATTCGTTTGCATTTCATACAGGATATCGTCAATATAAAATGACTCAAAACTGTGACAGCTGACTTTCAGTAACAGTGTAGAACTATGCTGTGCAAAAAAAACTAACAACCTAAAATGAAAATGTGTTTATTTCAGTGCAAAAAGTACAAAAGGAAAATGTCCCTTGGATATTTATAGTTAAAAAAGTAACCATTTGTCAGCTGAAAAATAAATATCAGTGAAGAAATACTGACAAACTTCCACGCCTGTCATCAAAGCATTAAATAAGAGAGAAATGGGGAGAAAATAGCATTTTGGACTTGAAGATATTTAACAATCCAGCTTTCGGTTCCAGTAAAATGCTTTTGACAGGAAGAGTTTTAAACTGGAACAAACAGGAAACAACTATTTTGTTACAAATAGGGACCGTCAGAGGCTTTCAGGCCACGGCAGAAATTATCCAATAACCACACTCCCCACAAACAACTTCCCTTCTATAGAGTGGCTAGAAAATGAATCAATCACTATGGATTTTCATCTTCTGATTGCTTCACTGGAAGGAAATCAATTGTACTTGAATAATTGATTAATTACCTTAGTAATTACAGGTAACAAATCTAGATTCCGTTGCCTCCCTCTAGACCTGTAAAATAGGGTTTTTTAAGTTTTCCAGTCACGCTGGGAAGCAAAGCCAGTTTTGTGCCCCTCCATAGACTGATCCTGACCAAGATGCCACCCACCAGTTGCTCATCCCCTTGGCATGGCCCCCCCAGGGCATCCCCAGAGCTCTTGGAGGTGGGGGAACACTGACCGGCTCCTCGGCTTCTTCCTTCAGCTGTAACCTCCACTAGAGCATTACAGAAGGGAAAGTAGAGTTCCCGTCCTCTTTTTCTTAAGTGAATAAAAGCAAGAAAACGGAGATACATTAACTGCTCAAACAGATCAAAAAAGAAATACCTAAGTGGAAAGTTCAGGCACACACCTGAGGCTGAACCTCAGCCTCTCTGTTTCCCTGCTTGACCGAGCAGCTTGCGAAGCCCAGTCTGCCCTGGGCAGTCATTAAAGGGTAGCAGCACATGTCTGCTTCAGACTAGATCCAGTGCTAGAAATAAGTGCTTTGGGGTTGAGAGTCTCGGGTTCAAAGCGTGTGTATGAACCTTGACGGATGTCACTAAACCTGTATTTTTCTCATTCTCATCACTACCCAGAGAGGTTTGCCTGCAGAAATCAGATCATGTACTTGAGAAAGTTCACTTGAGAGAGGGTGCTATGTAAAGGAAGATCCTCATTAGGGATCTACTAGCAATCCAGATTCATACTAAAAATGCTAAGATTTAACAAGGCCTCTGACTTGTATTTACAGCACTGGCCATATTACTTTTTGTGTAGCATTCACTTTGCTTTTGCATTTCAGTCCAGGTAGATGATGAAATGAGACCCATGACATTCACATTAATGCAGGTTAGGCTTTCCAACAGTGTAAATAAGGATTCAGTACCTTTTAAAAAGCACTATTTTTAAAGGAAAGCCTTTTGAGTGAGGGCTGGAATGGGGTTATTTTCCACATGACCAAGCATCAAAAGGAGAGCAGCAGCCCAGTCCACACTCGTATCACCCTCCCTGAGTCACCCACTAGATAGATTTGTCACAAGGTGAAATAAGAGCAAGGCCTCAATTTATTATCATTTTCTACTTGTCCTCCTTAACGCAGTTCCTGCCAGGATGAGTTTGCTGTGGGAAAGTGGAATGAAACCAGGCCTTTCAGTTTGCTACTAAATAGGACTGGGGGGAGGCTGCCATGGGGGAGGGAAATCTTCCTCATTATAAAGGGAAAATGTGCAACACAGAGTTTTCGTCGGATGCTGCCCAGCCTTCCAATTAGGAAAGCTGAGACAAACAGTGGTGTTATTATATGTAACTATTTATACAATGTCACTCAGCCATTGTTTATTTTATGAGCATAATTTATCTCTTCTGTTGTGCTACTCAATTTGTTTGGATTTCCAGTCCGGTCGAGTGTCTCTGTTTTATTGTATGTATCTTTTGGCCTCCCACCAACCGACTCTCCAATTAAGTTTCCGAGAGTGTCTCACAATGGCCAGGCCCCTCCTGTGCTTCATTTTTCACATTACGTTTGCGTTCCCTTCATTTCTGCGCTATTCTCCCAGATCGGCTCCTGTCCCTCCCCTGCTGACTCGCTGCTCCTCAATGGCTCATGGTTTATTCAACAGCAAAGCTGAATTTCTCTTTTCCCTCTCTTTTTCTTTTCCTTTTAAATTAGAGGCTTGTCAATAGATGCCACTTTCAGCAGCCCTGGAGAATGAAGCTCTTTCATGACAAATCTGGACTGGATGACAGCAGTGCAAGAGTTTGGTGACCTTGCACGGACTGAACTCCTAACCACGGGGCGATAGCTCAGAAGCAGTGCACTCATGAACTCTTGTATCTCCTCTAACCACGAGAAGGGAACAAAGACTTGCCTTCTATTAACATGTGTTACAAAAGCTTCCTCCACACATTGCCCAGCGGCTCTGTCTTCCCGCTAATGTTATCACTCCCCTTGCAAGTGTGAGACGATTCCTCAGTCCCCAGAACGACTGTATCTTTGGCCTGTCCCTACACCAAACTTCTTGACCAGTTTTTCCAGGTCTTTTGATCTTCAGGTCTGTCTGCAGGGATTAGCTCAATAGAAAAGTGCTAATCCACACTATGGATATTGAAATCTTTGTTGCTTCGTTAAGTTATTTCAAAGAATTTTAATCTGGAAAGAGACTGGGTTGAACACTATTATTTTGAATGATCACAGTACCCGTGCCTTGACTCTTTCACTAGTGTAAATGTACTGCAGGAATAATAAGCGGTGTTATTCTCCTTAAGGTAGCAGGCTGGAGACTACTGCTCTTTCTGATATGACCTAGCAAAATCCCATTGAGTTCTCAGCCCTGGATTACAGCTGGACAAGGATTTTTCTGCTGCATTCCCATTCATTCTGACAGGACTAGTTTTCCCAAGATTTCTATTAGAAAATCTTTGTAGTGTCTCACCCCTAAACACTGGGACTCCACCTGAAATGCCCTTTGTTTGTAGGTTAGCATCCAAAACTGTGAGTGAGGAACTTTACACGGCCATGGGAGCCACCACGAGGAAAAGATTTGGCAGATGTGAAACTTGGGATGCTTTTCATTCGAGGAAAGCATCCTTTGGATAAGTGTTCTGCAAAGGAGTTTATGCCCTCCACCTCCTGTCACTATGAGCTGCTTCAGAAATTCATTGTACTTTAAACGATTCACTCAAGTATCCATTCAGTCCCAGTTCATAGATTGCAGAGCCTTTATTACACAGCCATATATTTAGCACTGGAATAGTTCTCAGCAGTTGTAACAGCTCTGTCATCTAAGAAATAAAACAAAGAGCCATTATTCATCAGAAGGGAGACATAGTCTTTATTGTCTGAAGCCTTGGCAGACTTTTCATATCACCCTATCTATCCTTTCAGGCTGTCACACAACTCAGTTTTAAGCCATTTCAGTGGCAGCCCTGGAAGTCTGAACGCTCCTGTAACTTCTCATATCTAGCTTTCCAGCTAATGTTGTTTTAAAACAACAGCAGGACTGATGCTGAGCACACTAAAGATAGCCAGTTACTTAAGACCAGGAAAGCTAACCTTTCCAGAAAAGCTTGAGGTAGATGTTAGTCTCTGCCTAGGTGAGTTAGGAATGAAAATCATGCAGGATTCCTTAAAAACAGGAGGAAATACAGTCATGGAGAAACAATGGATAAGCTTGTATTTTGTGCACTGATTATATCCAGAAGATCTGGGTTTGGGCTCTGGTTTGATGACAGAAATTTATGTAGACTAGAGGTTCCAAGAACGCACTGAGTTGTGCATACGAGCTGTCTTGACCTGGAGCACAGCAACCCTCTTGGGCAGTGCCATGGTTTCCTCCATGCATGGATGCTCAGAATGGAGTCAAAGGCATGCTCCAGATAGGTGCCCTGGATCTAGGCACCTGGGGGATTAGTACCTTGAGATGTACTAAGCATGAACCAACCCACTGTCCTGCCTTGAAGCTGTCCGACTTCCTCTGCGTCTCTGGGAAAACGCACTTTAGTTTTCTGGGCCAGAACATGCACCTCTCCAGTGCAAACAAGCCCATTAAATGCAAATGAAGCAGCATCATTCACAAAACCAGCTACCATCACTTTTTCTGAGGCCTCTGAGAGCATTTGGGAATCTGTTTGTGTCAGCACAAACGCACGATAAAGAGCACGCAGAGAAGATACGTCTGAGAAGGTGTTCTGCGTGGGCTCTCACCAGCTGCCTGCACAGCAAGGCAGGCCCATCCTTCCTTCCAATGCTTCCACACAGAATAATGAGATGGGAAATTTGAAGACCCAGAATCCTAAAAAGTGGCATATGCTTGAAAAAGAATTGCCCTTTCACAGCTTTGTAATTTGTTTTAAGACTGGCAATCACATCTCCAAACCCCCATGCTCACTTTCCTCCACATGCTCAAAAAGCAGAGGGCACATAACAGACCAACTGCGAACTCCTGTTACGCTTCTCCCAACACCCGCTCTCCTCCCTGCTGAACAGCCAGCAATCTCCCAGGCTAATTAGCCAAAATGTATTCCGAACATATTTAGCATTTCTGAGTAATTAGGATAATCAGATTTCTGCTGTAATTCTGCACATATACATCATAAGCAGGTGTATTGTCTTTCCCACAGTGCTGTCACAAAAAGCGCGTTGTCTACTGGACTTAGGGATGCCAGCCGCCTGTCAGAGCCCGTTCTTATCTCACACAGGGAAATCGGCTGCTAACAGATTACTAGTAGCCATGGGAAATTAGGAACTGGGCTTGATTTAGGTAGGTAGCCAACAGTTCAGATATTCATTCAAGCTATCTAAACGTACAAAATCTTCAAACCTGGCTAGAGATTTGGCCTTTCTCTTCCCAGTCACCAGGGAAGCACTGCAAGAATAGTTCTTCTGAGGTACAGTTAAATAGAGATGTTTGGTGCAGAACCTCAAAGGTGTTTTGGTTTCAGGGAAAGTGTAATAGTCCATTTGAGCTTGATGACTCACGTCTCAGATTGCTGTCATTCTTCACAAGGTTAATCAGCAAATATATCTAGACCTTGGCTCTCTGAGCCTGTTAGCTGGTAAACAAATATATATGGTCTCTGCCTCTCCCAAGGCCTTTAAGTAAAGGTCAAGGCCAGTCAGGCCAGGCCAGCTCTATCTTGTCTTGCTGATGCAGGGTTTTTGGTTCAGGAGGAGTTTCTCTCCAGCCCAGCTTCACTTAGTAATAACTCCGTCTCAAGGGAGCAGACAAGTCGTCTAGGTGCCCATAACTACATTCTTGTTCTGGTCCTTGGACGTTTGGACTTGGTGCTCCCACCACAGTGGGAATGTTTCCCTCTTAGTGGAGTATGAAGGGTCCAGCACCTCTGAAAGAGGGAAAGGGTACTCACAAACACCATGGCATGGAGTTAGGCACTTCTGAGTATTTAGACTATAAGTAATAAGAAAGAAAAGACCCTTGCACATACCTTCCACAAAAGGAAAAACATCTATCTATCTGCTGAGCTTCACATAGGAGAAAAGTTTGCTTGCAGAGTTTAGAGTACAACCCAATATGCTCCCCATATGAAGAAACCATTACAGGACCATTGCCACCAGGAAACAAAACACAGGATGACACTCTTACTGTAGTACTGTAGAAATAATGTCCAAACCTAGTAAATAAGAACAGAACCAACCTGGATTTAGATTCCTACTGATCTCCAGGTAGGTTAACCTTCTTAGCACTAAGACTGAGCTCTAGTTACTGCAGAGATAATTTTCAGGTAGAGCTGAAGACAGTGACAAACTGTTAATTGCAGTGAGGCTGTTTATCCGTGATGGATGAACACACCATACAGAGCACTCCATGCACAGTTACACTCAATATTTTGTAAGTTCTGTATGGGTAATAAAATACTCTGTCCCCTTCTTTAGTGCCCTCTATCTCACCTTCCCTGTTCAGCTGAAATGGCACTTAAAGATGAACTATCTTCAGGGAATAGCATTTGGAAAAAATAATTCAGCAGCAGTCAGTTTAATGGGTCCAAGGCTGTTGTAAGGGTCACCATGGACAAAGGACAGGTCCCTCTTCCCCAGAGAGGCGTCACAGGAGGCATGTTCCCAAGTTTGTGTACTCGCTGTAATTGTGTATTCATCTACGCACCAGGATTCACTTTTTTTAAGTGTAGTTAGCTCTTGAGGGGAATTTTAACTAAACTCTCCTCAGTAACGTTCAATTCTTGTTCTTTAATGTCTTTGATTAGGATGACTGGTTGCCCAAGTGCTCAGTAATGAAGAAGAGCATCTTTCTTGCTCACTTGCCAATTCTGACCTATCTTCCTTAGGTCAATGATGTCCCAAATCCCTCAAGAATGACATAATAATGGTGAAAAAGCCTTGGGGAACTGTGCTGAGAAAAGTGATCATGTCACAGAGCAATAGCCTTCTAAACCTGGGAGCCTGAGCTCACGGGCAGCTGATGGGGCTCTCAAGGCAACTGGGAAGCACAGAACAGTCCTGTGCAGATTCACTCACATCAGGGAAGTCCACAGCTGCCTTTCCTGTATCCTCTGAGAGCAGTGCAAAGGGGAATAAGTCTGCACAGCGAGGCTCTACCCTGAAGTGCAGAGCAGGATATGAAGGCTGGATGACCCACGTTCAGCCCTCCCATCCTGCCGACGGTGCAGCGAGGATTGCCTGCTGCAGCAATGAGGTGGCAATTTATACTCCCACACTTCTGGAAACTGGAAGCTGGAGGGGATGTCTGTGTCCTTGCCCCACTGGCACAGAGAAAGTGATGAGTGCCCTGTTATTCTAGAGTTTCTAGTGTTGGATGAAAGAATTGGAGAAGGAAAAATAAGGGAGAAAGCAGCTATTCTACTGGCCTGAGCATGGCTGGAGAGCAGGTGGAAAGCTGCCTGCTGAGCTGGCCAGTCACTGAGAGGTGGCAAAGGAAGCTGGCACAAGGACTCCCGACGTCTGCTTTCTCCAAGCAGGTGACGGAGGCAAGCTGTCGCCTTGATTCCCACAGTACATTTTCATTAAGGCATGGCAGATGGCAGTGGAGGTCACCATTTCCACACCATCATCCTCTCAGCCGAAAGGTGTCAGGGAATCTGACACCTCAATTACTAAAGCTGGATTCATCCAAACGATGTCCAGGAGGAAGGGGGAAGGGAGGACAGAAAAGCTGCTCTCAATTTCTGTGAGTCCTCACCTTTGAGAGAAAATCTGGGATGTGAGCTTCCCTGGTAAACAACATATTTGTGTCTAACATCCTGACACGGAAGCAGCTGTGCTGCGAACAAGCCACTGACACCAGGAAAATGGCAATTAAATCCTTGTGGAAATGAGACCAAAAAGCATTCCTTGGAAAAGAGTTGATGTAAATGAGCTACAGCGAAGTCCAGGGAGGACCTATTGATCTCATCCCAGCTGAGAACTGCTGCCTGTTCCTCTTTGGTCTGTGAAACTCAGAACATGAAGTGAAATAAAACTTATGTTCCTCACCTTAAAGGGACTTTCAGAAGTGGACCCTGGGCTCAGTTAATCCAGTGAGAAGCCAGAGAAACATCACCATTGACTTTTCTGTGTTTATCATGAAACACAGATGTGATACACTGATGAGAAACAGCATCTTTCTTGAAGCCCCATCTCAAAGATTTTTGTTAGGTATTTCAATGATTTCATTTTTTCTCATCCCTATTATTAATCCCTACTTTCCTGCTATTATTTTAGTATAATTATTTCTCTACTCTTTACTACTATTAATCCCTGCCTTCCTAATTCCTACTATTATATCTGGTAATAATACTGGCTATGAGAAGATGAAATAAGATTCTGACCCTCATCAAAGCTCAATAAACTAGCCAAGCAGAGTCATTTATTATTATTTTGAAATCTCATGAACCTTAAAGTAATATTATGAGTCTGGAATTACTATGAAATATTCCAGACTGGCAGTTTTGCAGGGCATTATTTACTAAATTTTCTTCAACAACAAAAATACCGAAAGTGTTGGCTTACAGAAAATAATACATTAACTCAGCCAGCCAATACACTGCAGGAACAGCCAAGCCTGCATTTTCCTTTTGAGGAGCTTTCCTCCTAAACCCCAATATTTGGGAGCAACAGCAGAGCTCCTGACATGGCAATGTCAAATATATTTGGAATATAAAAATTTCAGGGCACAAAACTCAAAAAAACCCTAACTTTTTTTTTTTTTGTGAGACTTTTCAACTTTGTGATGGAAAGAATCTTGAAAACACTTCTGAAAAGTTAAAAATATTTGGGGTTTGGCGCAATAAAACCCCCATCATTTTCAGCAAATACTGCTGAATGCCAGAGTATTTTTATTTTTTGGCCAGAAATGTCCTTTTTTTCCCCTCATGTTCCAGAGGTGGGGAATGGAAGAAGAATGTGCTACTTCTGAGAAAAAAAAAAAAAATCTGTGAAACTTTATACTTTGTTGAAAACTCTATTTTCTACCAAACTAAAATCCAGATACAACATATACAGTCAGGTGTACTCATCACATCTTCTCCAGCATGGGAGGGGTGGAGACAAAGGGAACTTCACAGTCATAAGGACATTAAATCACAAATTATCTCTCTTTTGTAAGAAAGAAAGATCCAGTTCTACTGACCTCAAACCCAGTGACACATTAATGGGAAAAGGGGATGCTACAGCTGGGGTACTTGGAGCTTGTTATATCGTCTGTGTTTTTTTGAGTGCTCAAAGAGCAATGGGCTATTCCAGAGTTTTCCTGGAGTAAAAGAGACCACAATCTGGCCTTTGTTTTCTAGTTTATCCTCCAAGAATTCCTACTCGAGGGCCCCTATAGCAGATTCTTGGAAAAGCTCCACCTTGCACCCTAGCCAAAACGATCTTAGTTTCCGTATATTATTAGCACACAATGGAGCAACGTCAGCCCTGCTCCGGGAACGTCCCCGTGCTGCGCGGGGCTGCTGGCAGGCGCCGCGCTCCCGGCCCCTCGGCCTTCCCTTAACCCCACACCGGATTCGGCTCCGTGCCGGGGGAGAGGCTCGCTGCAGGGGGAACGGCGGCTCCCTGCCCTCCTGCACGACCCCGGGGATCACGCGGAGGAAAAGGAGAGGCCAAGCGGCAGAGCGCGGCCCAGGCAGAGCAGAAAGTGCTCAGCCAAACGTGCTGCATCAGCTGAAATACGGAGCCAGGGCTCCGAGAAGAGATGACTTCAGTACCATCCTGCCCTCAGCTTTCACTAGGTCTTGGCGTGGAAAAAAAAATCAGTTGACCAAAACCAAAAATCTTTGTCCGTTTCTCCCAGTTGACCCAATTCCACCCAATTCCTCTATGCTGAACGTCCTGTTACTCCTAGGACCTGTGAGAGCCAGTTCAGCAGGGAACGGTGGGAATCAAGGAGAAAGGAGAGCAGAACGGCGGCCAGGGCACAGCCTGGCCAGCTTCACCCTCTGTGCACACAAGTTTCAGAGGCTTCTACCTTTCTTGGAGATGTTAAAAAAATCAGGCTGTGGGACACTTCCCAGTGAGGTTCTAGATTTCATTATAAATTTGATAAAATAAGCATCAGTATTATTTAGATCATCTAGGTTAAAATTCTATTAGAAAAACAATCCTGCAAAGCAAATTTACGGGTCTGCACGCTACAGTTTAAACCACAGCGCAAGACTATCTCAGAAGAAAACTCCTGTCAGGCACTTCCATGCCTTGCACTCCCAGTCCATCTGGAGCGGACTAGCAGCTCGTGAAAGAACCAAACCACACTGCTGCCAAAACATCTTCGGAGAAAGCAGTGCAAAGGGACTGATTTCTGTCTTGGTCTTTGCCAAATTTCTTTCCCGGTCTGAAAACACTAAATAGGTTTCGTGAGAGGACACAAAGGAACTGGATTCCTGGGAGTCATTTGCAACCTCTGCCACCGTTTTGGGAAACACGGATGTGGACTGCCTGGCAAGGCGAAAGACCCGGTGCTGCACATATCCCCAAACCCTCTTCCCCTGTGCTGCTCAGAAGCTTTTGGGCTAAACCACTGTGCTACAGCGTTACTGACTCCAGCTGCTCAGAAAAAGAAAAAAAAAAGAAAAAGAGAGAAAGATTTCCTCATGCAAAAACTCAACTTTTTGTAAGAAAAGCCCCACGACTCCAAAATTAAAAATGTTTGCTAGCGCAGCAAACATTTGCCAGCACATTTTTGATTTTTCGCCAAAATATTCTTGCCAAAACTTTGGAGAAAAACTCAGAATTGTCTATGGAAAGCAGATACTTCTCACGAAAATATTCATTTAGTCAAATTCCCAGGTTTCTACTGAAAGTCCATTTCAGCGGAAAATGCTGACGAGCTCTATTATTGGCACGGCTTTACTTTTCCTTTGTCTGGAACAGACACAGAGAAGACAGCATCTGTCAAACGTAGTCTTTAGGCTTATATTATTATTTAGACTGGAGCATTGTTCGAGGACTTCAGGAAAGGTTCGAGCCATCATTGTGCTAGGTGCTGTGCATATGCACGAAAGACAGCCCCTTCCCCAGAGGGATTATAATTTAAGCACAAAATCTGAAGAAGACAAGCAGATGGGCAGAGCACAAGGTAGCTGTGGAGTGGTTCTGATCAGCATGATGAGCAGGGGGACACTGCGCTCATCCCTGCACCTGCTCTTCCTTTAACGCTCCGTGCTCAGCCATACCACAGCTGTGTGAGCTCAACGCTCCCTCAGGAGATGCATCAAGCTGCCCCGGCTCCCGAGACAGCTGTAGAGGAGGGGTGAGACAGGCTCTGCCTCTCCTAGGCTGCCTCCAGTTCAAAATGTCCCTGCGATGGAGAAGAGAAAGCTGTTTCCACAGCCCCCAAAGTGCAGAAGCCGCAATGCTGCTTGCTCCTACCTTGGGTAGGAAGATGCTCTGCTGCCCTCCTTCTCGCAGGCCCATGCAGCAGCGCCTGATTACGAGATCTAGCAGATAGCGGGCTAGGGAGCCCGCAGCGTATCAGACATTGTCCATGCCCCAAGGAAAGCCAGAATTACAGCAAACAGGCACTCGGTCTGGAATTCCCCAGAGAATCCGGGCTTTGAAGATAGAGGCCCCAACACCAGGCAGAAAGCCAGGGTCCATTTATGAATGCAAATGTTATCAATATGGGGGTGAATATCAGGACCTAAAACCAGCATTGGAGCCAGATTATCCCTACAAGCTTAGGAGAGAAGGGGAGGGCACTTACTGGATCGACTATACCTATTTTCACTTGTGCTGTTTTTGCCCAGATTCTGTCTTGCCTGACAAGCTGTGCAATCCCGAATGCCTGTCTGCCACGTTCCCCTTCTGCCCTGACCCCAGCGTGCTGTTCCGCACTTTATGTCTTGATCAGACTGACACGGCCACTTAGATACAGGAAAGAGTTGTTAGAGAAGGATCTGTGCTGGTTTCAAATAGTTTCCAGAACTGGTCACCCACTTCTGTAAGAGATTAAAAAAGCATTGGCGAGAAGGGAGTGAGGGAGAGAGAGCGCATGAGAAAATAAATAAATAAAGGTATATAGTTACTTTTGGTTAGGCTCAATACACAGTCCCGTCCCGGGGCGCCTTCCTCTGTGCTCATTTCAAGTATCAGTCATTTTTTCCATTAGAACCCCTTATTCTAAGGGGATTTATAATGTATCTGTAAAATTGTCTCCAGGCTTTGCTTGGCATCTGAGCTCTCAATCCATGGACAGAATGTAAAGAAACTACAGTTGTTTGATTTATTGGGACAGGGCACAGGGAGGGAGGGAATTTTTCCATGCGCGGCTTGGTGGAAATAAATTCACATGGCGCCTTCAGTGCGCAATCACTTACTACTCTAGGAAATACACTGCTTGGGTGCAATCTCCTGCTGCCAGAGAGGAAGGGAGGAAAGGAATGATTTTTAAAATATTCTCCCTATCTGAGACCCAGCCCCTATTTGTGCTTCTCACCACGACCCACCCAGTCCACAGTCCTCTTTGGCCCTGCGGGTGCGACGCTTTCTGTCATACTGCAAAGGTTCTCAACTCCTGCCCTTGGCAAACCTTTTCCAGCCCTAATTTCTGTAGGGTGCATTTCTTAACCCTCCACAGAGGCCCCCGCAGAGTCCAGGTGTTATTCTCCTACTGATGAGGCCTATGCCCCATTTAAGTGTTAATAATGGTGCTTAATATGCCAATGCACCGAGGTAGACGGCTGTTGAAGTTTTTCAACATGGTATGAAATTGGTGGGGTCAGAAATGCATTTTTTATTTCCCCTTTTCTGGCAGATCTTGGGCAGGAGGCTGTGGTGTGCAAAAACTCCAGACTACAAACAGCTCTTCACCTTGCTGAAGGTCCTTCTCTGTGCAGCAGCTGAGACTAAGCTCATCTGCAGGGTGGCCCTGATTTGGCAGTTCACCCAACCTATTCCAGAAGAATAGGGGATCAATCGGGAAGAACGGGAGGATTTGGGACAGTGATACACACTGTGAGCAAAGGGAGGGAGAGCCAGGATCTTCTCACAGCCTCCCTTCCGCGGCACCGATCAGCTCAACGGCAGGATCCTAACTTGGACATTTCAAGGCAACAATAATCTAAAATTGGAACTCGGCAAATTATTCATTCAAACTACAGCCTTCCCTTCCCCCCTTTTGATTAGCAAACCACCGGGGAGTCAGCCCTGATTTTCCTCAGACAGCCGCGAACGGCTCTCCTTGCCCGTCTCCGCCACGAGCTCTTCGCCTGTGAGGGGCTGAAGATCTAGTTGGTATTCGCGTTGCGTAGCAGGTCATTGCATTCACATGTTGTTCTGCGCTCTGACTGGATCACAAACTTTTTCTTTGGGAACATATACGGCAATGATTAATATGTTTGTTTTCTGCCCTTTCTCCAGGCAAGCACTGAAACTGCAGTTTGCAAACACTCTCCCATACACCCGCTCAACTATTTGCACCTAATAATAAAACAATCTCCAAACACCAGTGCAATCCTAATTCTTCATTTTGTTTTTTGGGAGGTTCTTTTGTTTTTCCATTCATCATATATAAAGAGCCCCAATGAAGCCTAGACGAACAGACATCAGAATACATAATTTCCAGTAAAGAAACATAAGGTGTGCTGCAAAACTGGAGCTGGAAGTCCAACCGCTGAAATCCTCTCCCCATTTGAGCCAGAGGCAAAACCTTCATTGAGCATAGAGGAGCTGGGATTTCACCCCTGGGACTTCAGTAGTGGCAGACCTGATGCTTGGTGACATACAGGGAAGAATACGAAGAGTTCAAAGTATCAAATGAAGAAGAACAGAGACATAAGAAGAACAAAGGAGGTTCACGCCATCATAATTTATTGATGATCCTGGCCTGATCACTTCAATGCTTTGTATTAACCGAACCCATCACGAACAGCAGCTAGTTCTGCAGGTCACTTGGCTGCACTGATGTGTAAATGATGTGACCATTTAAAGACAAAGTTTGCAGAAAAAAAAAAATCAGGCTAGATCTTGCACTCACCCAGGCACTTGCTGGGAACCAGCCAGGATCTCCTGACCTCACCCCCCTTGGAGCAGAGCTCCAGGAATTCCCTCCCCATAGTTCACATTTTTCCAACTCTACCAATTCACCCAGCAAGTGCCATGGGAAATCGCTAAGGCTGAAGCATCCCAACTTGCTTAAGAATGAGCCAAACCGATTCTTTTCTTCAAGGAGGAGGGTCTTAAGGAAAATAAAATGCTGGGGGTTCTTTGTCCCCGTATCTTGGATACGAGAAAACTCCCACGCTTGTCAGAAATAAGAGCAGCACCAGCAGCTCGTGGGTTTTTTTCTCTTCTTATTCTCCTTTGTGTGTGTGTGTGTGTGTGTGTGTGTGTGTGTGTGTGTGTGTGTGTGTGTAAGAGAGAGGGAGAGGGAGAGTGTGAGAGTGCTTTAAAGCAGGATGACATACTGATGGGTTTAAGAGACAGTCAGCTTTCAGCTACCAATTTCAAATGTGATGCCGGGTACAGCTTTTCTTCTGTGATCACGGGTGAAAAATCAAAGAAATAATCCAGCAGACTAAATATACTCCCCAGCCATTCAACTCACTCATAAAGACGCTTGCTGATATGCTTTGTGCAAAAAAGCAACACAACTTCTCTTCCCTATTTTGTTTAACTACAAGCCAAGTCTGCCATCCACACCTCCTGACTGTGCTAGTCGCAGTTCACAGCACTGCACTCCCACCCTGTTCCCCTCCAGTTCTAGGCTGCTGGTTTTCATTTAAAAACGAGCCGATTCCAGTTTCTTCTAATGAGAGGTTCTCCCCTACCTTCGGGGAAGTGCTCACTCACTGCCTCTTCACAGCAAATAAACTCCTGTGGCAGTAAACAACTCCAAAACAAGGAGTTTTAAGTAGATCACCCCTTGGCACCACTTCACTGTTCAACAGAACTTAGGAGAAAGCGGGTCTTCTCCTCCACATTGATAATAGCCCAGAATAAAGCCAATTTAGATAAACTAAATGAAATTAAGTATATACATGCTGTCATTTCCTTTTTAAGGCTGGAGAAGCCCTGGAGCCTATTAGCTATTGACAAGAAGGGGACCCTCCAGATCCAGGCTGGATGCACAGACCCTCGTCAAACAACCAGACCTTTGTTTATCCCTGCTCTGCACTGACATGGACGCGGATGTCATGGGGACTGGGAATCTGTACCCACAGGGATGACACTTTCTGAACACCATTAACTTTTATATATATATATACATATACACACACACAAAATAACAGCACTTCATCACGAGAACGCTTTAAGCAATTACTCCCAAATCTGCACAGACCCCTCCAGTGCAAACGAGCGGGGTGGGATGCGGACGCCTTAAGCGAGTCCTTTCTTGCAGCCTTGCATAAAAAAAGCTGAAGGTACCGATATGTTTCAGCACGTATGAACTTTGGTTTGGTTTTGAGTATCGCCGCCAAGCTTGCTGGGATTCCTTTAACGGACCGATTTTTTTTAGTTTTATTTTAGATAAGCCACAGACTTAAAAGTTAAGGGCTCTTTTACGTATCCCCGAGTTTTAAGAAGATCGGTAAACGCCTCTGCGTAGCAAAGCCGGGAAGCCGGAGCGCCTGGCAGCGCAGGCGGACATCCAGCCCACCTCCCCCCGGAGAGCCGGCGCCGAGCTGGAAGTTCAGCCGGCACCGGAGTGTTTAGCGGCCCCGGTGGCACCGGGACCGGCCGCCCGGCGCCGGCAGGGCAGCGGGCACGGCGGGGCGGGGGGCTTTTGTCCCCAGCCGGAGGCTCCTGCCCGTCCCGGGAGCCGAAAGCCCCCGCCGCCCTCGTCCTCCGCAGCCGAGCGCACCCCGCTCAGCCCGAGCGCCTCGCCGCTCCCGGCCGCTGCCCCGGGGACCCCCGGCCCCGCCGCACCCATCTCCGCCGCCAAGTTCCCTCCGGCGGCAGCCGCGGGTCGCGGCTCGCCGGGGCAGCGCGGCCACTTACCAGCTGCAAAGTGCAGAGGAAGATCAGGGTGCAGCGGCCGGTGCAGCATCCCATGGTCCCCGAGCGCGGCGGGGCCGCGCTGCCCCGCGGGGGGCGAGAGCGGGGCAGGGGGGACCCGGCAGCGGGGGAGCCCGGCTCGC